>NW_006199613.1:1568383-1593371 GCF_000334495.1 Tupaia belangeri chinensis
CCAGCAGCCCCCTCCCCCCACCGCAAAACCCCCCGAAAAAAAAAAAAAAAAAAAAAAAATGTTTACCCAGATATATTTCAATTATAACTCTTGTTATAGGAGGTTTTAACTTGTAACTACAGAACCCTGTAGGGGACCACGAGAGAAGCGTTTCCACAGAACCTTAGATGCGAGACCACTTGAGATTCCAGGCAGGGCCAAGGTCATGGACCCTCTCGGCTCAACAGTGCCCCCGAGCCCCAAGGCACCCCTACTAATCACAGGAAGTGTCAGGCTGCAGCCCGCCCTCGGGGGGAGGCCAAGGGACTGGAAGAATCGCATGGCATGGGTACCCCGGGAGCACGCGTGTGCTTTGTCACGGGAATCCTCGAGCCACTCTCAGGAATCTCACTGTTTCCAAGGCAGACTGAGCAGCTATGAAATCGGGAACAGATCCAGCTTTCCCCGTCACCACGGAGTCAGGGACGCCCAGGCTCAGATGGTCATAACCCACGGCCAGGCTGTCTGCTGAGCCTCTGAGGGCCGAGGGGACACCAAGATCACTGAGACCCTCCGCTGTGGGGCCAGGAATGTGCGTCCTGCGTAGGCTCACTCCCGGCACCCCCCGGCAGTGCTGTTACTGGCATTCCGAGCAGGCCTACTTTGCAAACCGGTCATGAACAGAACAGAACAGTGCACTTTAACCCCCAGCTCCGCAGCACACGGGGCCCCCAGGGCCACCCCACTGCCAGACTCACATCATAGCCGCTGTTCCGGATCCCACGCCGGGGCCGCTCCCGTGTTACCAGCAGGTCCATCTCGGTCTCCCCGGGACTCGGGCTGTTCAGAGACTGCCGGCTTCGGTAGACGGAGCTCTTCATCTGTTGCCTGAGAAAATTCCACAACTGTTACGAAGCAGCAAATGCCCTGACAGATGGGATTCTCTGATCCCAACAGGCGGCGACGCAGGGCCACGACTTGCCTCAGAAGCCTCAGTGTGGACGGCTCTGCCTTCTGGGGAGGGGCTGTGGAAAGAGGGGGATGGAGGGTTTTTCTTTTTCTTTTTTCCCATTCGGCTGAATTGCAAGTGCTCTTTCATTTGGAACTAGGTAACCACACTTCACCGCCACACTGCAGCCTCATCTAGAACCCTGCTAAAGGCAAGGGTCCTGGGTGCTTCGGCACGGCCACGCCAGGCGGGCCACCCGCCTCGGTCTTCCTCAACACAGAGCCTCCCGTCCCTGTCCATCTCTGACACCACGTGCAGGATTCGATGTGTTAATAAACCCTCCAGCTAGTGGGATGTGAAAGGTTGGGAGTGCTGACACAGTTTGTTTTTTGTTTACTTCTTCCATGAGCAAGCGAGATGACAGAGACAGAGACAGAGACAGACAGACAGAGACAGACAACAGCCCCAACAGGATCCTGACGCCGTGATCCACTTCAGCCTCAGTCAGCCAGGGTCCCGGGCATGCACACTGCCAGTGTACTCAGGGAGGCCTGGGGATGTGGACCCAGAACCTCCCGGGGTCGGCCCCCAGAGTGTGTGTTCCAGTGCTACTACACCACCTCCGAGCCCCGACTTCACTTCTACCATCATCACATGGATTCCCCTAGGGAGTGGTGTGAGTGCCTCGGTCAATCCATCCCGAGAGCCTTCTGCTCAGGAACCGGGGGTGCCCGAGGGAGTGAGAGCGACATGGCCCGGCTGTCCAGATCTGACGAGGAAGACATTCGCATTGTCTTGGAGAGTGCTCAGTGCATGGAGGAAAACAGGCACCAGCAGAGCTTCGACAAAGAGCCAGGATCTGCAGGGGGGACAGAGTCTTTCCAGCAGCCGGTGCTGGAGAACCAGCCATCCAGCTGCAGGAAGGGGACCCCGGCCTGTCATTCACGTTAACAAGTCAACCCAAAGACAGGGTCTGTGACGGAAGGTGACTAGGATGGGACCACTGTAGACATGACAGCCTGAGAAGGTGACATTTCACTGAGCCCTAAGGAGTCGGCCACATGCCCGTCTGCGTGGAGAACATTTTAGGCTCAGCAGTAGCACTCGCTGAGCTCCGGGCGGCCACCTCCAGCATGCCGGTTCCCGCACACCACGGTCTCCTTTTCCCCATCAGTACAGCGGCACAGCTAGGAAGGTGGCTGTGCTTCCTCCACAGTGAGAGGTCTACGCGGAGCAGTGAGGCCCCACGGAGGGGGCCACGCGATCCTGCAGTGACGAGGGACACTCCCTGCTGGTCCTGCGGTGTGTCTCTCTGTGGAAGTGTGCATTCCACACCATCTGTCTTCAGAGAACAAATGCCACCCGTTATCCTCTGTGCTAAGGTGCCAGCTCTTCACGAGTGGAAGAAGAGCTGGGCTCTTTACCCCCAGTGGCCACACGGGAGCCAGAGCCCGGCAGGTACGCGCACTTCTTCCCGGACACAGTGAGCTATCACAGGATTAGAGTCCCACCGTCTGAACAGACAGCAGAACCCAAAGGCAAAGCCCTGCCCTGGAAATCAGCCTTGAGGGGACCAGCAGGAGGTGTGATGGTTAAGGTGCTAGACTCCCACGTGGCAGTACGAGCCTTGAACTCAGCAGCTTGAGACTCTCACTGGGCACATGTGTGTGTCCAAAATTCCAAGAGGAGAACGGAGAAGAGATTGCTGCGTGGCCACCCCCCAGTGGGGGGTGATTTCTCACTTTCTGTCTCTCTGTCTCTCCAGCAAGCACATGTGCCCTATGGCAAAAATCTATCTGAAAAGAAAAAGAAAGAAAGAAAGAAAGAAAGAAAGAAAGAAAGAAAGAAAGAAAGAAAGAGAGAGAGAGAGAGAGAGAGAGAGAGAGAGAGAGAGAAAGGAAGGAAGGAAGGAAGGAAGGAAGGAAGGAAGGAAGGAAGGAAGGAAGAAAGAAAGAAAGAAAGAAAGAAAGAGAGAAAGAAAGAGAAAAAGAAGGAAAGAGAGAAAGAGAGAGAGAGAGAAAGAGAGAATAAAGAGAAAGAAAGGAAGGAAGGAAAGGAAAGAAAGAAAGAGAAGGAAAGAAAGGAAGGAAGGAAGAGAAAGGGAAAGCAGCCAGCCTGGGAATAAAGAGAAGAGGCAGGCCTGGTCCCTCTCCGGAGGCCATGAGCTGCTCAGAGCCCCTGTGGCCTCGTGTGGTGCCCAGGAGCACTCAGTCCAGTTGGAGCAGTGTGGTGATCCTCGGGCTTCCTTCAGCCAGGGGTGGGCATGTGACTGAGGTTGGGCCAGGCTCAGCATCCCATGGCCACACAGCCATAGTGACGCTTCGGTGGGCCGAGGCTGCGTCTTAGGGACTTCACTAGGGAAACCGGGAAAGGGGTCTTGTCTTGTCCCGGGGGTTTCTAGGAAGGCTGACCTAAGCCTGGCGCTGCTGGCAGCCAGCTTGCCACCGTGAGGTAGGAGCCCATCTGAGCGGCCGTGGGAGATACTGGGCCCCCGCGGCCCGAGTTGGGCACTGAGTGCTTGACTTCAACAAGGCTCACGGTGCAGCCCTGCCCCAGCTCATGCTGCATCGCTGTCACCTGCACCCACAAGGATGCCGACAAGGAGGGCTCACAGCTGCTGTCCCCGCAGGTCTGCAGCTTCCTTGAGCGAGGCTGACAACCTCAGTGAGCTGGCGGACAGAAGCCGTTCTGAATGATTTGCCTTTTCAGGCAGAGCCCAACGAGTTCTCATCCTTGGCCTGATTACAAGTCATCTTTTGAAACAAAACAGAACCAGACTTCACGACTGCCCTGCACTGGCCTGCCAGCCCACTTAGACTGACTGATAAGGTGCGGGCGGAGCGAGCACCTGGGGCAGCGCCTGGCGTGGCACTTGGTTATTTTGCAAGTGTGCGCGACACTCTGAGGGACTGGGTAGGCCCTTCTCAGAACCATGCGGTGTGCACCGGCCGCTTGCCCTCAGAGATCACCATCACATACAGCCTCGGGGCTGTTCACCACGGCCCAACCAGCCAGACGGCAGCAGGCCAGGGCCACGTCTATCTGGAAATAACCTGGGCTCTCAGGTAGAGCAGCCACGTACTTCACAGAGCTCGTTGGGTGTGCTGACTTCCTGCAGGTATTCGGCTACATTTTTAAGAAGTTAATGAATTTGGAAACGTGCAAATTTGAGGAGATTTTGCCTCTGAAAAGCCTTGCTGCGTAGACAACCAAGAGTGCTACTTGGGTTTCATGGTCTTGTTCTGTCTAGACAGGGTCTGGCTGTGTCTGGCCTCCTGCCTTAGCCTCTCAGCCGCCAGCTGGAGCCTGAGCCAGGCCCGGCCCTGCCCGCTCTTTCTCAGGCAGGGTCTCTCCAAGCTGTCTGGGCTCATCACGAGCATCTGATTCTCCCACCCTAGGCTCTTCGAGTCGCAGGACCACAGGCACACCACCATGCCGAGGCTCTAGGTTGGTCCAGGAGTTGAATTTGGCTTCCCTGTGGTCCCAGCTCATGGGCGCACTCAGAGTGTGCCCCCACGGCTGGGCTTCTTTGCATGTCTAACCCCAGTATAGTTTAAGGAAGTAGCTCTCAATGTGTCCTTTGGAACCCTGGGGTCCTGCAGAGATGGCCCGGCATCACTGAGAGGAGTGGCCTCCCTCCATCCGAGCAGCTCCGACCTGCTTGCTGCGGTTTGTGGTCAACGCCGGGGGTTGTACCCAGCAGCTCTGTGATGGGGCAGTGCCAGGCTTTATCTGGGAGGGGGGACATGAGAGCAGGAGGACAATGGGCAGATCGGAGTTGGGCTGGAGCTCGGCTCGCTGCAGGAGAGTGGGGGGCAGCCATTTAAGTGAGGTTCCGGGACTCGCAAGAACCAAGACTGATAGACAGGGATGCAACTGTCACCCAAAAGGTGCTTCATTAGAATCATAGCTCCCGGAGGAGGGGACAGGCCCTACCCAGTGGTCCACGTGGTGAGCAGCAGGGTCAGCCAGGAGGCAGAGGAGCGAGGGGAACACAGGCTAAAGTCTGTCTTGGGCCCCATGGAAAGGAGTGCAAGGTGAGGTTAGAGGGCAACCTGTGCCCGCGGCTGCCCACATTGTCCTCCCTGGCCCTGGGTGAAGAGGGCAGGTGGGGGGCGGTGGTGAGAGTGGCCTGGAGGGTGGGACCCCAGAAGACCAAAGGCGCCGGGTGTGGGCTTTGACTGACAGGTACACTGCAGGTGAGCTGTCTATCCTCACTAGAAGCTGGGTGCCCTGGGGACCGGGTCTCTCTGGGGTCAGTAAGGCCCAGATGGCAAATCATTACTGAAATTAGAAGACACGGTAAGGCCCGGCAGGTGGTGTGGTCATTAAGGTGCTGGACCCACATGACTGACCACAGTTTTAAGTCCTGACCTGCTGGCTTGAAAATCACTCTGGGCGGGCCATCACTGGACTCCCACATGGTCGACCATAGTTCGAGTCCTGGACCTGGTGGCTAAAAATCACTTGGGGTGCGTGTGTGTGTGTGCCCAAGGTCTCGGGAGGAGAATGGAGAAAGGACTGCAGTGTGGCCATCCCCCCAGGGGGTGATTTCTCACTCTCTCTCTGTCTCTCTCTGGTGAGTGCATGTACCCTACAACAAAAACCTAAGAAAGAAGACCCTGTTCACACAGCGGTGCAGCCTATACCCGCAAGTGCCTGTCAGGCCCCATCTGTCACTGCCTCAGGGTGCTCCACAGTACAGGAATGGCCCGAAGCCTCCACAGGTGGCTGCAGAGAAAAGCCTGGGAGTCTGACCTGCGGGAACAGAAGCTGCCGGCCCTCATGGTGCTGCGAGCCTGCGAGTGACGGCTGGGGGCAGCCTCAGTCCTGCCAGGCACTTTCTACCTCTGCGTTGGAGTTCGTAACATAAAGTGGGTGTTCTTCCAATTAAAAAGAGAGAGGGAGCCAGCAGTTGGCGTAATGGCTATGTCGCTGGACTCCCACGTAGTCGACCGCGGTTCGCGTCCCAGACCCAGTGGCTTAAAACTCATGCCGGGCGCGTGTGCGTGCGTGCCCAAGATCCCGAGAGGAGAATGGAGGAGAAGGGATTGCGGCGTGACCAGCCCCCCTGGGGGGTGATTTCTCGCTTTCTGTCTCTATGTCTCTCTCTGTCTGTCTGGCAAGCGCACGCGCCCTATAGTGAAAACCTCTCCAAAAAAAAAAAAAAAGAGAGAGCTGTGAGAACTATTATAAAAGGGTAGCAGGTGGCGTGGTGGTTAAGGCAGCTGGAACACGCTTGACCAACTCCACGGTTCAAATCTTGGACTGGCCACTTGGAGGACACACCAGTCATGTGTGCGTGCTCAAAATCCAGGAGGATGGAGAGAGGGCGGAGAGAGGACTGTGGTGGGGCCGTCTCTGAGGGGAGGGTTTCTCACTTCCTCTCTCACCTCCTGCCCCTGTGAGTATTACACACCCTGTGGCAAATGTAAAAGATGAAATAATAATCCGTCCTCAGCCAGTGCTAGGAATAGAGCTGACCCTCTCTGGAAGTAAAGTTCTGTTTATCCTCTCTACATAAAAAGCAAAAACTGACATTTTTGTTTCTCCAGTAATTTCCAGGCTAAGTTCCTCCTACCTAATTAGGTGTCCCTTTCCATTCGATTTCCCTGGGCGTCAGTGGACAGTTAGGGAACTCGCTCCTACCCTGGTCACTACAAGGCCCCAGAGGTAAGGGACCCGGTGCCAAGCGTGCGCCAGAGCAGCCGGTCTCCCGCACGGCCCTCACTCGTCCCCCCCACAGCCACCGACGCGGTGCACATGCACCGTGAGTCTCCTCGTGGCGTGTCTGCAGTAAGTCTAACCGAGTAAGGCAATTAAGCACGCGTTTAGAACCCTCTTTTGGTTACTGAAAATAGATGCTCATTCGATTTACAGAATTTAGCCCTGCCTCTAGTGTGGCCTTGTGGCTTCAAGTCAAGCCCGTTGGACAGTCGTTTTCGCTCCTAGTAAATACCCACTCAGGCCAGGAGCTGCCCTGCCATGCCCCGACTGCAGAGCATGCGTCTGCCACGCCCGGGTGGGGCAGAGTGCCTGCAAGCTCAGGGCTAGTGCGGTGTGGCCAAGGAGAGAGGGCGTGGCCTCAGATCCTGGGAATGATCCAGGCAGGTGGAACAGGGAGAAAACAGACTTGTCACCCGGACTGAGGCCACCCTGTTACATCGGCAGCGGAGCTGGCAGGACGCCGGAGCATGGCCGCCGCTGCCGCCGCCGCTGCAGTGTTGGGCGGTGGGACTTTTGAGGACTCTGTCCTCACGGGTGAGATTAATGCTATTACAAAAGGATGTGTTTGGCGCCAGTCAGCTGGTGTAGTGGTTAAGGCTGCTGGATCCCATACAGCTGACTGCGCAGTTCAAGCCCCAGACCCGACGGCTTGAGGAATGTGCTGGGCTCATACGAGCATGTGTCTGAAACCCTGAGAGGTCGGAGGAGGGACGTGGTGTGGCCATCAAGTGCATCCTCACTCTCTCTCTCTCTCCCTGCCTCTCTCCAGTGAGTGCACGTGTCCCTATAGTGAACTAAAAATATAAAATAAGATAAAAATAAAAGGGTGAGTCTGGACCCTCTTGCCCTCCCACCATGCGATCTTAATCTTGGACTTCCTACCCTCCAGCACCTGAGAAAACGTCTGTTTGTTACCAAGTGCCCAGTCTCAGGGATTCTGTTATAGCAGCAAAAGCAGACCGAGAGGCCAGTGTGAGTGCCGGCCCAGCCCTTCTCACGGGGCCAGGCCCTCCTTTCAGACTGGCACGGCACCGCCTCTTCAAACCCCCAGGGCATGTGGCCGGTCATTCTGGGGAGATGAGTTTTCTCTCTCCATCAGCCCTTCAATCCCACAAGCACAGCCATCAGGCTCTCTCGTGCACTGTGAAGGTTGAGGGAGTGAAGGAAGGAAGGACAGAGGCTGGCAGGCCCTGGCAGTTTTCTGCATCTTGAGCAGTGTCAAACCGAGCAGGCCTCTCCGCCCGCAGTGCTGAGATGAGCCACCGAGGCCCTGCGCTGTTGGCAGGAAGGACCTACCGAGGCTGCACACAATCTGCCTCCCTCGTGCCAGGGCCCCAAAATAACTGAAGTGTGCTCTGTCCCTTGATCTGGACGCTGCGAAACTAGGTAGGTGATGGCCAAACCTTCAGCCAGCTCTGAAGGAGCTCCTGGATTGAAAATACCATAAGCTACAGGACAGTTATGGGGTTTGGCCGAGCGCTTTTTCAGTGGCTCAATTTCACTATCCTCCAGACTCAGGAGGGAGATCTGGCTGTACTGACCTGCCCTGAGTAGCGGCCTGCAAGGACCACAGACCTGAGGTCCAGATCCAGGGACCAGGACCCGGCCACACTGCACCCTCGTCCCACCCAGAGGATCCCGCAGGGACTGCACCTGTTTTTAGACTCAGCAAACGGAGGGCGTAGCTCCGGGTCTGGATCCAAGACGTGCTCCACGTCCTTCGGGGCCTTCTCGTACATCCTCTTCCGTTCACTCAGACCCTTACTGGTCTCCCCCGGGGGGACGTCGTAATACCCCTTCCTCTTGGCTTTGAGGCGCAGCTTGTTCCGGTAGTGCTCGATGTCCGACTTCTGCTTCAGGGCTTTGTTCACCTGCAGAGAGACGGTGTGAGGCCCGAACCTGACCCAGCACGCTGCACATGGGGGACATTCACCATCGCAGGGCACAGTCTCTGGGGAAGTCCCCTCAGGCCTCGGCGTTGCTCCCAAGTCAGTCAGACCCACCTGTGCCCCATTCTGGCCCCCGCCACACAGTGGCCCATGAGCAAGGTGGACGTGGCGCTTACCTGCGTGCCATGGGACCTTTACGGGGTCTCCTGGAGTCTGCCCAGCACTGCCGTGGCCGGGGCCTGACTCCGTGTGCTTGGGTTAAGGCACAGCCTGCCCGCCCTGCTCTGGCCTGGCCCTCGGACTCGGCGTCTGGTGAGCTCTCCGTGTCCTGACCGTGGCTCCAGCCTGGAGCCCGACAGCCTCAGCTGGCCTGCACCGGGAGCCCAGCTCGGGTAAGAGCTCCCGAAGAGGCTGAGTTGGGGGCAGACACCTCCCCGCAGGCCTCTCCACCCCGCCAACCTGCACGCCAGGCGTGTTCTGTAACCGAGTCCTTCGGGAACCTCGTGTGGGCCCCGCATCGCGAGCCCTGCTCTACAGGCCACTCCGGCCTGTGCTCAGAGAGGATCAGCCCGGCACACCCTGACCTGCCGGGACGCGAGCAGATGACCGTGCCACGTAAGGAGCAGGACGAGGACGACACGCCACGTTTCGGAACTTCCTACACTGCTATTAGGTGTGCTTCGAAATACGCTTGAAAAGGATGTCCTGGACTCACACAGGAAAAGGCACAGTTCCAGGACGATGCGTCCTTCATAACCAACACGCGTAAAACAGCAGGAAAAAATCGTGAAATATCCATGTCCACCAACACAGAGCAGCAGGTCATGCAGACGGGCTGGGCCACCGTCCCAGCAAGCGTGGCGAGCCCCGGCTTCCACTAGCAGCGGGTAGCGAGAGCCCATGTCTGGGCAGGAAAATACTCATCTGCTCTCCTCTGCCACAGGGCGACACACCTGAGAGGAGGGGACTGAGGAGGGGACTGAGAGGGGACTGAGAGGAGGGGACTGAGGAGGGGACTGAGAGGGGACTGAGAGGGGACTGAGAGGAGGGGACTGAGAGGAGGGGACTGAGAGGGGACTGAGAGGAGGGGACTGAGGAGGGGACTAAGAGGAGACTGAGGAGGGGACTGAGAGGAGACTGAGGAGGGGACTGAGGAGGGGACTGAGAGGGGACTGGCAGGAGAGGGCCTCAGAGGAAGAGGGCCTAAGTAAAGAAGGGCCTGAGGGGAGAAGGGTCTTAGAGGAAGAGGACATGAGAGGGAAGGCCTGAGAGAAGGGCGTGGCGAGCCGAGTCTCTCGGATTGGCGTCTGTCTCTGACGCTGGCCTCACTGCGCTAGGCTGATATGACACAGGCGAAGCGGCCGTTGTGTGGGTCCAGCACTCGGTGGAAGGTCCTTATTAAGTGCAGCTACACGTCCGGCCATGTCAACCCAGGAGGCTTGGCTACACAGGGGATAGACTCAGAGGTCGGGCTGGTTCCGGCATGGCAAATGATAGAGCCAAGGGGCGTTAAACACACAGCCAGCCGGCCCTTCCTCCCAGCCCTCTGAACGGCAGCGACAATGGGGACGAGGAAGGGTTGACCCGGCCGCTCTGCTCCATGTGACATACTGGGCACTGAGCAGCTAATAGCTGCCGTGCGTCACAGTCAGGGGAGCTGGACTCACCCCGCGACCTGGCTTCAGACTCCCCTTTAAGCCAACGCCACGTTCCAGTGACGGGAGGGAACGCTGGAGCTGGCCGTCAGGACTGCCACAATAACCCGAGTGTGGCTTGGAGCAAGCCTCTGGGGCACTTAGGCTTCCGTTTGTCTAAAGTGAGGAGCATGGAACACGTGCTCTGTAAGCTTCTAGAAATCGGTGAAGTCCAACCCATCCGCCTTCAGGCCAACTCAGTCTTCATATCCAGCAAACGGGGACCCGGTTTGCAAAGCGTTTGCACCTGGGGCCTGGTTGGTAGTGAGGGTGGGCCTGACACACGTTCCACACCCACTGTGCAGGGCCGCGGCGTGTCCTCCAGGGGCTCCGACACGCGTTCACAGTCCCGGCGTGCAGGGCTGCGGCGTGTCCTCCAGGGGCTCCGACACGTGTTCACAGTCCCGGCGTGCAGGGCTGCGGCGTGTCCTCCAGGGGCTCCGACACGTGTTCACAGTCCTGGCGTGCAGGGCTGCGGTGTGTCCTCCAGGGGCTCTGACACGCATTCACAGACCGGGCGTGCAAGGCTGCGGCGTGTCCTCCAGGGGCTCCGACACGTGTTCACAGACCGGGCATGCAGGGCTGCGGTGTGTCCTCCAGGGGCTCCGACACGTGTTCACAGACCGGGCATGCGGGGCTGCGGTGTGTCCTCCGGGGGCTCCGACACGCATTCACAGACCGGGCGTGCAGGGCTGCGGCGTGTCCTCCAGGGGCTCCGACACGTGTTCACAGACCGGGCATGCGGGGCTGCGGTGTGTCCTCCGGGGGCTCCGACACGCATTCACAGACCGGGCGTGCAGGGCTGCGGCGTGTCCTCCAGGGGCTCCGACACGCGTTCACAGACCGGGCGTGCAGGGCTGTGGTGCGTTCCTCCAGGGACCCTGAGAGGAAGACTAACCCTGGCGACCCCACCTGCTGCTGGGACAACGGCAGGGCATATGCCATGAGATGGACAGTCCCCCTGACAGCTCGACGGCAGAGAAAAGCACACGCGGTATGTGCCAGTGCATGCACACACACTTGTGACGTAAATGCCCACGAGCTGGTCCTACACGCGTGTGCTCAAAGGTTCCTAGGCATTTGCAGCCCACTGGCTGTTCCCTGCAGAGGACGGAGCAGTGGCCGCGGGGACCTGGCTTCCTGCCCTCCCTCCCTGGGGGCCTGCCTGTGCCCGTCCTTCCTCCGCCTCCTCTGACTCTAGACCACCCACCCGCCTGTCAGTCATCTCCTACCTGCCCGCCCACCCGTCTTCCCGTCTTCCATCAGCCACTGCCCATCACCTGTCTGTCCATCCATTTCCCTTCCCTTCCTTTTTTTTTCCCAGAGAGATATTTTTTGCTACAGGGCATGTGCGCTTGCCACAGAGACAGAGAGGAAAGTGAGAATTCACCTCCTGGGGGGGATGGCCATGCCATAATCCCTTCTCTTTCATTCTCCTCTCGGGATTTTGGGCACATACATACATGTGCCCAGCCTGAGTTTAAGCCACTGGGTCCAGGCCTCGGATGGCGGTCGACTACGAGGGAGTCCAGCACTGCAACCGTTGCGCCATCTGTGGGTCCCTCTCCCTCTGTTCCCTACCCTGACCCGTCATCATCTCTCCACCCACCTGGCCGGCTCTCACCTGTGATCTCCGAATCGCCTCCCCGCCTGCCAGCCTGTCCCTCCCCCGCCGCCCCCCCGCATCTCTCTCACTCTCTGAGGCGATTCTCACTCTAGGGCCTACGTTAGTTTCAGACTCCTAGGAAAGTGAGTTCACTCCACGTGTGCACTGATACCCTTCTGGGAGCAGCCAGTGGGCCACACTCCCATTCACATGTCAGTATATTCTCTGGGTCTGCCTCAGTTCGAGCCCCTCCTGTCCTCACCACCGCCAGCATTCCGAAGGGGAAGCTGGCAACTGTTACCGAGAAAGGCAAAAGACTACGGTGCGGTGGTGGGTGCAGGGAGCAGAGCGCCTGAGGTGTCTTTGCATGACCACGGTGCTAGAAGATTCCAGAGACAGCATGGCATTTGGAAGCTCCCTCCGGGCTTTCCGGTGACAACAGATGCTCTGACAGCATGCCTAGGAGGGTCGGGTCAGGCCGGTGACTCACGACCGCACACCTGCAGCAACTGCGTGCATTCTGCACCCTGCCCTCCCAGGGCGGCCCGTTGGTCCAGTCCCCAAGGTCTGCCAGACCCAGGACACTCACCTCGCCGTTGAGGACCGCCGCGGGCTCCTGCCTGTCCGGGCCGGGCTGGGCTGGGGCCAGGGCTGTGGGTTTTATGGCGATGAGCTGCACTGACCCGGACGACGAGTCGAAGGGGTCTGCGGCTGACTTGCCAGAGTTGTCAAAAAGCACGACTTCCTCCTCGTCGTCACTCGCGGGCACTAGAGCACAGGGGAGGCACGCAGATTTATGGGGGAGGAGTGGGCACGGTCAGAGGAACTCAGGCAAGGCTGGAGGCAGGGGACGTGGTTTACCCCAAACCCTGCACTCGGCCATTTCTTCCTCAAGTCTGATCTGACCGCGGCCCCTCTGCCACCTTACCAATGGGTAGGGAAGACACAAAGGTCTGGATTTAAACCATAAAAGCCATTCTATTAAAAAGCCAAAAATACATTCTTCTCTCTGAGTTGGAGAAGTGGATTTAGCCGAATTTTGCAACTATGCTTAAAATATGACCATCAAGGCCAGGTGGGGGCGTGGCAGCTAAGGTGGCTGGATCCATGTGGCTGACTGCTCAGCGTGAGCCCGACGGGGCCGCTTGGTAATCGCACCGGCGCCCGTGCGTGAGTGCCCAAACCCTGAGAGGAGACTGGAGAAGGGACTGCGGCGTGCCCGTCCACTGCGAGGTGACTTTCCAGTTCCCCCATTTCTCCCCGCGAGCACCTACCCTGTTGTAAATTAAACACAAACAAACAGAACAAAAAACAAAACCCAACAGAATAACAGCACTCAGCTCGGTTCCTGCCACCCGAACTACTCAGGTGGGAAGGCCTCCTGTCACCCAGCCATCGTCACGGACGCCATCTCCTACTGAGGGCCGGTCCCCAGCCATGTGGGGTTTGGATTTCTTTCACTGGTCTAAAACAAAAGAGGGCTTTGAAATAACTACCGGAGAAACCGATTTAAAGCTGCAGACAACTCTCATCAAATACAGCAGCTTCCACCTACATCTGTCCGATTAGGTCTCCTGACAGACGCTGCGCCACCAGCCTGTCTCACGTGTCCTACCGAGGCTGCAGGAGTGCCGGCGCCTTCCAGGGCCAGTGGGGCCTTGCTGATTCACTTGTTCTTAAAGCTTATTACATAACTCAGAATAACAGCTTATTGAGCATGGCTCGGCCAATGATAAATGAAGGCTTTCAAACAACTAAACCCAGAGACAATTTAGGAGCAAGACAGGTATACAGAAAGTAGGTTGTGAACGGGAGTTATCTGTCTTTCCTCTCTGCGAGAGGCCAGGATGGTGTTCATACTATCGAGAAACACATAGATTCCATCATTCTGTCATTTACCAGGACCACAGAAGAGCTGTCAAATTAAGCCAAGTAAACTGCTATTTCACCACGTGGCTGGGACACCCTTAGAGTCCAAGAACGGGTTATAATTGGAATTTTTTTCTGGTTCTGTGGACCTGATTGCAAACAGCAGGCCACCAAGCAGCCAGTGACAGAACGATCCCTACGTCGCTCTGTTACCAAACACACACATGGCTTTAAAGTGCAGTTTCACTGGTCACTCACCTGGCCACCATTCCCTCTCGCCTGGGCAGCTGCTGTGAAGGTCACCTGCAGTACGCAGCCTCCACACAGCTCTGACACCCCGCAGGGCCATGCGGGCAGACCGCAGGGTGGCCACTGTTACCTCTGCGCCCTGGTCAGCAAAACAGTACGGCTTCCACTTTGCTCTCTCCAGGGCTTACTCTGGAGAAAGCCAGCTGCCACATTTCGAGGACACTCAAGCCACCCTGTGGAAGGATCCACATGGCAAGGAACTGAGGCCTGCCGCCAAGAGCCAGGAGCATGCCATCATGTAAGGCCAGGCTTTCGATGACTATAGCCCAGGCCAACATTTCAACTGGGACTGCATGAGAGACCCTGACCAGAACCACCCAGCTGAACCGTCCCTAAACCCTGACCGCAGACATGTGAGACCACAAACAAGCTGCCATTCCATTGCTGTCAGAAAAGTCAAGACTCATTTTTGCATAGAAGAACACTGAAAAAACACATCATGACTTTTCTGACAACCCAAATAGGTTGCTAGGTGTTGGGCCCCTTTGTTACGCAGCAATAAATAGCAGACGCTTCCATACGATCTTGCACTCTGGGCTTCTGCTCTTTTCCCCCTACCCTAAAATGTATGCTCCACCAGCTGCCAGACTGGATGTCTCCAACAGGAAGCAAGATCACACCTCTCTGATCAGAGCCTTCTCAAGGCTTCTTGCTTAGAGTAAAGAAGAGAGGCTTTCCTTGGTCTGCACGGCCTGGTCAGGTGCTGGCCTCCTATCGCTCCCTCTGTCCACTCTGCTCCAACCACGATGGCCTTCTTCATCACACTGGGCTTGCTCTCACTCAGGAATCTTTCATTAGCTGTTCCCTCTGCTCCAAATGGTCTCTGCAGTTCTATCCCATAGCGTCTTTCCTCCTTCCTTCTTCCCTGGGTCCATTTTCCAGTCCAGCAAAACACACTGCTGACTGACTAACCCTAACCTAGCACGAAGGGAAAACCCTTGCTAACGGGGACAAGGGGAGGTGTCTTGGAAGAGCCATCCAAGAACTCGGGCAAGTGTGCTTCTGTGTCTGCTGAGTTTAACACAAAACGAGCTGGTTCTGTCGTTTCTATTTGAAAATCTCAAATTCAGACCTACCGAATGGCTCACTGCAGAGAAGCAGGAGCGGCCGACCCTGGGAACACACTGGGCTCACCTTTGGCAGAAATAAAATGCAGCTGAGCAAGACCCTAAACCCAGAAGGGTGGCCTCTCAGTGCAGCTGACAAATACCACTCGACCTGCTGGCAGCTGAACCTCGCTCCCGGACTGCCCACTGCTCCTGAACTGCCCACCGCTCCCGGACTGCCCACTACTCCCGGACTGCCCACTGCTCCTGAACTGCTAGTTAAACAGTGAACATGTCCTGAACGGGACCCGAGGGAGGGAGAGAAGGCAGACCATGGGGACGGCGATGTTGACGGGGGCTAAAAACGGGGTGGGAGGGGCGCGCGAGCACTGCCCCCGTCTGTCCTAAGGTTAGACGCCCCCACCCCCCATCTGTCCTAAGGCTAGACGCAGGGAGGGAAGCACTCCTGGTAAATGTGCACCACCCGACAGAAGAGTCTGCATAGTGGACGCTCATGAGCAAGAAAAGGGCATAGGGCAACATGCCCGTTGATCCCATGTATATATGACAAAAAAATACAATGAAAAGCAAAGACGGGTGTTGTATGCATAGTGAACAGTCAGAGAAAGACACGCACTGAGGTACTCAGGGCTGGGGGATGAACGTGGCAACAGGGGAGTGAATGGTCTTTGTCTGACTTCATGAACTTCCAGCAAGTCCTCACAGGCAGGGAGGGGACGGAAGGCAGGGGAAGGGGCTGGGAGGGCAGGCTGCCACTGTCCTTAAGTAAACACCCTCCTGTGGCTTCACTGCCATCTCTGCTGTCCCCTCCGCTCCACTCACCTCTCAGCCCCTCGCTCTGGGAAGAAGAGAAGTGGCTGAGTTCAAGGCACCCTTCCCAGGTTCTCCTGGGTTGTAAGAAAGCCGTGATGTGTTTTTCTACCCTTTTCTATGCACAAATGCATCACGGCTGCTCTGACGCCCCAGATCTCTTCCAACCGCGTGTGTGTGCTGGCCTGCAGGTGGTGGGGGGCGGGGTTCTGCTGTCCTGGGAGGGGGGACGGATATCCCAGGAAAGCCCCGCATATCTGACAGGGAATGTACATTCTGTGTGACTCCTAGGATGCCCACGATTCAGGGCTGGGGAAACCCAGGGCTCAAGTTCGTGGGCCATAGCGAATGGGCTGCAGCCCTCTCGGCTCCCCCAGAATCAAAGCCTTCCCCAAGCAAGCGTCCCTGCACTCTAAAGCACTTTTCTTTTTCCACATTTTTTTAAAGAAATTTTTCGGGGCTGGCAGGTGGCCTGGTAGTTAAGGGCGCTGGACTCCCACATGGCTGACTGTGCTTCGAGTCCTGGACCTGGCTGCTTGCTTTCTCACTTTCCCTCTTTCTCTGTCACTCTGGTCAAATTTAAATAAATAAATAAACAAATAAGTAAATAAATGTTAAATAATTCTTTAAGGGCATATGTGCTCACTGCAGAGACAGAGAAAGAGATAGTGAGAGGGAAAGTGAGAAATCCCGCCCCAGGGGTAGATGGCCACGGCACAATCCTTTCTCCATCCTCCTCCCAGGACTTGGGACACGCGTGAATATGCACCCAGCATGACTTTTGAGGCACCGGGTCCGGGACTCAAACCATGGTTGGCCACATGGGAGTCCAGTGACGTAACCGCTATGCCATCTGCTGGCCCTGTAACGCGTTTTTCTCAGGAACTGCATGATTCCCCAGGGAGGAAGGGGCAGAGGGGCTGGTCAGAGGATGACATGGAGAAGCAGGTGAGCGGATACTCCGGAGGTGCAGGCGGGCTCCGGCCCCTGGGAGGTGGACAGAAGGCTGAGGGGGAGCACCCAGTGTGCGTGTGTGCACGCGTGCTCATACATGTGCACTGCAGGGAGGAGGGGCTCGGCGTGCTTGGCGCAGGCGTCTCACCGTTTCTCTTCCTGGCCTCCTCCTTCAGCGCCTTCGGCTGCGCGGTTGCGTTCTGGGGTGAGCGTCTCCCTGAGCTGCGCTTCCCTGATTCGTTACTGATGACAGAGCCGGTCTCACTGGGCGACCTGCTGGAGGTAACCATGGCAACAGGGGAGCAGTAAGTTCCACCAGAGCTGCCACCCCTCAAGGTCGTTTCATTTGCAGTTTATGTCTGCAGCCTTTTGTTCCGGTCCTATTGACAAAGAACAAAGGAAAAGCCCCCAATCCAAAACCACCCTGGCTGCTGCCCATTAGGCAGCTCATTGCTCCAGGGCTGGGCTCCGAGGGGCAGGCAGCGAGCATGGAGGTGCCACCCTGCAGAAACAGGCTTAAAACACGGTTCTTCCAGCTGTCCTCTGTATGGCACAGACCCTCACCGCCAAAGCTCGTCAGCCACACTCGGGGCTTCGCTGTCTCACACACGCAGTGACTAGGAAACCACTTACGCGTCTCCACCGATCTGAGCGGCGTGGTCACTCGGGGATATGCCTGTGCACTGACTCTGGCCAGCCCGGAGCACAGGCAGAGGAGACCTTGGACACCACCCCGGGCCTCCCGAGCTCCCCAGGGCACCTACAGACCCAGGGCGGTGCTAGTGCTTTCAAACTGCCCGTGACCGTCACGACAAGCCCACAGTTTGGTGGCCGCCACCTCTGCTTAGCCAGTCAGGAACGTGAAGCATGTCGTCCAGGCAGTTGGGCAGTGGTAGGACACCTTCCGCTGTAGTGCCCTAGTCGCAGAATTCCCAAAAAACCACAAGGAGCCGAATCTGCTGTAAGCACACGACGGTCATTTTTATTCGGGCTCGAGCCAGGACTCTCAATCTCACCGGCACAGTGGGTCAGAGTTGAGAGCCCGGTGTTAGTCGGGCTGGGTTTTTATTTGCGGTTGAGGGAGAGGTCGAGGGGCACTGAGGAAGGACTCACACAGCTATACGTTGGCTGTAGACTTTCAGAAGCAAGTCGTCCCTTACTGATTGGTCTTCAGACCATTAAGCTGGGCAAGAAAGTGACTTGAGGTCTCTGGTATTGTTCTGTTCTTCTCATCATGACCCTCTCCTACGTGATCAGCTGCCCCCTTGAGACGGCACTGATTCTCAGCAAGGTGGGTTTAACAAAATGGAGCCGCCCAGAAAGAAGTGGAGTCACTCCGGCCCTTCACCGCATGCACCCCAGAACCCCTTCCGCTTTGCTCCTGCAGGACCTGGGCTAGGCAGACCTTCTCACCAGCAAGCACGGGCCTGCCTTCCGCGGCCCTGCGGCCACACTGATCTCCAGACCTCTGCAGGAACGAGCTCGCAAGAGGCCCGGATGAGGTCTGCCAGCCCGTGGGTGACACATGTGAAGACCACCTGCCTCCCCGCTGTGGGGACACTCAGGAGGCAGGTCTAGAGGCCTCTGGTTCTTCTGCTGCCAATTGTCCAAACTTGGAAAATTACGGTATCCGCCCAACCAACTTCCGGATCCTCCTTGTTCTCCTCGTGTCTCTCTTCTTTGCTGGTTCTTCCCTCTGCTGTGGGTCTCTATCGCTGTGACATCCAGGGTTCAGTTCTCAGATCTCTTCTCTACCCACACGTCCTGGGTGACCCCTTCCAGCCTCACAGGCTAACTGAACACTGACAGCCCCACATCTGCATTTCTCCCCGGACTTCTGAGCTCCATGCTTAACGAGTTCCCAACATGTCTCCTTGAGCATCTAGCGGGCACCACACACTCACCATGCTCCCATCTGCACTCTAGCGCCTTACAAACTTCCCCTCCAGCCTTCTTCAACACAGCAATGGCAAATTCATTTCTATGAAGGGGACTTCCAAAATTTCATGGTAAAACAGAATGAAAATATGAGTGTATTTTACTCTAAAAAGATTGTAAGTCCATACATGGTTTTTTCATAGTAGGTATTGTCTTTCCCGTGAGTTTTTGAAGACCCCTCGTATTTCCATATCCTATAGCACTCTATCAGCAAATATCAGTTCTTCCTTCAAAGGAAACTAGAATGCGGCACTCGTCACACCCCCGCCCCCGGAATACCACGGCAGCCCCTGACGTGCTCCCAGTCTGTGACACTGCGGTGCATTTCCCTACCTGCAGCGTTCCTCACCATAGCCAGAACAAGCCTTTACACCTGGGGGCACGCCACGTCATTGCTCTTCAACCTTCCAGTGACTTCTGATCTCCATCCACAATAAATTCCAAGTCCTGACTTCAGTCTCCCCAGCCTGACATGGCTGGCCTTGGGCAACTTCTCCGATTCACCTGCAGGCACTTCCTCCCCCGCTCTCACCAGCCAGCCTCCTTGGCCTCTTGCTCACTTTAAGCAAGTCGAGAAGTTCCCTGCTCTGGGCTTTGCACACACCGCTCCATCGTCCCACAGAGCCTCGTGGCCTACACTCATTTCAGTCGGATTTCTCAAATGTCCCTTTATCCGAGAGGCCCTTCTTCCCTGGCTTCCTCCTTCAAATGGCACCACACACCCTTCCCTCTCTCTACCCCATTCCTGCACCCCGGATTCCTTCCTTGCACCCATGGCCACCTCGCCTGTTTCTGCCGTTTGTGGTCATTCTCCCCGCCAGACTGAGACAGAGCAGGAACTCTGCCTGGCTCCCTGCCGCGACCCCAGGGCTGCTAGCCAGGAGTGATGGATAACACCTACTGAGTGGGGGGAGGGGGCACGGAGCTTTCTCACCTCCACAGTGAGTGGTTAATAACACCTGCCGGGTGGGGGGTAGGAAGGGAGCACAGAGCTTTCTCAACTCCACAGCGAGTGGTTAATAGTGGTTAATAACACCTGCTGGGTGGAGTGCAGGGAGGGGGAGCATGGGGCTTTCTCACCTCCCTGCAGTCTCAGGCACGGGAGGAGGGACCAGGGTGTTGGCTGCCCAGTCAGCAGGGCCTGTGCCAGCGGTCAGTGTCTTTTTCCAGGCTGGTGCCAACCCCTCACAGTGGTCTCCTGGCCTCTGACCTAGCCTGTCTCACCTGTCACCCACGTCGCCAGAACAGTCCTCCTGGAATGCAGGCTGGACATCACTGTCTCCCTATAGAACATCGTGGCTTCCCACCGCCTGGAGGGTGAGCTCGGCCTCCTTGGCCTGGCAGTCACCCCTTCCACAATTTCTCCCTGCTGGTTTTGCCCTCTGCTACGTCCCACTAAAACTCTGAACGCAGGGACATCACCGTTAAGAGAGCACGTCTGTCCCTCTCTCCCGCAGCTCTCAGAATGGATATCTCCACGTCTCCCCACCCGCTCAGGTCCCGCTGACCCTTCGAGGCTCAGCTACAACAACTTCACACCCTGGGCAGAGTGTGGTCTCCCAGTGACCACCCTGGTCAAAGTTCTCCCTCCTCTCTTTCATTGTTTTTTAATCACAGAGGAGGGGGTGCATGCACCGCTGAGAAAGACAAGAGAGACAGAGGGCGAGGGAGAAGGTACCCCCCAACGGGGCATGGTCACGTCTCATCGCTTCTCTGTTTCTCCACCCTGGGGATTCTGGCATGTATGTCCATGTAGCCACCATATTTTTTTCGTCACCAGGGCTGAGATTCAAACCGCATAGTTGGCCATGTGGGATCTGGCTCCCTTAACCACTAGGCCATGCGGCCAGCCCACCCTCTTCTCTCTTCTCCTGCCCTTTACTCAGACTCCGCTGTGGACATCCGCACATCCTGCTTGGTATTCGTTATTAATCTGTCTCCTCTACTCTGAGATCTGGGCCCGGGAATTGATCTCATGCATTTGTCCCACCAATGCCCGATGAAGAGCTCACAGTACAGCTCAATAAATGCTTCTGGCTGCAATCAGAAATGCCATCGAGAAATTGCCAGACAAAATACGAGATGGGCCCTACTTGGAAGCTAAGTTAAAGACAAGTGAGACAGCAACACCACATTTGTCACAGTGACCGTGAGGGTTGGCCCTCTCCTGTCACGGCTGACCCGTGGCACGAACCTTTACATAGGGCAGCTCACACAGCACGCGTTGTCGTTGTCAGCTCCTTGGTTTCCTCTGCAAATATTCAGAGTGAGCATGACGGGGAATTTGTAAGGTGGAATTCCCCTAAGGTGGCTTTCTCACAATCCACTACAGCACCCAGCCCTGGGGATCTACAGGGAACTAGTCCCAGGACCTGCAAGGGCGCCAAAGCTGCAGAAGCTTGGGCCTGTCACCGGGACGGCTGCACAGTAAGCCTCGCGCCCCCCTCCGTCAGCTGCCTCCGACGATGCCCTCGGAACGCCCAGGGCAGTGCACATGCTGTGAACCGCCGTTACGCCAGGGAAGGACGACGAGGAACGTCTGGACCCCTCAGTATAGCACGGCAGTTTCTTTGCAAACTACCTACACTGGTTGAATCTGCGGGTGCAGAACCCGTGAGCGCAGAGGGCCAGCCGTGTTTCTGTCACAGACACGAAGGGGCAAAGCCGGCTCGGCCTACCTCTTCCTGGTCTCCGTGGACTTGGCGGTCTTGATGGTGCTCCCGTCTGGAGCAAGGTCCCTTTCTTGCGGTGCATCTCTGACGGGCCGCGGGAGGACCACGGTCTCCTGCGCCACAGGGATGGCCTCGTCGTCCGCCCCTTGCTGGCCCAGGTGCTGCTTGGCGTAGTCGAAGCCCTGCACCGGCTGCGGGGAGAGAGCTGCAGTCAAGCTCCCTGGAAGGGCCTCCGACGAGGCCTCCGGGGAGAGGCGCGCTGCAGACACCCTGGGCACCCCGACCCGCTCGGCCGCAGGCGCTGCAGCACCCCGGGGCTACTTCTGAGGCCAGAAACCCAGAGCCGGCTAACTCTGCCCAGCAGCGGACGCCCTAGAGAACACCTGTCAGAAAAATGAAGAGGGTAAACGAGATGCAAATAGGCGTGTGAGGACAAACCCACTCGAGTGTAGACCGCTGATTTCAAATCAATGGATAAGCTCCTCAGAACCTGCTCAAACAGGAAAACGCAGGCCACCCTGGCCGCACCTCCCGTGTGGACGCACGGGGGCACCCTCCACTCCGCTGTCCAGAGCTGTGTGTGATGGCCCGTGCGTGACTTCACCAAGTCACCTTCCCAGCGCTACCTCCTCCAGTCTGGAGTGTTAAAGCCGGTCCCAGACGTGGAAACCGAGGGGCACGCTCTACCGCCCGGAAAGCCGCGCCGTCATTAATAACGAGAAGGGGTTTTTGGAGTCGCTCCTAATCCAGACTTCTCCCCTCGGCAGGCCAGTTCTCCTGTAAGTCATGCCGGGGCGGCAAGCGCGGCTGGCGTTGCAGCGTCTGAAACCCACGGGGTCTGAGGCAGCCGTGAGCACGAGCGACAGCGTCTGTTGGTGGCAACAGAAAGCCAAGTCCTGTTAAAGCCAGTCCCCACACGGCTCTGTCTGCTTACACCCAGAGCAGCCAGGATAGACAGCAGGCAGGACCGTGTGGTGGGTAAGCACAGCGACTCCAACAGCAAGGCTGCCGGGGTTCGAGTCCCGACCACCACTCGTCAGCTGCATGCCACTGTGACTCCACACCTCAGGCCCCTCGGCTGCGCCGTGGGAAGAATGAGTGTGGCCGGGGTATAACTGGACGTGAGGGGCTTTAACCACCAAGGGGCTGCTGCGGGATCAAACCATGCACGCTCGGCGCTCAGCTGAGGGTCTGGCACACGGCAAGTGCTCGTTGGCATCAGTTACTGCATGTCTACATTTTAACTTATTATTATTGTTTTATTTATTCACGATCTGGTGTGCGTGCACGGGAGAGAGGGAGAGAAAAGAGCGCTGTCCTCCAGGTCTGGCCACGCCACGCTCCCCTTCCTCCAGCCTTGGGATCTTGGACCCTTGTGCCCATGCCTGGCGTATTTCCAGCTGAGCAGCCTGGGGATCCGAACTGCCGCCGCCACGCGGGATCGCACTTCTCCTGAACAGCGCGTTACTGCTGCGCCGGGGCCAACCCGCTATTAGCTATTTCCGTTTACCTTCCTGCTACGTCACAGTCCAGGCAAGAAGGATACCAAGCGATCTGGCGAGACTGCCCCCTGCACAGCAGTGTCAGAACTTGGTCTGATCGGACGTCGCTCCTTCAGCAGCTCGTGTTGCTAAGGAACGTGGCAGGAAGGTGCCAGCAGACTGGGCAGCCCCCCAGCAGAACGGGGCCGGCCCCGCACTCACAGCCATGTCTCACCGTAGGAAGGGGTTTCACTACTAAATCCAACAAAGCGTCATCTGGGGCTGCCACAGCCTCACCACGGATGGGTCTCCAATTCCCTGAGAAATTCCCACTGGGAATGTTGTCACCACCCTTCCCTCGGGCCCATGTGGTGCCCATGACATCCTGAGGCCAGGAGCAGGGAAGACGGAGTCTCCGGTGACCCGACGATGTCCCAGCATCCTGCACCCCTGCTCCCCCGTCTCCAGCTGTGGACAGTGAGTGTCCGGCACACCTCTGGGGCCTGGCTCTCTGCCCAGGCTGACAGTGTCTCCGGCTTCTGGTCATGGCCTGCTCCCCGGAGTTCGTGGTTTGGAACTCGGTGCCTGGATGACGGCACTGAGGCCTGGCGGGTGGTGACTGAATCCTGGAGGTGTCGCTGTCACAGGTGGATTGACACTGTCACCGTGCGCAGACTCTCAGAGAGGTTGTAGAAGGGGATGGCCCCCGGTCGTCCCAGGCATGCCCACCCTCTCTGCTCTGGGGCCGTGCCATGATGCCCTCCAGCCACGAGAGCCTCGAGTCAGAGAAACCTCTGTCCTCGATGGGTCACCCGATCCGGGGTCTCTGCGTCAGCACATGATGCAGGCAGGCAGAGGCGTGAGGAGGTGGCAGCTCACAGGCCCACCCGGCTGGTCGGCAGTCAGTGTCTACCCGGTGCTGTGTCCAGCCCCTGCCCGCCGATCCTCCCCGCCACCCTGCCGCTCTCTGTCACAGCCTGTGCTGCTGGGCGGGCACCTGCTGCCATGCCCGGGCTGGCTCCCAGGCCGAGACTCCGGCCTGCCTTCAAGGAATCTGATGTCTCCAACATAGCCAGGGCTCCCCGAGGACTGGGTGAGGGGGCCAGCTGGGTCTGTCCTCTGCCTCTCACCCTCACACTGGGTCGGAGTTACCAGGTGCCAGTCCAGCGGGTGTGCAGGAAGAGAAACACCAACCAACAGCTGCTCACAGGGCAGCCTGGCTGTCCGGTGCTCCAGCCCCAGGACTGCAGCAGCCACTTCACCCCACGACAGGCCTCAGGAGTAAGCAGGCAGGCCAGGACACGACAGCTCTAGATCCCAGGGCTCGAGCAGTCCCCACTCTCCGACTCTCAGGGTAGTAGTTTCAACCCCCTTGAAAACTCCAAGAGGACTCGTTGACCCGTGGGAGCCCCATCCCAGCAGAACAACTTCACGAGCCAGCTGTAACTTCGTCATTGGGTTCTAGAAAATTATCAAACCAAAATAATCTCCAACACTTTCAGAGACAGACGCATTGGCAAGACCTTTTTCAAAAAGGCACGTATGGGGGCCCACACGTGGTGTAGCGGCTACGTTGCTGGGCTCCCACCTGGTTAAACCGAGTTCGAGTCCCAGACCCGGTGGTTTGCAACTCGTGCCAGGCACACATCTGTGTGTGTGCCCAAGATCCTAGACAGGATGGAGGAGAAGGGGCTGCAGTGTAGCCATACCCCTGAGCCGTGGTTCCTCACTCCCCTTTCACTGTGTCTGTCTCCCCACCTGACCCGCAAGTACATGAGCCCTAAGGCAAAACCTCTAAAAACAGGAAGAAAAAAGAAAGAAAGAAAAAGCACGTAAGCCGAGAAGCCAACCATGTGCAACATTTCTCTGTATGCACACGGCTCGAACCCTGCGTGCATATGAACCCTCCAGCCCTGCCCGGTACCTGGGATAGGCCCCAACGGCCTTCTCCGAGGTGGTCTGCTCCAGGGAGCATGTTCCCACCATTATGGAGGGAAAGCGGGGGAAGGCTGGGTGCAGAGACAGAATGGTGAGGGGGGGGGGG
>NW_006199613.1:1593503-1600962 GCF_000334495.1 Tupaia belangeri chinensis
CAGCAGGAAGTTTATCACTGAGGCCAGGGAGAGCTAGGACTGTCCTCTGCCACTGTCCCCTGCATTCTAAAGACACAGTGATGTCCCTGGAGCCACCCTGGTCCACGTGTCGGTGGCAAAGGCTAACTTCTTCATCGCACCGGGTCCTTGGCCTTAGGTGACTCCTGCTCTGCTACAGCGGCTGAGACGTGAGGTGGCTCTCCCCCCACAATCTGCGGTGTCTCCGGGGCGCGAAGGGGCAGGACCGCAGTACGAGAGGCAGGTCCACTCAGCTGCTTCCCTTGATGACAGAGGGGTTTGGCGATCAGCGCGCAGTCCCACCTGGCAGAGGGGAACCGGCCGGCATGGCCACACACAGGTAAACCCCATCCACGGGGACAGGAGCCGGGTCTCAGGTAGCACACCCAGCAGTGGGAGCACAGGCCACGGAAGTCACATCTGCTCGCTGTGCCGCTTCGGGTTCAGTCCACGCTGCTCAACATGCCTCGCAGACCGATGGACTCGGGGCTGAATCCCGGCCACTCAGATGGCATGCTTGGCATCCCTGAGCTCGGCCGCAGTCAGGCTGTGGTCATCCGTGCCATGTCGGAGAGGCGCGCCATGCAACTAAGCTCAGACAGACGTGGGGTGCCCCTCGGGGACAGTGTCCCGGCCCGCCCATCCGCACACCACATTTCCCAGCGCCCTGCCGTCTGGGAAGCACGTCCTGTGTGGACAGACGCAACACCTCCGGGGCCTATAGCAGACAGGGCAGCCACTCCGGCTGCAGCTTCTGACAGGCGTGGCAGGCTAGTAAACGGCGGGGCGAGGTGCCACCGCCCCGGGAGCAGGGAGACACGTGTGACCCTGCAAGGACGACCTCCACGCCGGCGGGCATTCCGGGGGCTGGCCCAGTCCTGCGCAGGGAGGCACAGCTCGGAAGTCAGAGCTGGGAGGCCTTCTGCCAAACTGTGGGCTGGGCGGCGTCTGAAGAGGAAACCGCTCCAAGGCTCCGGCGTGGGCACAGCCACCCCTCTGCACTAACGAAGGGCTCCCAGCGAGTCCCTCTGCGGTTTCCTGGCAGGAAAGCGCGATGACGCCGCCTGTCCTGGCCACCCACCTGTAGGGCTGCCGTGGTAACAAATGTGGTGGGGATGGCAGTGCCCAGGGCCGGGGGCACTGCCGAAACGTCAGGTGTTCCGGTGGGTCTATGTCCCTCGTGGCCTAGCCACCCCCAAAGACCCTGTCCCGACTGAAGGGCGCTATGTGACGGGGAAACGACCTTCGCATTCCCGTGTCCCGCTCACCAGAGCTGACCGTGCAGAGATGAGGAGCCACTGAGGGGACGGGGCTGAGACCAGGCTTCGGCGAGCCCGGGCTGGGTCTGGCACGGCCCGCGACTGCACTGGTCCATCTTGGTGGGCTCCGACATCAGGCCAGCTGACGGACAGGCCCCTCGGGATGGTCTAGGTGCTCCAGAGAGCCCTGCGGGGAGCCCGAGACCTCGGCGGTCAGAGTGAGCCTGGAAGCAGACCCCACAGACGGTGGCTGGCACGCAAGGGAGCTCAGCTCCTCACAGCTCTGGACCTGGGTCCACAGGAGGTGCAGCAGGGGCGGGTTTGGGGTGCCCAGATGGCTCGCTCCGGCTGTCCTCCATGCAGGGAGAGGCAGGGCCCTTTCACGAGGACCCCAGTCCACCCTTGTGACCTAGCCACCCCCAAAGGCCCCGTCACCAAGTATTCTCCTACCGAGTGTCGGCATTTCGGTATGAGCACCTGGGGGACCTGAACACGCAGACCACGGCAGACCTCCTCCGCCCCCACCCTCGAAGCTGTGCTTCCCGTGGCTAGAAGGGGGCCTGACTACGATGGCTCGGAGACCATTCCAGGGCCCCCAGCCCCGAGTTCTCTGCATCAGATTCCTCCTCTGCACATGAGCGGCTCTCCCTGGGCAGCCGCGTGGGGGCGCCGGAGCTCCAGGCCAGGCGCGCACGGCCCTTGCCCTGGGCCGCCCTGACTGGGACACAAAGGGGCGTGGGAAGGCGCTCGGCTGGCGCCCGGCCTCCGCCTCCCTACGCACCTTGGCTCTCTGCGGCAGGCTCATCACGGCGTCCGGTTTGAAGTCGCCCTTGTTCCTCCTGCAGAGCACGGCGGCGATGATGACGGTGATGACGGTGACCACGGCGATGGGCGCCAGCACGGCCGCGATGATCCACAGGTTGTTGGGCGGGTTCTTCACCACGGCTGCGGGAGAGCGAGAGTGACGGGAGCGAGGGTGAGTGAGGCCAGGGGCCTGGGGGGAAGCCCCACCTCTGCTGCCCTGCAGCCTCGGGCAGGTTCCTCAGTGCCCCTCCGCAGACCCCCAGGTTTCCCCAGTGATGTTAAGAGGCAAAGGAGGGCCAGCAGGTGGTGTGGTGTTGAGGCACTGGACTCCCACAGGGCCGGCCAACCATGGTTCGAGTCCCAGACCTGGCAGCTTGAAAATCACACCACGCACATAAACGTGCGTGCCCAAAACCCCAAGAAGAGGATGGAGGAGACGGAATTGCAACGTGGCCATCCCTGGAGGATGGTCTCTCACTTGCTCTCTGTCTCTGGTGAGCACACTTGCCCTGTGGCGAAAATCTAAATTAAAAAGTGGAAAGAGAAGGAATCTGAAAATTAAAAACGTGTGCTAGAGCAGGAGGCAGGAGACACAGAAATGGCTCTCACTACCCCGTGAGCGAGCGGTGGGCAGAGGCTTCCCCTAGGGCTGGTGGGGAAGCTCGGGCATGCCTGGGTGTGGCCAAACGGGCCAGGCGGTTCTTAGAAGCACAGCGAAGAGCACCGAAGTGCTGGCCAGAAGGAAGGACGTGTGGCCAGGACGGCAGGTGCCTGTGGGATGGGGCGGCGGGGGGCCGCCGTGCCCGTCAGGCCAGAACCCGGGTCCCGTCGCTGTGTGCATCATGGCCCACGAGCGGTATGCTCAGGTCTGGACTCTCGCCACGGTAAAGCTTAGCCAGAATATCCCGAGTGTTCGCCTGTGTCAAGGACACGCATGCTGAGAGCCTAGGTCTGGAGCCTACTGACTCTGACTCACTTGGAAATACATCGAGAGCGTACTGGCGGGTGGGCGGAGGGGCAGGCCACTGGTGATGCGAAACACACCGCGCCGGTTGCAGATTCTAGGCGACAGGTGCGTGTGCCCACTGTCGCCCTCCGCTCTCGGGGATGTCGGGTTAGGAAGCTGTCAGAGGAAGCCCTTGACATGACATAAATGCGTCTCCCCCAGGAGCCCGTGTGGGGAGTCTGGGAAACACCTCGGTCCAATGGAAAGCACCAGTGTGTTCTCAGAGAAGCCAGGAGCCAGGGCCAATGTCTGTGAACACGGCGTTGTCAGAAGGACGTGATCTTAAGGAGTCTGGGGAGAAGTCCCCAAGGGCAGGCGAGGACTTGTCCAGCCAGGGCGTGCCTGCTGCGGGGGCATATAAGCCGGCCGACCTGGTCTGGCGGGAGGGACAGCCCGGCAGCTCCGGTCTGACACCAACTCCCCAGAGTCTCGGCTCTCGGTCTTCATTATCTTTCGCGGCCCTTCACCGCCTCCAGTGGGACTTGGGCCTGAGCCCTAAATTCCCCCATCTGCTGTCAGCTCGCGCCTCCAGCTGCACAGAGAACGGGCACGCCAGGGCGGGTGTCAGCCAGCTCCCGCTTCGGCAGACCCTGTCCTTCCTGAGACATTCTGGCCCCGGTCAGCAGCAGCTCGGCCTGAACCCGCCGTGGGAACTGACCTCGTCTCTCTCTCCCAGTCCTACTCGTCCACAAACCCTGTCACCCTGCCTCCAGTTCTGTCACCTGCTCACGACATCCCTCACCTAATCCCTGTGATGGCTGTCCACCTGCTCTGACCCCCGGGTGCCCTTCTGCACCTCAGGTCACAACACCCCTCCACTTGGGGCCCTCGGAGTCCCACCCCACCAGGAGTTGTCCTCACTTCTAGCAGACCCAGGGAGCTGCGCCGGCTTCCTGGGCTGCCTCTCTGCCTTCCAGCCTCCTGCTGTTCCCAGATGCAGAAACAAGCATTTCAGGGATAGCAGGAGGCCAGAGGGGCAGGGCAGGGGCAGGGGCAGGGGCAGGGGCAGGAAGGGCCGGACCATCTCCCCTGAACGCTCTTCACCAGCCAGCTACGTGGTCTCTCCCTCACCCCCTTCTGGACCCTGTACAGCGTCAGGGTCTGCGAGGCGTTCCCTGGACACTGTACAAGACACTGCCCCAGCCCTCCGCTCACCATCCTGCATAAGTGTTCTTTAAAGCAGAGCTGCTCAGACGTCACTGTCCCCACCATGGTCACCGCACGTCTCGCTCCACCATGGGCTCTGCCTCCCTGGGCCCTGACGTTCTGTCTAGCTGTCGGGCTGTGCCCACGGAGAAGGCCCAGCCACACCTGGAGTGGCAGGGCGGGGGAGGACGGTTCACCCCCGACCGCCCCCCACCCCCCGCAGAACCCCCAGCCACACCTGGAGTGGCAGGACGGGGAAGCACGTTTCACCCTGATCCGACACAGACACACAGCTCGTCGCGGTCCCCATGCCCCGCCTTCAGAGCACACACTTCAGGAGGGCAAGGAATGTCTGTCCCGTTCACTGCTGCAGCCCCAGCGTCTGTAATGGAACTCTGTACATGGTGGGTGCCCAGGCAGAGGTTGAAGGAATGCATGTGGAAACCATCCCATTGCAATCTGGTGTCCCACATGGTTTTCCTAGAGAGTATCGACAGGTGAGAAGTCACCACATTCCTGTGGTAGGTCTAGTCTGTATTGTCAGTTAATATACTGGCAAACTGGTTTGTATATCAGTCTCTTGTAAGTCAGGTTAGCACAAGTTGGTCCTCTGATCCCGCTGTACTCAGGGGGCTTCAGCACAGCGGAGGACCAGACCCTGGGATGTGAAGACCTCACGGCGAGTGACACATGGCTAGGTCCTGCCTGACCTCAAGCACCCCGACTTTATAGGTCCCTCATCACCAGGTGCCCAGCATCTGGCCACCCTTGGGCTCAGAACTCTATCAGTACAGAAGAACTCTCCGCCACAGTTTCAGCCCCCAGCGGTTAACCCCATAGTAACTGCTGCGACCGCTCATGGGTACCTGCTCCCGCTGACGCTGCACTGACTTGCTAATGCTTTCAGCGGCTCAGTGCTGGATGGCAGTTTCCGTTATTAACATTTTCTTTCTCCCCCACCCCCTGCAGAGGTTTGCTATAGGGCGCGTGCACTTGCCAGTAAGACAGAGAGAGACAGGGAGACAGAAAGCGAGAAATCACCCCCCGGGGGGATAGCCATGCTGCAATCCCTTCTCCTCCATTCTCCTCTCAAGATCTTGGGCACGCACGTGCACGCGCCTGGTGTGAGTTTAAGCCACCAGGTCTGGGACTTGAACTGTCATGGACTACATGCGAGTCCAGCAACACAGTCATTAAACCAATTGCTGGTCCCTGTTAATAACATTTTCTAAAGCTTAGAACTTCTGTGAAAAAAACAAAACAAAACAAAACCAATGTCTCTTTCTGGCAAGGCTAGCCTACCGGATGGAGACGGAACGGCCCGGCGTGTACACACGTGGTTCGCATTCGTGACGGAATTGCCCGTGTCTGTTTCACTCCGCTCTGTCGCTGTCAGGAAGGTACTTCCCCCGGTGCAGCATGTCAGAGCCTTCACTGGAGTTCAGGGGTGAGAGGACAGACCTCTCGGCATCCCTAAAGTCATGTCACAGTCCCGACGGCGGTGAAGGGGGGCTGGGGCGCCACCACAGCCATGGGCACGGCGGCCTGAACGCAGCTGCGCCCGAGGTGAAGAGGGGCAGTCCCTGACTTGCGGGGATTTCAGCAGAGGACAGACTCAGGAGGCGGCGCCCAGCGCAGCGGGTGCCGGGGCAGGGGCAGGGGCAGGGGCTGGGCGGGCATGCCGTCCTCAGTCCTGACTTGCAGATGAGCAAACGGCCCCAGAGAGGTGGGCATCTTCATAAATGTCGTTTCTCTGAAACACACAGTTGAAGCTGGTTCTGAGGTAACCCACGCGCCTGGAAACATGCACACACGTGTGCACGCACACACATGTGCATATGTTTGTCAGAGTGAGGTCAAAGGGTGCAGAAACCCGGGCGGGATGGAATATTCTGGCCTGGAGCAAACGCTGAGGCGTCTGCACACGTTCCCGGCGCTCCACGGCAGTCGCCTGTGGCTCGTGCGGGCTCTGTGACACGTGTGAGCATGCAGCCGTGTCCGCGGCGCAGCTGGCGACACCCGCCATGTCCCTCCGGCCTACGCCCTCTCGGCTTCCCATCCCTCTGGCCCGCAGGACCCAATGGACTGGCTGCCCCTCCGCCGCCGGGTCTCATGCCCTCCTCTGCGCCCTAAACCCAGCTCCAGCCAGCTGGGCCGCCCCCCTTCCTTCAGAGGGCACCTGAGGCCACTCCCTCGGCAGCTCCTCCCAGCCCTCCACCACCCTGCCGCCACCACCACGGCCTCCTCCAGCCCTCCCTGCTGGCTGTCCTCTGTACCACACCCCTCCTTACTGACCCGCCCTCCAGCCCTCCCTGCTGACCATCCTCACAGCACCCCTGTACCACACCCCTCCTTACTGACCCGCCCTCCAGCCCTCCCTTACAACACCCCTGCACCACACCCCTCCTTACTGACCCGCCCGCCCCCAGAGCACAGGCCCAGGGACTTCCTGGCAGCGTCCCAGTCCCAAGCGTGCGTCTACACGTGGCTGGTGCTCTGAACACCCACCACCAGACATCAGCGGAGGCTTCACCCGAGGGCGGGTTCCGCTTCCTTTAAGTGCTATTTCTGAGGAGGGCGTCTGGACCACGCAAGATGGACCACCTCCTCTTAGCCTGCTTCCCCACGGAGGGGTTTCCTTGTTCCGTCAGCTGGACCTCGGCCCGAGGAGCCTCCCCAGGCCCCGCGGCCACGTCCCTCTGGTCCAGTGCTGCCCTCACCCAGAGGTGCGGGGCCCCGTGTCCACTGCACACTCGTCTCTGCCCTAGAACAGCCATTTAGAGGCCCAGGACACACAGAAGTCAACACTCGCGCCGGGGACAGAGTCCCGACCCCAGGTCAGCTCTCAGGACACGGGTTCTGAAAGACTCTGCCCTTCCTCCTCCTGGCTGGCCTCCTCCTCCTGGCTGGCCTCCTCCTCCTCGCTGCCCGTCCAGTCACAGCCCCCGCACCCCAGCCCTCACCGCCTTTCCGGGATTATTCGGTCAGAATTAAAGTCCCCGAGACGCAGCGAGTCCTGGGGTGTGGGCGATGGACCGGAACTCCGACCTTATCATTCACGACCACGACCACGGAGCTGAGGCCCCGCGTTTGACGCGAGAGGGCACTAGCTCCCCTCCCCGCTTACTGCTGAGCTCCGCTCTCTCCCGGATTCCTCCCTCCCCAGCTGACCCTTTTCCAGGCCCGTGTCTTCTAGCTGTCCCCCTCTGCCCTGGCCCCACCTGTC
>NW_006199613.1:1601052-1628801 GCF_000334495.1 Tupaia belangeri chinensis
CCATTTCCGAGCGTATAGCGGACACCTAATGTGGCTAAACCCAAACTCTGTCCTCCCCCCTCCCCGTCCAGCCCCAGAAACCCCTGTCCTGCCCTGTCTGCCCCTCGACCACAGGCCCTCCTCTGGAGTGACCACCTGGAGTCTCCTCATCCCCTCAAGGGCTCTGACCCACCTTCTGCCACCCCATTGGCTCCATCTCCAGAACATCCCCAATCCACCCAGTTCTTGCAGTCTCATCTCTAGCACCACCTCCGCCTGGGTGCCTGCCATGGTTTTCATGCCTGTCTTCCCGGGTATTCCCACGTAAGCAGGGGGTGGGGGGGGGAGCTGAGCATAGAACCCCAGGCGCCCAGAGGACTGAGCAAGACTGATGGACAGGAGTCGCCAGAGAGGAAGACAGTGCACGGCAGGATGGCCTGTTGGTTAAAGGTGGCAGAGAGCCGTGCCCCGCTCCCAGGAGAAGTGTCTGTGAGCCGAGCGTGACCCAGCGACTGTTCAGTGCAGCTGCTCCCCGCTCCGTCTCACCGGCTCCCACAGCTGCTCGTAGTAGGCACAGCCTGCTCCCTGGGCCCCAGCAGAATCGCCTGCACATAAGCTGTTCTAACCCACCCCACTCCACAGCCCAGGTGGGCCCATCGGGCACTTTCACCTCCTCCCCTGCGCTCACACCGCTCTCTCTGCAATATGCCCCCTCTGCGGCTGAAGTCCAGAGTGCAATACTGTTAAGAACGCAGGTCAGGGCCACTGCGACTGGTGGCTGGGAAGCTGGGCGCCACGTGGCCGACTGCAGTGTGGACTCCGGCTCCTGGTGACTTTTAAATACGTTAGGCATGTGTGCACGCATTCCCACAGTCCCCAAAGGAGGGGCAGATGGAGGAGGGGGATGCCGGTGTGGTCACGCCCACTGGGAGGTGCTCTCCCCCTGTCCCTCTTCATCTCCCTCTCTCTCTCCCTCGCTGTCTCCCTCTTCCTCTCTGTCTCTCTCTCTGGCCAGCAAGCATACCCTCTGGCAAAACAAAAGAGAGCACGTTCAGGGTCCGACACGCAGCTCACACTCTGGCGATCTGAGTCTTCGTCCTGTGACGCTGAGCAGGTTGGCTAACTTTTTCGAGGCTCCGTTTCCCCTCCTGTCATTTGGAACTGACTCAACCTTCCCCTGACAAGGGAATAAAGGTGATGGGGGAGTTCAAGAGCTGGCTGCACACCCCCATCCATGGCCATGGCCGTGGCCCGGTGGTGCTGCCTTCATGAAGCCCTTTCCATAGCCCAGACCTCTGCACTCACTCCCCTGCTCCCAAAAGGCAGGGACCAGCACTCAGCCACGTCCGTATGTCCCCCGGCACTGAGCATGGCTCAGGGAGAAGTCTGCACTTGCTGAATCACGTATCTTTTTATTTAACATTTTTTGGAGAGGTTTTTGCTATAGGGCGCGTGCACTCGCCAGACAGACAGAGACATTAGAGATAGAAAGCGAGAAATCACCCCCCAGGGGGGATGGTCACACCACAATCCCTTCTCCTCCATTCTCCTCTCAGGATCTTGGGCACGCACTCACACACGCCTGGTGTAAGTTTAAGCCATCGATCTGGGACTTGAACCTCGGTCGACCTCATGGGAGTCCAGTGACATAGCCATTACGTCCTCTGCTGGCCATCAAATCATGCTATCTTTAATGCCCCCAGTGTCCACACACACTCTCAGCTGTAGGGATTTACCACAGCTGTCTACAACACCGAGAGAAATGCAGTGACAGCACATCACTCTGACACCCACAGGGAATCGGAACCCCGAGCCCCCCTCCTGCAGCCAGGGTTCGCAGCTGATCAGCCCGTTAGCATCTAGGGGTCGCTTTGACCTGCAGAAGGCATTTCACAGTATCAGAAGGACGCATGCAAGCCCGCCCTCTTACGGTCAGCTTGCAGGAGGACCACGTGCTGCAGAGTCAAGGCCGCCCGCTGGGAGTCGATGGTGCTCAGGATCTTGGCGGCCGCAGTCCCCAGCAGAGGCTTCCCGTTGTGCAGGGTGTAGTAGGTCAGCTCCACCGGGTCCTTGGGCCCTGGCACACGCTGCATCTTCACCATCTTTCAGAAAGAGAGAGGCCACGTGTTTACAGGGCATCTCGTGACCCCAGGGAGGTCGGCAGGCTCTCTCCTGACCACGAGCCTGCGTGCTAAGCGGACACGCCAGGTTGCGAGAGCCTCTCCACACCCAGCTCTGAGCCGGAGACGGGAGGAAAGGGTTGTGACAGCGGGAAGAGCAGCTTCAGGGTCAAGGAAACGCCACGGGACGGAGACGCTCCCAGCCTCCGCAGAGCCTGGCCTCATTTGGAAATAGGCCTTTGCTTAATTCAGGGCAGTTAGGCTGTCCTCAAACGAGATTTGTACTTTCCAATTCCCGTAATTGCCTGAAAGGGAAAGAAATTAATGTCTGTGTCTGCAGTTCCAACGGTCTCTGATAAAGGCAGTACTGGGACATACAAAGTTTCTTTTCTAAAATAACATTGTGGTTTTTTTTTTACTGGAAAAGCTACACAAATTCCCTATAGGAAAATTTGAAAATATGGAAAATCATGAAGAAATGAAATGAAATAAAATAAAAACAACCTGTAATTCTTCTACCACAAGTTAATTATCGGTATCATTTTGGGGTATTTGCTTGTTTGTGGTTTTATCCCCAACACAACCTTTTCTTTATTATTTTACAAAATTATTTAGTATAGTATATAATATTATCCCTTATTTCTATATAATGAGATGTCTGTCTTATTAGTCATACGGAGGTGAAAAGTACCAGGTCCAATCTGTATGTACCTATATGTAATATCTTATCTTGCTATTTTTACTTTCATCCTTAAATGGCCTAAAATGTAACAGAAGCATAAGTATTTATTTCCACATGATATTCCCCGTAAACTTATTTAACAAGCCCTTTATTATTAAACACTTAGAGGGTTACTCAATTTTTACTCATAATTAACAACCGATAGTCATAAATACTAAACCATCGATGCTAAGCTTGACTGCCTACACAGTATCGGACACATTCCGGGTAAACTTAGCTTACTGATGCCCCTGGACATCGAGGGCATCAGCAGCTTCCCTATTGTAAAGGACAGTTCATGGGCATCAGAGTATTTCTCAAAGTGAGACTGAGAGTCCCACAGATTGCGAGTCTCACAGCACAGTGAAGGACATACATTAGTGGTAACGTTGTTCCAACAGGCACAAACTGTGGACTGGACACGTGAGACGGTACAGTCTACCACGGAATACCGAAAACGAGGAACTATGACCCTTTGCATCAACGTGGATGAATACGAAGGTGTCGTGTTGAGCAGAAGACACAAATCAGAAACACCACATGTAGCCGAAGGTGGAACGACAGCACGTGGTAGCTAGGAACACACATGGCGAAGCCCATGCAGGACACGCGGGAAGGTTTAACTGAGACTCGGAACCACCTCCTACCCGGAGGGTCGCACAGGGAGCCTGCCCAGAGCAGGCGCTCAGAGCCTTCTGGGGACGTCAGGGCGACGCTCTCAGCCTCTGGGCTGTGGGTCCTTCTGTTAGTGCGCTTTACGCTGCGCGTAGCTTTAACGCCTTTTGTAGGAATGCTGTGCGTGACGACTACACCGTAGCTACGACTGGGACCCAGCGAAAACTGGATGAGAGGTCTGATGGAGCACTTCACAGAACTGTGTTCATCTCTACCTCGAAATAAACTTCTAGGACTAAGTTTACCCCGATCTAGAAGGTTCTGGTCGAAATAACTCACTTGCCCTCCGGAAAGGTCATACCCACTCACTCTGTTTCAAAGTGCCCACCCCACTGCTCTTCTTCCCAGGGACGCTACCAACTTACAGCCTCGGGTAGGAGGAAATGATTCCGTGTGGTCATTAGAATTCGTATCACTTAGACCGTAAATGAAGCCAAACACTTAAAAATGTTTACTGGTCATATGCATTTCTTCTTAGGACCCACATTTTCCAATACAGCAACGTGAGAAATAGCTGTAGATTCTAGATATCTACACCTCCATGTTCACCTCCAAAATGACCCAAGCCCAGAAGGCCTCTGGGTGACAGGATAATGTAAGTTGTGCAGAAGGAACTGGGAGGGAACTGGGTCATGTGATTCCCTAGTGGGAAGGAAGGGGAGAGGGCAGTAGAAGAGCCAGGTGGAAGGTGAATGACATTCACATATCTGAGAGCATCACTCAACCGCAATTGTTTTACAGTGTGCTATAGCGCGCATGCACTCACCCCGGAGAGACAGAGAGAAAGCGAGGAAGCACCCCCGGGGACAGCCACGCTGCAATCCCTTCTCCTCCATTCTCCTCTCGGGATTCTGGGCATGCGCACGTGTGCCTGGTGATTTTCAGGCCACCAGGTCCGGCGTGAACTGCTTAGCCAGCCATGTAGGACCAAGCTGCTTTAACCTCCACGGCTCCTGCTGGTCCTGTTTCTATCCAATAGCAGATCCTTCTCCCCGGGGTTTCTCCAAGGGCCATGTTAAGAGGTGATATGCAGCTTCCATAACTTAGGGACTTGCGGAAACAACCCCGCCTGCTGGGCTCCGGCCTCCTGGCAGCTAAGGGGCCACGCTCCGTGAGCGCCGAGGGTGCGTCCCTTCCCGGCCTGTGGAGTGGGACTTTCCAGGCTTACAAGCAGCACCAGCTCGGTGGTCCTCCCTCCCCCCAGGGCAGGCCAATCCCACCCCAGTGTCACCTGAGAAGCGGGACTTGGAGAACTGTGAACTACAGGGCAGGGCCCCTACACGGGGGCCCACAACCCAGTGGGACAAACCTCAGGACGAGGAGAGCAGGGGCCACGGAGACCTGTGAGCCACAGCGGCATCTGACAGGACGGGGCCAAGTCCACTGGCTGCCAGTGGAGGGGCCTGGGCCCTCCCTCGAGCCACCGCAGCGTCACGCAGGGCAGAACATCCCAGAAGACGGGCGGCTGCGTGGGGAGTGACCTGCGTCCACACTGCCTTAGTGCATGTTCTCGCAGTCAGTGTGACAAGACGCACGTGTGCCGTGGTGCAGTTATGCCCTGCTGTGACCGGGGTCCACATGCCAGGGCAGTCAGCCGGATCCCAATGAGATGCCCACATCACACATGCCCGAGGCCACACCCCGAGCCTCGGTCTCTGCGTAGTCGTGTGTCCACGCTAAGCTCAGAGGGCTACGTGTGCCAAAGCCGGCTGCACACAGCTGATGGGGCTCTGTCTCGGATATCACATGTCCCTGTGCACAGTGGCCGCGGCAAGTGGCTTGTGAGGGCAGAGCCGGGACGTGGCTGAGCTCACTGCGGGCAACTGGCTCCTCCACATGGCAGCCTGTGTGCAGAATTCGTCCTGAGACTGGGTCGGCCTGTGGCCTGGTGGTCAGGGTAGCTGGATCCCACATGGCCTACAGCACGGTTCAAGTCCCAGACCCAGGGGCTGAGAAGTGCCAGGCACGTGTGTGCGTGCCCAAAATCCCCACGGAGGGGAGATGGAGGAGGGGACTGCAGCGTGGCACCCGTGGGAGCTCCCTCACTCCCCTCTGGCAAACTGAAGAGTGCTGAGCTCTCCTTCCCTCACAGCCCAGTCACAACCACGGGGCAGCAACAACCGACTCTCCCCTCCTTGTCCTCGACAGTCATGACCCTGGTCCTCCACACGGACAGCTGGGCCAATCACGGGCGGTCCCAGCAGCCACGACGCCCCCCTGCACACGTGCACTCCCTCTGCTCACATGGACCACGTGGTCCCAGGAGCCACGACGCCCCTCTGCACCCGTGTGCTGTGTGGCACCAGGAGGCGCACGCTCTCGGCTGTAGAAAGTGCGGCCTCACCCACCTGCACGGTGTAGCTCCCCATGGTGGCGGCCCGCCTCCGCCGCCGGCGCTCTGAAGAGCTGGGCCAGGCGCTGCTCCATGATGCGGGCGAAGCTCTGGTTGTGCCGGCCCACGAGCAAGTTGTCCACACCCTGCAGCACTGCAGTGAGGAAGGCAGAGGGCAGGCTCAGCACGCGGCCCGCCCACCGAGGACCCACGGCCACCACGGACCTGCTGGCCACTGAGGGCCCGTCCCTGCCTCAGCCGGGGCGGCACCCTCACCTTGCCACTCCTTCACAACAGCCCCAGGGACACACAGATGCTGCCAAGGTTTGGGGAGCTGCCTAGGGACAGCCAGTAACGGCACAGCCCAGGTTCAAAGGTGAGCCGGCCTGTGAAACCCCAAAGCCTGGGCTCCTTCCCCTCTGAGCTGTGACTCCCCAACACGGCTGTAATAGACCCAGCCTTTATTTAAGATGGCTAGGGCTGGCTGGATCCCACACGGCTGCCCGTGGTTTAAATCCTGGGCCTGGCAGCTTGGAGAACATGCCACGCACTCACACAAGCATGCCCCAAATCCTGACGGGGGTGGGGAGAGGAGACGGGACTGAGACATGACTGTGCTCTCTCTTTCTCCCCCCTCCTCCCTCTGGTGAACGCACACACCCTCTGGCCATACATGTACATATATGCATACATGTGCACATAAGTAAATAATCCGTGCTGCTATGAGTCCCCACGGGAGCCCAGCGGGGCCACGGTGTGGCCGGCTGGGATTTCTGTTGCTCCCACCCAGGCTCCGGGCTTTTTTCCCTCCTTATGGCTTTGCCGAGGAATTTGGGTCCCACCCACAGCTCAGCCTGACATCTGGCAGACCACGCTGACCAGGCCCTCAGCCCTCCCTCCACTGCGGGGCCCTTTCACTGTCCCACAGCTGCCCGGTGCCCCTCTATCCCCTCCCTCTCGGGAAGAGGACTGCGAGCTGGGAGTGAACTCTCCCCGGTTCTGGCACCTGCCAGCTGTGGGCATCCGGGCCAGCCACCGGCTCTCCAAGCCCAAGTCCCCTCTGTAAAGGGGAACAGAGTGTTTGCCTCCCAGCAACGGGATCTGCGGTGGGCTCTCAGTTAGGGAGAGGCTGCGCAAGCATTTAGCACAGCGCTGGGCGTGGCAGGCCCAGGCGCTCTCCTCCCCTCCCTCCTCTGCCCTGGGCTGGTCTTCCCCTAGGGCTCTCAGCCCACAGGTGAAGCAACCACCACGGCCAGCCCCGGAAGCATGGAAGGAGGGCCTGCATGAACACGGGCCCAGCCAGGTCTGCATGTCCACCCCAAAGTCCAGCCCTGGCCCCTTTGGGAAGGGGAGTGCTCGTGTGTCCCACAGTGACCCAGAGCTACAGAACCACAGAGCTGGGCCAGGTGCAGCGCTCTGGAGGACTGCAGCCCCCGACACCTCAGCCAGGCCCAGCCCCCACCCTCGGCCACCAGAGTCAGCTCAGAGGAGGAGCAAGGCTTTGGCTGTGCTCGGGGGAGCTTTGTCCAGAAGGTTCCATATCCAGTCACTGCTCCGTCTCCCAGCCCCCTGCCCCGGTTCTAAAGCCAACACCCAGGCCTGTGCAGCCTCCCTTAGGAGAAGCCGTTTATCTGTGGTCCGCCCTGCGTGTTCACGGGAATCTCCACATCAGTTCAGCCTCTCGGTCTCCAAGGTGAGGCCAAATGCCAGCCAAGGACACACCAGGTCAGTAACGGTGGAGCCGGGCCAAGGGCCAGCCCTGCTGCCCGGGATCCTACCCTAGTGATACCGAGGTGAGTGAGCAGCGAGCCGGGCTCCCCCCAGGCGCTGCTCTGAGCCTGTGCACTTCCACCCGCCTCCGCATAGCGCCTGGCCGCAGGGACGACTCAGTTCCCGAACGGGGGCTGCAGGGGATCGACCCAGTTCCCGAATGGGGGCCGCAGGGACGACCCGGTTCCCGTACAGGGGCTGCAGGGATCGACCTCAGGTCTTGTACAGGGGCCGCAGGGGATGACCCGGTTCCCGTACAGGGGCTGTAGGGGGCGACCCGATCCTGTACGGGGGCCGCAGGGGGCGACCCCAGTTCTTGTACAGGGGCTGTAGGGGATCACCGAGTCAGTGGGAGGGGATGTTGGGGGGCATCACTGAGTCAGTGGGAAGGGGTCCCAGGAGTGTCACCAGTCAGTGGGAGGGGGACCTCAGGGGGATCACTGAGTCAGTGGGAGGGGGGGGTCCCCAGAGTGTCACTAGTCAGTGTGGGGATCCCGGGAGGGCCCTGGGAACAAGACGGGGCAGCTACAAAGGTGTGCCTCTTGCAGAGAGCAGGGCAGTGGGGAGGCAGGAAGACGTGACCGGGGCGGCCCGGCTGGTCTGTACCACGTGGACATGTTACCGTGTGTCAGCCTCCACGTAGACAGGACCGGGGACGTCGGACACCACAAAGCGCCGCCCTCTGTGGGAAGCCGTGGCCTCGCAGCTCTTCAGTGTCTGCCGGCTTCACAGCTGCTAGCTTAGCACTGTCTCTCGGGCACGAACCCTGAGGTTTCCGGTTTAAACATTTCCCCCAGCTTGCTGTCTTGGCAGGGAAAGCAGCCCGTGCCTAGGCTGGCTCGTGGGGAGATGCGGCTCTCTGCAGCGTGGACGCCGCGGTGGGCTTCCTCCAGCAGGGTCTTGGCTAGTGCCTGAGGTGACAGCCCACTGGTGCTCGCTGGGGACAGCACATGAGGGCAGGGACGGGGACGGAAGGAGACTTGGGCCCGGCCCGCCTCCCACGCACGTCCTCCTGGACTCTGTGTCCCCACAGTCACAGGCAGGAGTCCCAGCCTGCAGACCTCTGAGCGCAACTGTCCGCGGACACAGGTCTCTCGGGAGGTGATGAGCTCAAAGCAGATCGGACGGGAGGGCCTAGTCCGGTCTGACGTGTCCGTGTAAGAGAAGGGACTGGGATCCAGTTGTGGTGGCACGGGTGAGGGATACTGCAGGGTGACACTGCCACCTTGGGGGAAGGCCCAGGGTTCAGGTCCCAGGAGTGCCCGCAGGTGTACCCAGAAGCCTGGCTGGAGGCTGGCTGGTGTCACAGAGTGACAAGACCCCATTGGAGGTTTCGAGCTCACCAATAAATAAACTTTTAAAAAGAGGGATGAGGACCCAGATGTGCCCAGAGGCAAGATTATGCAGGCACAGGGAGGGAGTGTCCACCCACAAGCCACGGAGTGAGGCCACAGAAGCCCGGCCCGCCACACCCAAGCTGGCCCTCAGCACCAGGACGGCGAACAGAGGGTCCGCTGCTCCTGTCGCCAGCGCGAGTACTGTGTCAGCGAGCCCGGGGGGGTAGCTGGCTCCTCCCGCCCCCTTTGCGGCTGGGGAGTCACTTCCACAAACATCTGTCCTCTCTGCCTCTCCGATGTCCAGAGCTGCTGCTACCCTCTGGCTTTCAAAAAAAGATAAGAACTTTTTTACTGTTTCATAAAGTCTGGCTGGAAAATGTCAAGGAAAAAAGAGAATGCCACCAAAACATCTGTGGCAGCTGTCCACCTGCCGTCAGCCAGGCCAGGATTGCTGCAGGTGTGGGCCGCACTCTAGGAGGGACGCACATGCCCGGCCTCCCTCGGACCCTGATCTGGGCTTTGTGGATCGGCAGAAAGGGTGACCGACCTTCTGGACACAGACAAACGTTCACAGCGCACCAGGCCCTGGACTGCCCGGGCCGTGCTGCAACTTGGGACAGGTCTACCTTCTGCAAAGAGGCCACTGGGGCGCCTTCGAAGCCCTGAATGGTGTCCCTGATACTCCTCAGGGCGGTGCCAGCTCATTCCACTCACTTCAAGCCCTACAGAAGCGACTCCTCGGCTCCAGAGACAGGACCAAAGAAAAGTGCCAGTCCTGACACTGAGAGCCACGTGATTGTAAAAACATACCAGGGGCTGGAGGTTGGTGCAGCATAAAGCAGGACATGCTGCAAGACTGACCTTCACAGGAAGGTTCTCGGTTCACATCCAGAGACCTCCCTGAGCGTGGGGCCCCCGGGGCTGGCTGAGGCTGGAGTGGGTCACGGTGTCACCATCCCAGGGGGGTGCTGTCTCTCTCTGTCTCACTCATGGAAGAAATAAACTTTTTTTTTTTTTTTTGAGAGGTTTTCGCTATAGGGCGCGTGTGCTTGCCAGACAGACAGAGAGAGACATAGAGACAGAAAGCAAGAAATCACCCCCTGGGGGGATGGTCACGCCGCAATCCCTTCTCCTCCATTCTCCTCTCGGGATCTTGGGCACGCACGCACACGCGCCTGGCATGTTTCCCAAGCCAGCGGGTCCGGGACGCGAACTGCAGTCGACTACATGGGAGTCCAGCGACATAGCCATTACGCTAACTGCTTGTTCCGGAAGAAATAAACTTTTAAAAATTCTATTAAAAAATAAACAAAAACCTGAGAGTATGAAGAGGGGAAGAACAACGTGAGAGATTACCTGTAATTACCCAGTAGTCTCTGGTCGCTTCTGATATGTCGAGGTTGGGGTACTCCAGGGCTAGAGCAACAAGAAACACACCCGTTACCTTCTCAAGTCTGCATGTGAGTGTTGTTTAGGGAAGTGGGTAACATGCTAACCGCTGGCAGCTAAATCCTGCTTCACCCTTGGGACTTCTAGGACATAGGCGAGGTCTTCCAAAAGTTTACAGAAAATGCATATTATGAAAAAAATATTTACAGATTTCAAAACGTTCTATACCAAAATAAACTAATACTTTAATTTCATTTCTTCCATGAACTGTTTTTGAGGTCCCCTCATCTAGGCCAAAACTTTATTGCTGTTCAGAAAACTAAGAGGCCGCGTGAAGGACTGGAGGTCAGACATGAGGGTTTCAGATCAGTTCCCAACGAGACCTTCGTAGACGGAACGCCCTCATCGCCAAGTCCCCAGCGGGGGCCCGACTTAGCTGTCGCTCTCCCTGCAATTCCCAGCCATCACTAACATTTTTAGGAATGATTGTCTCTTAGAGTTTTCCAACGTCAAAGACTCTAGGAGCCAAGTGCTTATATAACAAGAGGCCCCTCATTCCGCACCAGCATCGGCAAAGGGCAGTTCTCAGCCGGGGCTGGGCAGCGGGACAGAGGTAAGGCAACGGGGCCCTCGTGGGAACGGCGCTGGCTGTGTCCCCCAGAAGCTGGCTGAGCACGCGGGGCATGTGCACACCTGCCTGCCGTACCAGCCAGGGGGGACCGGGGTGGACCGTGGCCAGAGGACCCTCGCTCTCTCTGTGTCTGCGTGTCTCTCCCTCATGAAAAAAATAAACTTTATTTAAAAAATGATACATCTTGGGAACAGCAGATGGCTTAATAGTTACGACCCTGGACTCCCACATAGTCGACTGTAGTTCGAGTCTCAGACCTGGCGGCTTGAAACTCAAGCTGGGCACATGTGTGTGCCCCAAATTCCGAGAGAAAGGAGGAGAAAGGATTGCAGCATGGCCATGCCCCTGGGGAATGATTTCTCACTTTCCATCTCTCTGTCTCTCCAGCAAGCACATGAACTCTATAACAAAAGCTCTTTAGAAAATGATAATAGTAAAAATAATAAATCTTAGTTATTATCAGAATATGAGAATGATGAGGGAAGGTTAGCGCATCACATTTCCATGTGACATACTGTCATCTTTCATCACGTCATCTTTTTCATGGACCAGAGTTATCTTTCCTAACTACACAGAAGTTTGCAAAACTTGTCATTGAACATTGAAAACAATTTCAGCAGCTTAGTGCGCTAAGTCCACCTGCACACGTGACCTCATTTATTCACGGCAGGAAAAACCATTAAAGCAAACTGCGAGGAAATTTTGCTAACATGCTAATGCAGAAAAACAAAAGCACTGGCCCAGCGGCCTTGGGGAAAGTGACCTTGAGAAATGTAAAAATGATTAAACGTAAGAGTAATGCCTTAGGAGCCAGCAGGTGGTGTGGTGATTAAGGCACTGAACTCCCATGTGGCAGACCAGGGTTCAAGTCTTGGACCTGGTGGCTCATTTTTTCACTTTCTCTCTCTCTCTCTCTCAATGTCTCTCACTGGTGAGCATACATGCCCTGCAGCAGATTTTAAAATAATAATAATGATAATAATAAATAAAAAGAAATAAATAATTCTTAAAAAAAAAAAGAAAGAAAAGATAACCCTTGACTTTCTTTGGCTACCTCGTCCTTGTCTGGGTGCAAAACACAAGCTGCTGTGTCCTGAAGCCCACACCGCTGCACGGCAGGGAGGGTTATGGAGCCGAGGCCCAGAGGGAGACAGGGCCACCAGCCACAGGGATGTCATTGGCCAAGGCATGGCCCTGACTGCAGACCAGCTGCCTTAGGGATCTGGAGCCACCGCGGGGGCGCAAGGCCCAGGGCCCCTTGCTGCAGGAGGGGAGGCCGAGGGCGCCTGTGAACACCTGACCTAGGGGCCGCGCTGTGTGCTCAGCGGGCAGCTCAGGTGCACCCCTCGGAACTTCGTCATTCTCTGCAGAGGGGGGCTGATTTTGCACCTGCTGAGGGGCGGCTGTGAGACAGTGAGGGAAAAGCACCTCCTAAACGTTCTCCTCCGACATCGACGAGCTTTCCGTCAGGTCAAGCCTACGCATCACGTCTCCACTGCTCTTGTGCGACTCGGGGCCAGGAAGCAGCGGAAACCCACGCTCCGGGAGACAGCCCACTGGGAAGCTCCCAGTCCCCACGTGGACCTCCCTGAGCGCGTCAGGAGCATGTGTGCCCTGACCGGGGCTGCTTCTGGCTGGGAGTGGACGGCAGTGTGAAGCCCCTGGGGACCTCTCCTTCCCTCTCCTTTGGGAGAGATGCAACAAACTCAGGGTGAGCTGTGGGTCTGGCACGGGGCCTGGACAGGACCGAGCCCCGCATGTCGTCGGAGGCTGTGGGCACTCACGTTCGGCGATGGTGAGCGGCGGGTAGGCGAGGTGAAAGCCCACCAGCTCGGCCGATAGCCGGCTCAGCAGGCTGCTGGCCACGGTGCCGTTGAGGAGCATGCTCTGGTTGCCCACGACGTACACCAGGGTGACGGCCTGGGAGGCGTTGGACGTGCTCACGATCTGGGTGACACAGGAGGAAGGGGGGAGAATGGCAGATGAGGGTCTGCTTCCGGGAGAGATGGGAGGAGACATACGTGCAAGAGGAAGGTGAGGGTAGGGACAGCAGGGAAACGGGAAATGGCAGGAAGAGACGAGAATAACAACGGTCACTGCTCGGATAGCCATGCTCCGCCATGGAGCTGAGGGCGAACCAGCCCATGTAACCCTTGCCCGACCTCGGGCGCCTATCGGTTACGACTCCCTCTCACAGAGGAGGAAACTGAGGCCCGGATGATCCCGGAACTTGACCAGACCAGAAGCTAAGAAGTGACCAAGTCAGGACTCAAACTCAGGTAGTTGGGCTTCAGGTCCTTAATAATCGCTGCGTATCTTTTCCGGAAACTAGAACAGATTGTCCCCGGTGATGACTGTAATGATTCTGTGAATATAAAAGACAGACCAGCTCGGGAACCCCGTGGTGACAGGAGCCACAGGCCCAACCGTGCTTCACGTCTGGGCTCCAGTAGCCTGAAACACACACCAGACATGTGTGTGCGCATGCGTGCCCCAAATCCCGATACGATGGAGAAATGGAGGAGAAGGGACTGCGGTGTGGCCAAGTCCCACGAGGGGCAGTGCTTTCTCTCTCTCTCACCTTGGTGAGCACAGAGGCTCTCTGGCAAGAAAGAAAGAAAAGATAAACTACATGAGACTTCAAAAAGTTCATGAAAAAATGGAATTAGAGTACGAGTTTATTTTGGTGCAAAGAAATTTTGAAATCCATGCATGTTTTTTCGTGATGCACATGTTTTGAAGAGCTCTAGAACACAGGCCTGCTAAATGTGACAAGGGCCCAGTTCAGAGAAAGTCTGGGTCGAACTTCCAAGGAATTTCAAAGTCGAAGGACAGGAATGTACCTGGGTGCCTCAACCTGGTTATAAAAAGGGATTCAGAAATTAAAATATGTTCTTGAGAGAGCAATCCATTTCCTCGTCTATCCGTCCAATACAGGACATAGGAAGCTCCACGGGATGGTCTGGTTTTCCTCTCACTTTGTGAACGTCAGTTTTTCAGCTGCTGGAAAATGGCGTTTTCTGGGTCAGTGTATGGACAGGAACATCCACAGACGACAGCAGAAGGACACACGGCGGGAGGGCATCCAGTCCCGGTGTGAGATCCAGACTGTGAGACGTTTGTCTCCCGTCCCATTGAACCGCTGGCCGTCCCCCTCTCTGTCCTGGTCCATGCCCGAGGCAGACCCTCGGGACCGCGACAGGCTGCTGTGGACAGCTGTGCTCTCCTCGCTCCCCTCGCTCCCCTCGCCCCGTGAGCCTTGGGGCCTGAGCTGGCCCCGCAGTTTTCTCCCACAGAGGGTCTGTTTCATTGACATTTTCTCCAGTTACCTTCATTTCAACGTGCCCCTCTTCCCACCGGGCAGTGACCGACCGATAGCCACTCTGCCAGAGCTGCAGATGAAGGTCCTGTAACTTCCTTTTCTATATTTTTAATTACTGTATAATTTCTGATTTATGTTTCACTGTACGTCTTTGGAGGTACAGTGTAGTTTTCAGGCATGCGTGTCGTGTGAGATAATCAAGTCAAAGTTATCCTCACAGTCACCAGCTTCGACCCGGAACGTTCCGCTATGCTGTGCACCTTCCATATTCGCTCTATTAGTTTTTCTATCTGTGAACACGCGCGCGTGCATGCACACACACGCAATGCCCTTTCTCACCTCTGCCGTGGTACTGTTCCATACCTAGCCGCCCTGCTCACACGCGTGCTTGTGTAGTTTCAAACCTGGCTTTGAAGAAGACTGTCAAGAATAACTTCTTGGAACCAGCTGGTGGCACAGTGGTGACTCAACACTCCGCAAAGCCGGACTCACTTGGAAGGGCCCCAGGTTCTTGTCCCAAGGCTTCTCTGTGAGCTGGCAATGCAGGCGAGCTGAGGCTGGGGTGGTGCACAGCACGAGGCCCCGATGGAAGTGACTCTCTGTCTCTCTGTCTCCCTAATAGGAAAAAAAAATTTTTTTTAATTAAAATAAAAAAAGAACAGCTTCTTCACTTTATTTTGCACTTTCCCCATAAGTGGAAGTGCCTTTAACTCTCTAACGCAGACCCTAGTTTTCCACAATTAATGATAAACCGAGACAGAATTTCTGTTCAGCTCCCCCTCTTCTCTGACAGTATTTCTGGAATGAGGTTTAGCCACAGGCACTCATGCCTCCTTCCCAAGGCACCCAAAAGAAAGGCACTTCTTTCTGAACAATTCCAAAGACCTCACTACACTGTCACCAAAAAATAAGCCAAATACTAACTAAAAAATATACACCTTTTCCACCTGTATCTCCATTGTGAAAATTCGATTCTTCATATTTCAACAAAACTAAATCCCTCAGGAAAGAAAAGAAGCTGTTGAGCCAGAGGCACAGGTTCCTTCTGCATATACCGCAGTCGGCCCGGCAGGTTACACTCCTTTTCTAATCGTGGTAAGATATGCAACGCCTAATGTTCACCGTTTTCATCAGTTTGCAGTGCGTGGCTCAGGGGCACAAAGCACGCGTGCATGGCGGTAAGCCATCACGCCACCCTCCTGCAGGACTTTCTGTCCTCTCAGACGAAGCTCTGCACCCCTTAAAAGCCTCCTACCTTCTCTCTCCCCTGGCCCTGGCCACCAGGGCCTCTTCTAAGAGGAATCACTCGTTAATTCAACAACTCCAGGTATTTTAATAAGAGAAAAATCACAGAGTATTTGTCTTTTTATGACTGACTTATTTCATCTAGCAAAATATCTTCAAGGTTCATCCATGTCGCAGTACACACTGGTGTTCCCTCCCTTTCCAAAGGCTCAATAATATTCCACTGCGGTACACGGCCCCTTGGTGTGTCTGCTCATCACTGCGGGTGCACGGCGACTTTGTGTGCCCACTCATCTACTGCAGGTACATGGCACCATGGTGTACCCACCCACGCCCTGCGGGTTCATCCATTCGTGGTACTGGGCTGTGAACAATGGTGCTATGAACACAGGTGTACACATACCTTTCCGAGTCTCTGCTTTCAGCTCTTTTTCAGTCTATACCCGGAAGTGGAATTGTGAGGTCATACGGTAATTCCGTGTTCGTGAGAGCTGCACCATTAGACATTCCCATTAGCCATGCACGAGGGTTCCAGCGTCTCCACATCCTCACCAGAACTTGGCCATCCTAGTACATATGACGTGGCATCTCGTGATTTAGATTTGCATTTAAGTAGTGATTAGAGATGTAGGCCAGCTTTTCATAACCTTATTGGCCTTCTAGCTATCTTTTTTGGAGAAATTTCTACTCAAAATCCTTTGCCCACTGCTTTCTTTTATTCCTAATAAAAAAAAGTTGAGTAGTTATTTTTAGTTTTTTTCAACTTTGTACCAACGTATATTCCAGTCATCCCCTCAGATCACCATTCCTCTTTCTCAGTGATGTCTCTGACATCATTCTGAAAGCTGCCAGGACTCTACAGGTCAAGTGGTCCAGTCCCTCAGCCAGGAATCCACGCCACAGGTCATAAGAACTTTGCCTGCTTCTTAATTGGATTTATTATTATTTTTGTTGTTGTTGTTAAGTTGTAGGAGCTCTTCATATGTTCTAGAGAGTAACCATTTATCAGCTATATGATTTACAAATATTTTTCATCCATTCTGTGGGTTGCCTTTTCACTTTATTGATAGGGTCTTTTGATGCACAAAGTTTTTAACTTCGATATAATGCAATTTGTCCATTTTTTGTTTGTTTTCTGTGTTTCTGGTGTCATGCCAACAGATCATTGCTAAATCCAGTATCACAAAGTTTTACCCTATCTTCAGAGAGCTTTAGCTTTTATATTTAGGTCTGCACTCGATTTTTGAATTCATTTTTGACGGATGGTGTTAGGAAAAGTTCAAGTTCATTCTTGGATATCCAGTTTTCCCAATTTGTTGGAAAGACTGTCTTTTCTCCATCAAACAGCCATAGCATCCTTATCAAAAATCACTCAACCATTTATAAGAGCATTTATTTCTGGGCTCTTTATTCTGTTCCCTTGGGCTGTATGCCTTTTGCCAGCACCACAGTTTTGATTACCATAGTTTTGTAGTAAAACAAACAAACAAACAAACAAATCGGGAAGGATGAAACCTCCAACTTTGTTCTTTTCTTTCTAGATTGTTTGGTTACTCAAGGTCCCTTGAGAGTTCATACAAATTTTAGGGAGGATTTTTCTATTTCTGCAAAAAAGATCACTGGAATTTTTATAGGGATTACATTAAATCTGTAGATTACTTTGGAAGCAATAACATCTTACAATACTAAGTCTCCTGACCCATGAACACAGATGTCTCTCCACTTATTTGTGTCTTATTTTAAGGACATAGGACATATGCACTTGCCAGAGAAAGACAGACAGAAAGAGGGAAAGTGAGAAATCACCCCCCGGGGTGGGGATGGCCACACCACAGTCCATTCACCTCCAGCCTCTTCTCAGGATTTTGGGCACCCATGCACATGTGCCCGATGTGATTTTCAAGTTGCCAGGTCTAGAATTCGAACTGTGGCCAGCCATGTGGAAGTCTGGTGCCTTAACCACTATGCCACTTACTGGCCCAATATATTCGATTTTCTGATAGCTTGAAAAAGTGATTACTCCTGGCAGTTGCATAACACTAGATCTGAAAGCAAGAAAACCACAGGCCTGAGACCGAGGTCACAGCACCGGTCCCTGAAAGCCGTGCCCAAGAGCAGTGCCGTGCTCTCCTGCCCCTCCTGAGTCTCTCGTAGCTTCTGACCTCATCTCTCTGCACTCGTGCCATGAGTCATCACACCTATAGGCTCACGGCTCAGAAGCTGGCGTCCTGCCTCCCAGCACCCGTTCTTTCCTCTGTAAGAAGGGCCGTAACTTGGGACCACTGCTCCCCCCACTCTGGTCCTGTCGGTCAGATGGGGCAACCACTTAAGCTCCAGCCGTAGGCAGCTAAGCCAGGCCCCCGATTCAGACGTCTCATCTTCTTGCCAAAGTTGCCCCCCACCCCCGACTTGGGCACAGGAGGGTCCAAGGAGGGTCCCAGATTTCTACTAGAATGAAAAATATGGTACTGAATTTCTTTTCTTTTTTTTTTTTTAACTGAAATTAGAAAACTGAAATGACTTTTCTGGAATGATCCAAAAGTGGTCATTTCTAAAATGGGTCATTCCATATAAGGCACCTTGATTCCCCAAGGCTGTGAGCAATAAGGAGACCAACCTGGACGAACCAGGGCCTGGCCCAGGGCCTGAGGCTGCTGCCAGCCCACACCAGAGCAAGCGAGGGACCCAGAAATGGCAAGCCTCGGACCCACCCGTGCCTGAGGCACGCCGTAGGCTCAGCAGTGCCAGAGCCTGTCACCTCCTGTTCTGTTTTCGTTTTTGTTTTGTTCTGTTTTGCTTAAGTCTTATAAGTTTGGAGTCTGTTGCTTACAACCAAAGAAGTCCTGAGTCAACTGGAATCCAGTCACTAACACCAAAGCTACACAAGCTTTAAAAAGAGAGTTTTCTCTGCATAAATTAATTCATTAAATATTTATGTGACCTTATTCCACAAAGGAGTCTAAGCACCTTACAAATTGTATTTCATACTATAAAATGGAAAGTTATTCATTAGAAAACCAGATCCTGAGAACAACAACAAAAACAGATGAACAACCACCCCAGGGGTCAGACAGGCATGTAGTTATCCGGGCGTGAGACAGGAGCTAAAACGGTTACTGAATCCAGGCAACAACTTTGACTCTGGGCTTCCTGTCAACCAAGGCAAAAAGTGAAACAGAATAAATAAAGCAATCCAATTATCCGTTCATTTAAAGAGCTGCTGAGATGTTCAAGAGTATCTAAAATCTATTCAGATGGAATTTTCAAATCCAGTCGCAGTTTTTTCCAAGGAAAGTTTTTTACTTGATTTACGGTTTCCTCTAACGGCCTAACAATTACCACGCACCAACACAGCAGGCTTCTTAAGGCCAAGGGCAGTGCACTTCTCTCGGTGTCTCTCCCAGTGCCTGGTAAATAGCAGGCGCTCAGGAAGTCTGTGCTTCCTGAGCATGATTCAAGTCTGTCCTGCTGCCAAGATCGAACCAGCTCAGGCACCTGTGAGGGTCATAGGCCCCATCAGAAAGAAAACGACTTCCGCCCGAGTGCTGAGTCACGCTCCTTACATAAATCTCAGGTCTGTGGCGTAATTTTAGACCTTAGTTTGATATGAACCACACTCTGGATGAGTCTAGAAGAGTAACGCTGCTCGTTCGAATTAAATGTTGTGCCTCCTACATCCTGTCGGCTTTCTGATAACTCACTACGCTAATGTCAATTTCAAAACCAGTGGTCTCATTGCAAAGGCTTTAGTTCAGTAGTCAAAACAGAGACGATGACGAGTGGACACACTTAGAGAAATGTGAGGCCGGGGTGAAGGTAGTGAGAAGCTTCATCCTTGGTGAGGTAACATCTGGTCTAGTAGCAAAGAAAATGACCCAGAAAGGCCTCTGGTGGGGAGTGCCGCTCACCTAGAAAGGCTACACACAGAGCACCAAGGGGTGGCAAGCATGGGATTACCTGGGGAAGAATTCACACTTGCCCAGAGCGGCATGAAGGACCCCATTTCTACACCGCATTGATGCCTGGATAGCACGCTGGACAAGGGTGTGGACTTTGGGTTCAAGGCCTTGTTTCCATCTCTACCAAACATGTGAGCTCTTGAAGTCTCCTACCCTCTCTCTCCTTCCCTCTTCTGTGACATGGAAGAAGAGACTAGAAGGATATTTTGAATGTTAGGTAGCAAAATATTTGTAAATCACTCAGCACTGTTCCTGGCACACAGTAGGTCCTCAACACACAATGTGTATGTGTATGTGTGTGGGGGTGTGTGTGCACGCATGTGGGGTGTGTGCACGTGTGGGGGTGTATTCATGTGCTGTTCCTGACACACAGTAGGTCCTCAATACACAATGTGTATGTGTGTGGGGGTGTGTGTGCACGCATGTGGGGTGTGTGCACGTGTGGGGGTGTATTCATGTGTGAAGTGTGTGCATGTGTGTGGGTATGTGTGTGTGTACGTGTGCACACGTGTGTAGGGTGTGCACTACAGATGTGCATGTGGATGTCTGGGATATAACTCGGTAGAAATCACGGGACAGGCAAACCTCGGTAAAACAAGAGCGGACTCCCCACATCAGCCATGTAACAGCTCTCACAGTAGGTCCGCGTCCGTCTTTTAAATAAGAGGTGTCGGGAAGGCCTGAGGAAGCATCACGTGGGGGACAGACAGAAACCCCAAGCCACAGCAGGTGCACAGCCGCGCAGCCTCCCCCGTCAGGACCGGACCTGGACGCTGTCACTGTCGATCTACACCACACGTCAGAGGGGCTGAGTCACGCTACACAAGGCAGCGTGGAGAGCGGGGCCCAGTGGCTGCCGTGGCCTCCTGGTCTGGCGCCCTGCCCTACCTGAATCGTCAAGTTGCTCCTGGTGCTCAGGACTCTCCTCTCGGCGTCCTGGAATGCGCTCTGCAGCCGCTGCTCCATGGTCTGCGCGAACCTGCAGGACCGGATGTTGTCCGACGGGCTCACGAACTGCAGCACTGCAAGGACAGGGCGAGGTCGGCGCGCGGGAGCTCTGGGCCTCCCCACATGTACCGCGGCCGCGATGCACACAGCAGAGTTTAGATGAGGGAATGAGGCAAATGCACCGCAAGGCCAGATGGTGTGACCAGAGCTTTGAAAGGGGCTCTTCCAGTGATTCACGGCACAGAGGGACTACAAGCGTGAACGAACCAGAGCTGCCCTCAGGGACAGGACCCGAGCACACTGGGGTGGGATACAGAGGCGCCTGCGCAGACGCCAGCACCCGGCGGGAGCCTGCCTGCCGTCCCTGCCGTGGGGAACGAGGTCATCGCCCTCCACGAATAAGCCCACCAAGGATCTCCATTTTGGTGGTTTCTCTGCCCCTGTGGTTTACAGACAGCAGAAATCACCAGGCAGTTTGATTCCAAGGCCCACGCTCAGAGATCCTGATTCCGTGGCATCCGGAACCCTTTGCTCCAAGTCATAGATTTTGGGGGTGTCTAGCTATTCCCAGCCTCCACTGCCAGCAGCACAGAGGATAGGCCCTACTCGGTGCTCGGAGGGTCACTGACCTGTGAGGGAGCCCCGTGAAGAGCTGTTCTGATGGACCCAGAGCCATGGAGGCTGACGTTGAGGGACCTTGGGCACGTGAAGGGCAGGGCCCGGGAAGGCACGCTGGCATGCTCGAGGACGTCAGAGCAGCCGCAGTAGAGCTTCCGAACCAGTACCTGCGTGCCCTGCGCCAGCCCCGCCAGCCCGGCGTGGACAGGACGGTCTCCCTCCCAGTTACTTGCCTGTTTTCAGCTGGAAGTAGCTCGCGGGCTGTGGGCTCCACGGCGAGGCGAGCACTGCCACAGACTGGAGGTTCGGGCTGTGCTGCTTCAGGTCAGCGGTGACGTTGCTGACCCCATAGACGCCCAGCATCTCCGTCACCACAGCAGGCAAGTAGACCGAGCGCCCTCTGGTAGCGTAATAGCCAACCGTGAGGTTGTGCGAGTATTCCAGCACGTCCACCTGCAGGGCAGAGGGACCCGCAGAGCTCACTGCCGACTTCCACGGCACCGAGTCCCGCTCCACGCTGCCGAGCGCCTCGTGCTGAGCCAGACATCTGAGGTGACCAGCATTTTACCTCCTGGGGCGCGGGGCTGGGCGGGCCTCGGAACTTAGCCGCGCCTACCGGACAGAACTGGCCTGTGCTCTCTGACTCTCTAGGTGCCTCCTCCTCTCCTGTGAGCATCAACCACCCAAAAGGCAGCGAGGGGACGCAGGTGAGAGGTTTCCAGCAAGCGAAATGCTGAGAAAGACAGCGCTCTGACCCCCATTCACGGGAGGAAAGGCAGAGCTAGGTCACTGCGGCCAGTAAAGTGGATCCCAGGGAGAGGCAGTGTTCCAGACTACGTCCTGGCTTCTAAGCTGGTTCGAGACCAGGGCCAGGAGGGCCTGGCGTTTCTCACACAGTGAGTCCCAAGGGACCAAAGGTCTGCCAATCGGGAGGTTTCGAGGCTTCAGATTTTTTTTCTTTTCTATTGCTCTCTCGGTGTTGTACCAACCCAATAAATTAACAGTTGAGGGCGTTTTGTTTGGTGCATATGAAACGTGATGTTCATTATAAAATTGGTGCCCTTGGAAAGACACCACCACTGTGACACAGACGCACACGCTTCGTGGTTTCCTTTCAGTGTATTTCCCCAGCAAGAATACTTCACATACATGTGTATATCCACGTACACGTATGCACATGTGGACACACACATACGGGCATATCGTCACACATGCACACACTGTAGATACTGCTTCTTAGTCTCCTTTTCCACTTTTTTTATTGCAGTAAAATACACGTAACGGGCCAGCCAATGGCATCGTGGTTAAGATGGCTGAATCCTGTGCAGTTCAAGTCCCGGACCCAGAGGTTTGAAAAACATACCAGGCACGTGTGTCACCCAAAATCTCAGGAGAAGGAAGGAGAAAAGGGACTGCGGTGGCCCTTCCCCGTGGGGTGCTTGCTCACTTTCCGGCTCGCTCTCTGGCGAATGTGCACGCGGTCTAGCAAATTAAAATCGTACGTACGCGTAACACGGTCTGCCCCCAGAAGCCTTTTCACTGTGTGACTCAGACAGGCTTCCAGCGTGTCGCGCAGTCAGCAGACACACAAAATACCGCCATGGCTCTATGTGCGTACATGTGGTGCTCCACCTGCCCCCGGGAGCCCTCCCACGGCTGTATGTGCGTACATGTGGTGCTCCACCTGCCCCCGGGAGCCCTCCCACGGCTGTATGTGCGTACATGTGGTGCTCCACCTGCCCCCGGGAGCCCTCCCACGGCTGTATGTGCGTACATGTGGTGCTCCACCTGCCCCCGGGAGCCCTCCCACGGCTGTATGTGCGTACATGTGGTGCTCCACCTGCCCCCGGGAGCCCTCCCACGGCTGTATGTGCGTACATGTGGTGCTCCACCTGCCCCCGGGAGCCCTCCCACGGCTGTATGTGCGTACATGTGGTGCTCCACCTGCCCCCGGGAGCCCTCCCACGGCTGTATGTGCGTACATGTGGTGCTCCACCTGCCCCCGGGAGCCCTCCCACGGCTGTATGTGCGTACATGTGGTGCTCCACCTGCCCCCGGGAGCCCTCCCACGGCTGTATGTGCGTACATGTGGTGCTCCACCTGCCCCCGGGAGCCCTCCCACGGCTGTATGTGCGTACATGTGGTGCTCCACCTGCCCCCGGGAGCCCTCCCACGGCTGTATGTGCGTACATGTGGTGCTCCACCTGCCCCCGGGAGCCCTCCCACGGCTGTATGTGCGTACACGTGGCACTCCACCTGCCCCGGGGAGCCCTCCCACGGCTGTATGTGTGTACACGTGGCGCTCCACCTGCCCCTGGGAGCCCTCCCACGTGCACCGCAGCAGCAGTGAACACACTGATGCTGGTGTCCGTGGTCACCACCTCCTACCTCCAGAACTTTTCATCCTGTGAAACTGTCACACTAAACCGAGCACCCCTGATGCCAAGGACAGCGCCAGGACCCTTTGCTCGCATCTCCACTGCAACTGTCAGGCCTATTTCCGAAGAAACTAAGACAGTAAGACGACAGCCTTGCAGCAGGAAGGGTGTCTCTGCCCTCTCCTCGGCACGTCCCCCACCCTCACCTCCCAGAGACGCATTCAAGGTGACCAAGAGGGAACCAGCGATACTTCGGAGTGGCACGTGGACACAGCAGGAAACCACAGGGCAGGTGCCGCTTCCCAGCTCAGGGACCATCGGCTCTGAGTACCTTCTAACTCCTGCTTCTTTGTCAAACAACCGAAAACAAAGGGACAGCAGCTCAGCCCCCGCTTCCACGGGCCACAGCGCCCAGCGTGAGCTCCACGGGCCACAGCGCCCAGCGTGAGCTCCACGGGCTGCTCCGTCCTCATTATGCTTGTCTTTACCACCACCTTCCCTCGGTGGTAACATCGAGATCTTTTCCAAAGAAATCCATTCAAAATTTTACAATGAGCCCATTAAAAAACAAACATGAAAATGAAGTGTCAGAAGCCTATGACGGTATGCAGGAGAGACCACAACCCACAGTGGTCTGAGAAACACTGAAGTTTAGGTTATATTGCATCAGGGAACTAAGTGAGAACATTCACATTTGTAACTTTCCTTCTTTCTCTTTTCTTTTTCAGATTTTTTTGCCGTAGGGTATGTATACTCTCAGAGAGAGAAAGGGACAGTGGGAAATCACCCCCTGGGGGATGGCCATACCGCAATCCCTTCTCCTCCTCCTCCTCTCGGAATTCTGGGCATGCACACACACAGGCCTAACGTGTTTTCCAGGCCACCAGGTGTGAGACTAGAACTGTGGCATTAGCCCTGTGGGATCCAGCCGCCTCAGCCCCCGTGCCACCTGCTGGCCCACACATCTGTAATTTTCAAATAAAGTTTCTGGCGCGGAATCCACGGAAGCCTGGAATGCTTCTCTGCCTCTTTTCAGAATCGTATGAAAGTGACCATGACCAAGAAACTGTGCGACATCTCACTGTCCTCAGGGTGATGGGCAGGGCGGGCGTCACCAGGCGGATGTCACCCTAGGCCACAGCGTCAGAGGAGGAAGCCAGAGCAGTCATCTGCACGAGGGAGCCCCTGCTGCGGCCAGCACTGCTCCGAAACACGGGGTCAGGCCCAGCGTGAGGTGGCGTCCATCGTGGGTACGCCGTGACGCTGCGGCCTGTGAGACTCAATCAGCGACGCTTCACGTGATGCGATTCCCAAGATGCAAACTCCCGAGGAGCGCAGCCACGTGTGGCAGTCAGCAGACACGTGAAGTACCACCACGGCGCACTGTACTCAGGTACGGCACGAAAGCGTCTGGAGAGCGGGACCAGCAGATGGCATAATGGTTATGTCGCTGGGCTTCCAGCCAAGCACAGCTCAAGTCCCAGACTGGTAGCTTAAAATTCATGTCAGATGCGTGTGCGTGCGTGCCCAAAATCCCAAGAGGAGAATAGAAGAGAAGGGATTTGGGCATGGCCATCCCTTCTGGGGGGTGTTTTCTCACTTTCTCTCTGTCTCTCTGTCTCTCTCGCCAGCGCCGCACGCCTATAACAAAATCCTCTCTAAAAACAAGAAAGTGGAGAGGAAAAAAAAGGGTGACTTCCCTGTCTGCTGCTGGTAATTTAGGCAAAGTCAGACTCAATCAAAGTTGGGGTAACTGCGATGTCCAGAAATAAGCCCGTTTACAGCGGGTTTAGGAAAGCAGGGGCCGTCTCTGTGGGATTACACCTGGTGGTGGTCACTGCTGCCCAGTAACAGGAAGGTTTCAACAGGATTTCCACGGTTTTTGGTTTTTGTTTTTAAAGAGAGATTTTTGCTATAGGATGCGTGCTCTCACCAGAGAGACAGAACGCAAGAAATCACCCCCAGAGGAGATGGCCACATTGCAATCCCTTCTCCTCCAATGTTCTCTCAGGATTCTAGGCATGCACGCACACACACACACACCCACCATGCATGATTTCAAGCCACCAGGTCTGGGACTTGAACCATAGTCAGCCATGTGGGAGTCCAGTGACGTAACCATTATGCCATCTGCTAGTCCCAGGATATCCAGGTGTTTTTTAGGTTTTTGTTTTTTTTTTTAATCCAGACATAAGGCGATTTGTCTCTAAAGTCACCCTTCCCCCCAGACACCATGCCTTAGGTATTTGCTAAGACAAAGGCAGGGTCTGTTTTTGGCAAGTGTGGTGATGGTCCGAGGAGGGAGGAGCAGAACCTAACAGAGCGAACCCAAGAGGGGGAAGTCGGGGCTTACGTGAGCCGAGACGTCGTTCTGCTGGAAAGCCTTCCGCAGGGCCTGCGTGAGCCCTTTGGCTACACTGAGCTTCAAGAACTCGCCGATCTGCACCCTCCTCTGGGTTAGAAAGAGCACTGCGGGGGCAGAAGAGAAGCGGGTCATCGCGAGGTGGCCAGCGCACCGAATCGGCAGGTCCCACCATGCGCTGAGGGAAGAGCCCGCTGATGCTGATGGCGGCTGGCTCGCAGTAACACTTCATCTCTGACGGATGCTGCCCTCCAGGCACTGCGAGGGGGTGTGGCTCTCCGAGGGGAGCCCCAGGAGGCTGCTGGACCCTGAGAGGGCACAGGCTGGGCTCAGCGGTGGTCTCTATGGGAACAGAACTGCAGCTGAGTCCTGGGGGGTGGAGGAAGGGCAGCCCCGCCACTCCTAGTAGAGGGAGTGCCCAGGGACAGTTGGGGCCAGTCCTGTGGCCTGATGGCTAGGCAGCTGCATCCCCTACGGCAGACTGCGCGGTTCGAATCCCGGCCTCTGCAGCTTAAGAAACCCACCAGGTGTGTGTGTGTGCACGTGCACCCCAAATCCCAGCAAGGCAGAGAAGTGGAAGAGACGAGACTGAGGGTCCACACCCCGCCGTGGTGCCTTCTCCCCCTTCTCCCTCCGTCTCCCTCAGAATTTTCTTTTTTAAGTGCAAAGGTGCAGGGGAGAGAAGTGAAATACTTTAGCATGTACGCTTAGGTGTGGCTCTGAGGGCAAGGGGAAGGAAGCTTTTTAAACAAGGGATACGTTTCAGGAGGTTCCTCTGCAGACTGCAGACTGTACTAAAAGCAGGCAGTCGGGCAGCGAGGGGCTTCAGGCTGCTGGTGCCAGGTTTCAGCTGAGCAATGCCAGGGAGGCCCAGAGGGCAGGCTGTGTCCCAGGGGGAAGCTGAAAGGACCAGGTGACTGAACAGCTGTGTGGGAGGTGGGTGGTGAGAAGATGGAGACAGCGTTCAGACTTCTGCTGCTGGGGCCAGGGGCCTGCCACTCAGAAGAGTCGGTCCAGAGGGAGGGGGGCAGTGGGAAACCCGATGGAATCATTCTCAAAATAGGAAGAAATACCGCACTTCCCAAGCCTGGTTCCATAATTTCCCATTCTAGAACAGGTATGTCCCAAGGTACAGTTTCACCCAGCTCTTCGTGGGGTGAGGGGAGGCGGGACGTGAGCGTTCACACCCACGCTCTTTCCGTGGCCAGCACTTTCGAGCTGCAGAGGCCCCCCAGGCATTCGAGGCCTGTCCTGCTACGGCTGGGGAGGGGGCCAAGAAGGTGGGGTGGCAGCCCTGCTCCCGGTTCTCGTGCTACTGCCAAACTTTCCCCAAGACATTTCCTTTCAACAGGAAAAGATGCCCCGGGCTCCCCACGGCGCTCGCTGCGGCCTTCGAGTGCCTGTTCACTGCACGACACGTGGCCAGAAGCCTGTCCGGGTCACGCAGCGCTCCCGGGAGCTTGCATCTTACAAATAGCATCACTGGGCCACATCACTGAGTCCCACAGGCCACAGTGTCACGCTGACACTCAGCCACGAGCAGTGTGGTCGGGGCTGCACCGGGGGCTGGATCCTCTAACCCCTCACCAAGGTCGGAGCTTCTCAGCCCAGCCCTGCTGTCTCAGACTGGGTGTTCTGTGCTCAGGCGCTGGGGATGCGCAGGGCCCCTGCTTCCCACCCTCCTAGGCTCCAGGAGCATCACTCCCACCCCACCTCTGCAAGGGGCCAACCCAAACCTCCGGGAGAGGGACAGCGCCCCGCCCTGGCTAGGAGAAGGGCCGCCGTCACGTCTGAAGCCAGGTTTGCCGCTTTCAAGCAGACCGCGCGCAGGGCAGAGGCCGAGGCCAAACTTACCTGTCTTCACCAGGAGCTTTCTAGACATCTGACACTCCAGGTTGGACGCCATCTTGCCAGGCGCGGCCACTGCAGTCACCGCAGCGGGAGGACCAGCGTCTGTGTTTCC
>NW_006199613.1:1629417-1629796 GCF_000334495.1 Tupaia belangeri chinensis
TGGCTGCCAGCGCTGCCGTGACGCTCAGTGGGCGTGGGGTGGACGCTCGGGGCACCTCCGGGTTGGTGGGGTTTGGGGGGCCGATGTGCACGGCTTGTGCTTTCCTGGGGAGGTGAGTCGTGGACACCAGGCCAGACGCAGCACCCGCGTTCCCTGGCATGACTGCACGTGTGCTCACGGCGTGCGCTGTTCTTGCAAACATGTAGGTTGGCGTGAACGGGAGGGCTGTGTAGACCGTCCCTGGTGTTGCCTTTGGGCCAGATGCTGTCTTGTTTGTGACATTTTTAGCCAGAGTGGTGGTCGGACTGCTTTTGGCTAACCCTGAGGCCATAGCTGAAGGGCTGCTGCCGGGGCCCCTAGCAACCAGAGCGGCCGCACG
>NW_006199613.1:1629829-1631927 GCF_000334495.1 Tupaia belangeri chinensis
CCAGAGCGGCCGACTGCGCCTGCGGGCTCACCCTCCTCAGGGGCAACGCAGCAGCTGCTGTGGGCTCTGCCTTAGAAGGCTCCGGGGAGTCGGCTGCAAGGAGAGAAAGACAAAGCTGGTCAGCACCTCGAATGCTCACGTCCCCGTCCGGACGAGCAATGAGTGCAGCTGCGACTGTGCTAAGGTGACAGCTCTGCGCCCACTCACAGCTGAGCGGCAGCTGCCAAGGACTCGCCAACTGAACACCGTCAGAACTCAAGTGGGACGGGAGGAAGGAGGCTCAGTACTGTGGGGGCTGTGGCTCCGCTGGAGCAAAGCGGGATACCTGTGTTGAGCTCAAAGACACGTGGCCGTGGAAGCACTCACACCTGTTTCGGGGAACCAGGAAACAAGCTACCTGCACTAGTGGCTGCCCCTCTCCATTTCCTGGGGCGCTGAGAAGCCCACAGCACTTTGGAGAGGGTCCTGGAAAAGGCCGAGTGGAAGCTCAGGGCACTGTGGGGCGGCCCGGAAACACCGGTCACAGGGGACGCACGGGTGTCACTGGAAACTCGCCAGCCCGTCTCCATTCCATCTGAGAGCATCTCCTGCAGGCGGGCTGCAGGAGCTAGGCCCGGCCAGGTCAGCAGAAGAGGGCGTGCTGGCCGGGCAGGCAGCTGCAGACGGCCAGGAGGCCGCTGACTGGCAGATGGGTAACGCTCAACCTCAGTGGCTTGGAAGTCTCTAGAATGGTTGTTCTCGCTGGTGGGCCAGAGGCCCACATGGTTTCCAATCACGGTCCCACCTGACGGTCGGATGGGCTGGTTGAGGTTGCTCCCAAGGTCGCGCTCCTGCGTGCTGAGGCCTTCTGCAGTGACCGTGTGCCCAACCATGTCTTGGAGACCCTGAGGCTGCTCTGCACCAGCGGCGGGCCCGCCCTGGGGGGGGGGGGAAGCCGAATGAGTTTCCCAACTTGTGGGGTTAATTACATGTCCGTTTAGATGAGAATGTGTTTGCTGTTGCGGGCCAGATAGTGCCAATTCTGTGGGAAGGGACCCCGTTTCCACTGAAAGAGGACTCCGGGAAACCTCTGCGGCTGCTGGCTGCTCCACACCACCCGTAGAACCGCCGACATCAGTGGAGAAGGGAAGCCCCGTCACCTGTTTGGAAGCTGAAATCGGCACCCCCTCGAGGTCCGCGGCAGCTGCAAGACTCTCCGGCTTGGTGCTGGAGAAGCCAGGACGGGGGGCGTGTGTGCAGGGCAGGAAGGGTACAGATGACCCCAAAGGAAGAGGCTGGGTTCTCGGTGCTGTGGTGGCAGGAGACGAGGCGCAGTCGGTGCTGAAGTCCGAGGTGGGCCTGTGGATGGGTTGAGGACTCGGCACCTCTAAAGTCGGAGGGGCCTGAGGGGCAGCCAGCTCGTTCGTCTTTCTGCTGTCGCCTAAAAGGGCGGCCACACCGTCCTCATCCTGCCAGGGAATCGCCCAAGCCGTGGAGAGAAGATCTGGAAAGTTGCTTGAGAGGGGCAGGTGTGTGGCAGTGGCCAGCAGGGACTGGTCACCACTGGCCTCGCCTGGAAGACCGGGACTTTCTGGCACCCAGGGGGCAGAGGCAGGGCTCTCTGCCGGCTGCAGGGGAAGTGCAGACGGAAAGCCAGCCATCCCAGGCCCTGGCCACCCGAGAGCTGCCCCGGGAAGGACGGCTTGCCCAGGGCCTGCAGCAGTGAGAGGCAGGGCTGGCAGCGGGGAGGACGCGAGCTCTGTGGACAGGGCTGGCTCTCCGGGGCTCTCGGACGGAGGTGGTGGATTCACCGAGTGGGCAGCAGCAGAGGCCAGCGTCCTGTGGGTCATCTCCATGGCCACAGAGTTCGCAGTCTGCAGAAGCAGGGTCTCAGCTTCAGGGGACTCAGCTGTGTGCCGGGAAGTCCCCAAGGGCACAGCACCCTGGGAGTCGCCGAGCTCAGCGGAGGCAGGATTTGAGGCCATTTGCAGTATGGACTGTGACGGGGTGCGGCCTGGAAGCCGAACAGGACTTCTGGGAGCTGGGGGTGGGTGAGGCAGGGGGGCCAATGCTGCCCTGGGGCTTGGGAACAGAGGTGTGGGGGGGCCCGCGGGGTGGG
>NW_006199613.1:1632147-1635256 GCF_000334495.1 Tupaia belangeri chinensis
ATGCTGGGCCTGGCGGGCTGGCATGTGGTTGGCTTCATCTGAAAACGGGCTGAGGGGACTGGCCGAGGCGGGGCTGGAAGGGGGCTGGGGTGGAGTGGCTGAGCCGAGCAAGGCACCCGGGGCAGGCAGCTCTGAGGAAACAGTGGGATCAGGTGAGCTGGGCGGAGGGCGAAGGGGGGTGCCGTCGAACCTCGGGGCAGGCTCTGAAGGGCGAGGAGTCCCTTCCTGGCCTGGCTGAGAGGGGTGGGCAGGTGAGGGCAGCCCTGGCAGGGACGTGGGCAAGGAGAGAAGCAGACCTGACACCGCGGCTGAGCCCCTTTCCCCCGGAGGCCGGGGCTGCGCCAGGGGCTCGGCGTCCTCGGGAGGCTCCAGGGGGGCGCTCTGCCCACTCCCTTGGTGTAGGGCAGGGGAGAAGTCGGCGTGAGCCCAGGACCTGCGGTGCGGCCTGGGCGGAGGCGTCGGGGCTGCCTGTGGCCGGCGCACGCTGTCGGGGGACTGTCCCAGCACGGTCTTGATCCTGTCTGTGGCCCGGGAGGCCTGGATGTCGGAGAAAGGCCACGCTGCTGAGCTTGCTAACAGCTTCCCAGGAGGAAGTGACTCCGGGGTCAGGGTGACATTTGTCTGCAGGTCGCCTGCTCCTGTGAACCGAAAGATCGGGGGTCAGGACCAGACCCCACCAGGTGCTGGCCGTCGACAGACGTTGGCGATAGACCCAGGCTCTCCCGGACCCCACAGAGCCCCCGCCCCAAGAAACAAATGATCTAAATCCCGAGTATGGGATGTGCGCTAAGCCACGGGCGGGAGGGCCGGAGTCTCCAGTGGGGGGGTGTAAGCGAAGACAGGGGGAGGTACCCGATGTGTCTGATATGAGGCGTGTACACTTACCAGAGAGAGAGAAAGAGAGAGAGAGAGGGAGGGGGAGAGGGAGAGTGAGAAATCGCCACCCAGCGTGGTTGGCCACACCACAACCCCTTCTCCCCCAGTCTTCTCTTGGGATTTCAAGCACACACATATGCCCTGCAGGATTCTCAAGTCCCCAGGCCCAGGACTCAAACTGTGGTCAGCCAAGTGGGAGCCTGGCACCTTGACCTCCATGCCACCTGCTGGCCCTATGCCCCAAGGCAGTTTGTTTAACTTGGTACCGCCTACAAGCTCTGGGCCGCAGACTCATGGCCTAGCCAGCCAGAGACAATCACAGCTGCTGGCCCAGCCCGAATAAACCCCGCCAGGAACCTGGGACGCATGAGATCAAGACTGGGGGTCTACCCAGCAAGGACCTGCCAGGGGATGCCAAGGCTGGGTTTGAAAAGTGGCTTCGGTGCCACACATCCGTCTCGGATTTGAAAGGATTCCAACACTATGGTTCATGCCATGTCGGCCCTCAGCCCTTCCTGTCCTCACTGTGCCCTCGATGGCCTCAGCTACGCGTGCTGCCGTGGTCGCATGGCAACCGCCACATCCCTACCAGGTCCTCGGCCGTGTGCCGTCTCCCACTCCCACTCTAGAGTCAGCTTTCCTACTCGGGTGCCAGCGACCCTGTGAAGGAGGTTTGTTTTTAGGGGTGCTAGAGGCACGTGTGTTCACCAGAGAGAGACAGAGGCGAGTGAGACAGGAGCACACCCCACAGGATTGGCCATCGCCCCCCCTCCCCCCCTCCTTTCGGGCCTTAGGGCAAGCACACACGTGCCCAGCACTTGCTCAAGCCAACAGGGCCAGCACTTGAACCACGCCGTCGCCATGTGGGTCCGGCTGCCTCAACCACCGGGTCAGAACCGGTTCCTTCCGTACTTTTACCGGGACACACAACGTGCTGTGACGCTATGCCCTCGTCGGGAGGTCCCAGGTTCATATCCCGATGCTTCCCTGTACACACACCAGCCCACTCACGCACACAGCGACTGGGGGCTAAGGTGGGGGGTCACGGCACAAAGACCCCACCGTCAGGGGTGCCCCTCTCAATAAATAAGTAAACTCTCCTGAACTGCCTCCCCACATGTCCTCCCCCCGGCCCCGACGGGGTCCTCCCCACCCAACTCTGCTTCTCCCCTGGACCACCACCGACTGCGAGAACGCTTTCCCAAGGCTGGTGGTGCTCGAGTTCCCACCCAGTCACTGGATGTTGCTCTGTCCTGTCTGCAAACCCAGAGCCAGCAGGTGGCATGGTGATTAAGGCTCTAGATCCCACATGGCCAACTCCACTTGAGTTCGAGTCCTGGACCCGGCCACTGGAAAAACACGCTGGGTGCATGTGCGTGCATGCCAAGATCCCGAGAGGAGAATGGAGAAGGGACTGTGGGTGGCCGGCCCCCCTGGGGGGTGATTTCTCACTTTCCCTCTCTGTGTCTCTCCACTGAACACACGTGCCTTATGGCAAACCCTGAGAAGAGAAAGCAAGCCATAGCCAGGCCTGACAGCTCCTGGGGGCAAGCAATGAGCTCACAAGCATAAACACGCCAAACCCCAGCTCCTTGTGTGAGACTTCAACAGTTCAAATTTATTTTAGTGCAAGAAATGAAATCCACACATTCTTTCATAATGGACATTTCCCTGAGCTTCTTGAAAAAGTGTCTGCAGTTTCTACCAGGCGGAGGGCGGGCTGCATGCCACTGGAGAACCGCCTGCCTGGGGCCAATCCGGGTTGGGGTTAGGTCTCCTCGCTGTAAACCAGGACACCAGGACCGAGCTCCTGAGACTCCAAGGATTCAAAATGCGGCAGCCCTGAGACTCTGGGAGAGCCTGGCTGGTGCAGCGGCCACGGTGTCTGCTGCTGTCCCTGTGGCCGCCCAGGACAGGCTGTGGCCTCAGGTGGGAGCCGCATGCACCCCGCGCCCCCCCCTCCCCTCCCCCTCGCCGCCAGCGCCGCTTCCACACCCTCCCCGCCTCCAGCGGGTTAGATAGACCCGGCTGCTGCTCTGCTTCCCCTCGAGCCAGTCCCCACCTGGAGGGCACGAGGGCAGGCCAGGTCCCCGCAGGGTCCCGAGTCGCTCAGCGCCACTCAGCCTTGAAGCAGGGCCCCCTCCTCAGCTCAGGTCCGGGGGCTCCATCCCCCAGGGCGACCTGAACAACCCGAACCTCGCAGTGGCCGCCTCTTCCGAGTGAAGAGCAGCTC
>NW_006199613.1:1635454-1636539 GCF_000334495.1 Tupaia belangeri chinensis
CGCCCGGAGCCCCGCTGCCGCCGGGTTCCGGAGCTGGCGCTGACGCCCTCCCTAAGATCATTCCCCCTGGGGCTTTTTAAAACAAAGCGCACCGGTTAACAGAATCGAGCTGCACTGCTTGAAGCGGTGCCAGCCCATAGGGCAGGAGGTTCCCCTGCAAGCCTTTCACTCTCCGAGCTCTCTCACAGCCCTTTCCTTTTTAAGTTGGTTTCTTCCACGTCCTCTGTGCGACAGGGTTGTTTAAGATCCTGGCCCCTCCCCCTTATTGCAGTAATGCAGTTTTTATCGCAGCCTGACTTCATGTGATCCGTACAGAAAACCCAGTAAAGACGGCCAAGTCGGCAGAGCATCAACAGCGCCGTTCCCTCCGCCCCGCCACCTGCCAGTCCCTTGACCACACAGCCGGGACCAGGCGGCCAGGGTTTGACTGCGAAGTCACCGTTAGCGCTTGGCTCTGCGTGCTGTGGCCGGCCACTCCTGGGAACTCCAGCCTGGGCTGCTTTTCCTCTGAACACCACACAGGACACCAGAACACCTGCGGAAGCCGGGGCTGAGGCCCAAGTTTATTTGGGGACAAAACTGTGTGAAATCTGGCAGTTTTCATCGCAGTATGCATCTCCCGTCAGGTTTCTGACCACTTGGCACGAACGCTCCTCCACGCTGCTCTCCACGAAGGCATGGCAGCAGCCTGTGGGGCATTCCCGCCTGCTACAGACTGGGCGTTACAAACAGGCTCATGCCCTCTAATTTGCCACCACGACCCTAGGCACAAGGGCAGCCGCAGGCCCTCCCCCACGCGCAGAGAAGGTCGTGTCTGGGCCAGGGGTCTGGGGCTCTCTCCCCTCTCGCTCCCTCAGTCTTTCCAACAGGGTCACTAGTAACTCTAAATTCAACCACAGAAACGCAATTAACCATCAGTAACTGACCTTTAAAACTAGGACAATCCCACTAACAAACCTTCCCAAAGTTTCATTTAATTTTTACTATGTTATGCTAATGGCTCAAAGGGGAGTTGAGTCTGTTTAAATCCATTAGGCAAGAAAGACTTTGAGGACAGAGAATGTCCTGCCTCTGAGGACAAGCAG
>NW_006199613.1:1636569-1648072 GCF_000334495.1 Tupaia belangeri chinensis
CCAGGCTCCACGCAAAGCCCTCTGGGGCGAAACCACGAAGACATCGCGGTCCCCGCAGCTCTGCCTTCGGCCGGACGCCCGCTTTCCCTTCCTGCCCTGTGTACAGCAGTCAGCTCGCCTATTGCTCGAACATTTAGTTACTTACTCCACCGCTTCTTTTTAAGTGTATTTTTTTCTTCCATGAGCAAGAGAGACAGAGAGAGAGAAAGAACCCAACAAGGTCCTTGGCTGCAGCCCAGCCCCGGCTCAGGCAGCCCTGGTCTCAGGCGGGTGTACACGTACTGTGTGCTTGTGGGGCATTGGGCCTGAACAGAAGGCCTTTCCCCTGTGGGCCCAGCTACGCTGCCACTGCGCCACCTGCTGGTCCCATCGCAACTGTACTAAAGCTTTCTCCAGTCTGGGGTTGGCACATGGCATGGTGGTTAAGGGCACTGGACTCCCACATGGCTGGCCATGGTTCAAGTCCCAAACCTGGTGGCTTGTTTTCTCACTTTCTCTCTCTCCAAATTTAAATAAATAAATAAATAAAGTTAATTTTTCAAAAAGAAAGCAGAATTTTTTTTAAAAAAAAGGCGTTCTCCATTCACTCCACCACAAAGATGAGCAAACTGCCATCTTCACCACAAAGGTGCTCAAGGGTCACAGTTCAGAGTGCAGGATCTGGGGTCAGAGCGGCAGGGTCCTGACCTGCCCGCCTGTCCCAGCTGTGTGGACTCAGGCAAGTTACGTGTCCTCTCAGCCCGTTTGGACCTCTCTAGAACAAGGACCGGGCTGTCTGTCTCACAGGTGTTTTGAGGCTGCAGGCCCCCTACGCGGAGTATGTGCCGTCCACTCACACGCAGTCTGCGTCAGGAGACTTCTCTCCCGGAGTGCGGAGTCCAGGCGGTTTCGGTCGGCCCCTTCTGAGCTACACGCCCACTCTCGTGGTCAGCTTCTTCTACCTTCCTTGGAATCGTTCACATTTCTTACAGTGACTCGCTTTCCTCCACTCCGATTCCCCAGCAGGTAGTGGGGAATCCACCTGGCTTCCCTAGCTCCGGGGAGTCACTGTCTCCCGTGTCAGGTCTATCCCTGAGGCCTGCTTACTTCCACGAGCACGCGTGCAGGTCTGGACAGGGCCTGTGTGCCACGTGGAGCCAAGCGAACCTTCCTGGTATGACCATTCACAAGTCCACCTGCTGCTCAGGCTGGCGGGCCGAGGCGGAGGCAGACCCCATGCACCCTTTATGTACGTCACACATTTTATTCAAAGAATTCTTAACAGCCTGCCAACATTCATTTGGAACAGCAAAAGCCGAACCCCGAGCCTAGAGGGAAACATAGCCTCAAATCTTTTTCTTTTAAAAAAGGAAGTTTTTAAAAGGAATTTATTATTTATATTTAAAAATTCGAGGCCAGCCACGGTGGCTCAGGTGTGCTGGTCTGCAGAGATAGAGGCCACACCACTGGCCAAAGGTCTGGGCCCTGGCAGGTGCCCACACCCACACTCCGACCCGCTGCAGCTGGGGAGGCCAGTATGACAGGACTCTGCTGAGGGACTCTGCCCTGGCCCTTGTGCCCTCTCATGAAAGAAACAAAATAAGTAAAAACATTTTTTAATTACAAATTAGAAGCAGAAAAGAAGCATCTCTCTCCTCATAAAAAAAGAAATTGATAAATATAAAACTAATGCATTATTACACAAAGAATAGCAGGAAGAATGAATAAATTCAAAAGCTAGCCCTCAGTCTTTTGAAGGAAAAATAAAAAACTAAAATAGGTAATTCTTTCATAAAGCTGATTTTAAAAATAGAACAGAAGTGCAAAACATGGTGAGTCAGGGACCAGCCGTTAGCGTAACGGCTATGTCGCTAAACTCCCATGTAGTCAACTGTGGTTCGAATCCCAGACCTGGTGGCTTAAACTCACGCCAGGCGCATGTCAAGAACCCGAGAGGAGAATGGAGGAGAAGGGATTGCGGCATGGCCATCCCCTCTGGGAGGTGATTACTTGCTTTCTGTCTCTATGTCTCTCTCTATCTGGTGAGCACACACGCCCTATAGCAAAAGCCTCTTCAAAAAAAATAAAAAATAAAAAGGCTATGTGATGCTTCATAGATATTTTTTAAGAATTATTTATTCAATTTTATTTATTATTTTTAAAATTTTGCTATAGGGCATGTGCGTTCACCAGAGAGAGGCAGAGAGAAAGAAAGAGAAAGAAAGTGAGAAAGTAAGCTGCCAGGTCCAGGACTCGAACCACAGCCAAGTGGGAGTCCAGCACCGTAACCACCGCGCCACCTGCCGGCCCCATGCTTTACAGGTATTGATGTCCTTCTTATAATTAGACACTAAAAATATGTACACACCTATTCTGGGGTCAAAGAAAGAGATGTTGCCGGTATTAGAAATATTATTATTAATTCTTAATTCCATATGCACTAGTGACTATTTAGACTTCAGTTTTATTATAGAAGCCTAACTTATTAATATAAATATCAGTATTTCAAGGTTTGTCTATTCAGAATCTTTTTTAAAAAATTATTTACTTAATTTTATTTATCATTTTTTTAAAATTTGCTACGGGGCATGTATACTCACAGGAGAGGGAGAATGAGCAAGCAAGCCTCCAGGCCTAGGACTCGAACCACAGTCGCCCATGTTAATGGTGGTAAAGTTAATTCAGCTAACTGAATTAACTGGCCCCCGTTAATTCAGATTCCAATAAAGAGAAATTATAGCCCAACTTACTAGGGTTGAGGAATGATTAAACTGATTGTCTCTAAGATGAAGAAAATAAAGTTTTTATTTTAAGTAAATAATTTCAAGCCTTTTAGAAGCATTCAAACTGAAAAAGACAGCCATTTTGTTCACAGTGGTCATTTTCATTTATTTGCTTTGAGTGGTTACATATGTGGTCACGTCAGAACAGTATTAATTTCCATTTCTATAACTTGGACGCTCACTGACTGAAGCTGCATTCCTCCTGCTTAGTGCAGTAAGTAAGGACTAGCTACGCTAACTAAATGCACTGCAAAGCGAGCGCCTCGGGTTCAGTAACCCAAATCGTAATCTAATCCTGCTTTTTCAGTATCGCCGATGGTCATCCTTTACCCTTCCACTCTCCTCCAGGCCACCACGTGGTTCGCCATGGAGTCATAAATACCCATCTGGCCAGGACTGGGGTGCCCACGGAGAGGGGATCAGACTGGGTGCTGCCCTGCGTGGCTGGTCAGCACTGACACAGGGCCCTCCCTCTCTCCCACACACCGAGGACGGACCACGCAGGTGGTGGCTTCTGGGAGGAGATGCCGTGTTGGCCTAACTGCCTCAACATTGAAGACGAAAGTTCACGGATAGCGCCCAGAACACGAGACTAAGCTGTTGCACACAGTGGATAAGCCGCAGAGGACCCGACACCAGAGGAGCATTTCCGAATACCTGCCCCAGCCCGGCTTCCGGTGTCTACACGCGCATGCACCGAGGCCTCCCAAAACACCGCACGTAGTCCTCGTCCTCCCGCAGGTGCCGGCGCCGGTGCAGACAGAGAAGTTACAGGCCCTGCCTAGTCACTCAGCCTGTGAGCGGTGGAGCGGTGATTTAACCAGGCACCCTGGCCCGGGCCAAGCTCTTAGCCACTGAGCAGGACCAGCTGAGGTCCCTACTGGAGAGTAGGGATATTCTTCAAGCAACTTGAGAAGAGCCTGCCTTTGAAAGATGTTACTTTTTAAAAACAAATTGCACACACAGTTTCCAAATACCTATGGCAACATCAACCCTTGATGCAAAGATTTCAGGACCAAGACAAAGCAGAAACAGTAACTATACTTGAGTGAGCGTGTGTGTGTGTGTGTGTGTGTGTGTGTGTGTGTGTGTGTGTGTGTTCACCAACCAGCCTTTGGGGCCTAATGGACAATCCAGATTGAGGGCTTGTTTCTTTCCGGATAATAATGACAGCCAGTGTAGCTATTGTTTTCGGTGTGCCCTTTTACTTGACCAAATTAAAAGCTAACAAATCAAAGCTGGGCGTTGGGAGATTTTGATTTCACTGGCCTGTGAGCGCTCCAGGTCTGAAAATCAGTTATCTGCAGTTTTTGAGGAAGACATTATGCTAAGTGAGATTACCCGGACCCGGGAAGACCAGCATTGCGTGACCTCGCCTCTACGTGGACTTTAAGACAGTCAAGCACACAGGAGCAGAGCGGCATGGGCTACAGGGGGCTGGGGAGACAGGAGGTGCTGCTGGGAGAGGCCCTGTCAACTGGCCTGGTCACGGGCAGCCTGGGGCCGTGAGGGAGCCCAGCCAGTGACACGGCAGGCCTCACAGCTGGGAGCCCGAGCCAGCCGCGGTCTGAGTCCCTGAGGCGGAGGCCTGAACACACCCGGCGAGCACATGGCCGGGCCCTGGCAGGCGGAGGGCGGGAGCCCGGGGTGCAGCGCACAGAGCCCTTTCAGTCTCCGGTCTTCCGTCTCAACTGTGGGGATGCTCTGCCATGATGTAAGCGCTCTGCCCACTCAGGAGGGAAAAAGCTGCAGGAAGAAAAGCGTGGAGGCGGCGAGGCCGTTCCGGGCAGCTGGCCGGCCCCACCACACGCACGTGTTTCCAGACGCCTCGGGCTGTACGCGTCAGCTCTCCACAGCTTTCTGCGTGCCAGTCATTCCTCAGTAGAGTGGTTTTAAGGAAAGAGCCAGCCTGACATCTGCCGGTGTGCCCGCCGGAGAGCGTGCCTCCTGCCTAGCGCTGGGGCCGGGAGGGTCAGCCTCCGCTGCACCAGAGGCTAAGGGCTGTAGGTGGCCCTGAGTGACCCAGGTCACGGGGTGAGTCTCTCTTGCCTCGAGGGCCCCAGGAAAGAACAGCCCTTGCCCCACCATCCTTACCTGTGCGGCTTCTGGAAGCTGGAAGCACGCCTGGTGCCCTGAATCAACAGCGCAGCCCGCCCCGCCCCGTCCCGTCCCCCCCACCCCAGCATCGTTAGCACCATTGTCTCCACAGTAAATAGTTGTCAGAGCCGAGTAAAAGCGCAGCATGTTTTGTTGCCTTCTTACAAATAGCAGGAGAAACGCAATGCTTCCTGTGGCACACTGACTTGGTTGCTAATTAGGTGTAATTGGGCCTGAAATCCTGGCTCTTTCAAAAATAAAAACAATGAGTGATAAACACATGTCATTGCGGCACACAAAAAACAGTTCTGTTGGGACCAGCAGTTGGCATAATGGCTATGTCACTGGACTCCCACGTAGTCGATCACGGTTCGAGTCCCGGACCCGGGGGCTTAAACTCACACCAGGCGTGTGTGCGTGCCTGCCCAAGATCCTGAGAGGAGAATGGAGGAGGGATTGCGGCATGGCCATCCCCCCTGGGGGTGATTTCTCGCTTTCTGTCTCTCTGTCTCTCTCTGTCTGGCGAGCGCACGTGCCCTATAGCAAAAACCTTTCAAAAAAAGAAAACAGTTCTGTTATGAAGCCTTGTTTACAATCTACTTTCTCTCAAAAGGACACTGGGCCAAAATCTTGAAAGCCTAACCCTAAATCACCTCAGGAGGGTGAACCTGTCGGCCGAGTGGCCCGCGTGGTGGTGACATGCATGCCATTACTTAGGATCTGAAAACGTAACTGGCCGTGTTTCATGCCAACCTGCACTGCAGTCCCCATTTCAAAACGCCCAGTCTATTTAAAAGACTCCCCAAGCAAAGGCGCTACGTGTGTGAAGGAACTTAATGCAGAGCCATCAGGGGAAATGGAATTTAACAAGGCAGAGACTGGCTTCTAGCCTTAATTGCAGCTTTAGAGCATTTAACAGTGCCGGACAGTGAAGCGGACTTCATAACATCGGAGCAAAGAGAAGGCAAGACAATGGCTGCTCTGTCTCCAAAAGCCAGGGTGTGCCCCCGTTCCGGGCTCACAGCCACCAGACCACAGAGTCGGGGCCCGTGCGGCCTGAAAAGCACAAGGGGCCAGATCAGCCCAGAGCGGGCCCCGCACAGCCGCTGCGGTCACTGGCTCTCCCTTGCACTGAGAGGAAAGGCCACGGCAGAGCAGGCCTGCCCGGGAACAGTGGAGGCCTCCCACAGGCCCCGGACCCTCAACCCGACCTGGGCCCCACTGCCCCTGCCCAACGTGAAGCAAGCCACGCCTGAGCCTCGGCCCTCATCTGTAGCAGGAGCCCTCGAACCAGAGGGGGCTGGACGGTGGCAGAGCGGAAAACGAGCTGACCCGAGGGACGACCCCGGGTTCTCACCCCGAGGTCTCCCTGGCTGCACCGGACAGTGAGTGCCACGACCGGAGCTGGTCGAGCCGAGGTGGCTGTGGCACGGAGATCCCACTGGGTGCTGTCTCTCTCACTGACGGGAGAAATAAAAAGCAATCTTAAAAGTACAGAGAGAGAAGGGAGAGGGAGAAAAACTAGAACACGCTGCCTCGGAAGTGCCCTTCCTACCTCTCCCGGGGAGGTAACCCGGGAGCCACCGGCCAGCGCCACAACAGCGCCATCTGCAGGAGAGTCCTGGGTGCAGCGGACGTCCCGAAGTCATGCCGTTTGTAAGATAGACTGGGGACGTGAAGGAAGAGCAGGGCCGAGAAGGGCACTTATTTTTCCTCCAGAAACTCAGGAGTTGGGCATACCCTGTCAGGGTGCTGTCTCTCTCTCTTGCTCATGGAAACAGTAAATTAACTGATTAGCTTTTAAAAGGAGAGAGGAAATTAGGAAGGAGTTGGTAGACAGCTGGCCTCGAGTTCCCGAGCAGAGAGCACTAACTGGTCACCATCTCAAGTCGCTGGAGGCAGCGGCTGGCCGGACTGTCACGAGGATTCTAAACAGTTGGCCAGAAAGGGTGCTGGGCGTGAGGACCGCCGGCCACAGGGCTGCGTGTGCAGAATGGCAGCGTGCGTGGACAAAGGTCTAGAACCCCTGGACGAGGTCGTCGCTGAGCTCCTAGCACCAATCCAGCTCCCTTCATTTTCGGAAGGGGCAGGAGGCCCAAGCGCGGCCGGTGACTAGCACCGGACCCAGAGGCAGGCCCTGGACTCCCTGCGTCCCCACCGCCGTACCAGACACCCTCGTTACCCATCTGAAGCTCTGACGAGAGCGTCAGGGAAGAACCCCGTGAAGAGAAGCCGGAGAGGTCCAGCAGGGTCCAGAGACAGGCCAGGAGTGGGCGGGCACTGTGGGCTGTGGACGCTCGGCACTGCCCCTCCTGGAGATCTCTGCCCACCCAACAGGGCCCCCATGTGGCCCTCCTCTGTCCCTGAACATCTGCTCAAGGTCCCAGCTGAGCAGCTCCTGGCTATGACTGCGGGCCATGGCCCAAGCCAGGCTAGTTGGGCACTTCCCCAGGAATCTGAAACGGGGCCTGGAGACACCTGCTTTTGAAGCTAGGTGCTCAGCTGGGCGAGGGCTGTGAGACAGAGCCGTGCTCGGCCCACGTGCACAGAGCAGAGGGGCGAGGGAGCCGCAGACGCCAGGAGCTGCAGGGCAGGGGACCCGTGCCTGTAAGAGGGGACATCAGAGGGACCGGTGCTGGGGCTCCACACTTCGGGGCACGCAGCTATACCCCAAGCCACGGTTCTGCGAGATGCCTTGTATGCCCCCACCAGCTCGGGTGGCTTGTGTGCCTTGAGACCAAATGTGAGTCCCGGCTAAGTCAACTAAGTCCTCGCTGGTGTCCATTTGCCACAGATAAGTGCCACTGCTGTGGGGAGAGAGATGAGAAATGAGGCCTACTGAGCCAACGGTGTGTGGGGTTTAAGGCGGCTGGACCCCGTGTGGGCTGTGCAGTTCAAGTCCCAGCCCTGGTGGCTTGAAAATCATTCTGGGTGCTGGTGTGTGCATGCCCAAAATCCCAAGAGGAGATAGAAGGGACTGGCATGGCCATCCTCGCTGGGTGGTACACTCTCTCTCTCTCTCTCTCTCTCTCTCTCTCTCTAGTGAGCACATGCACCCTTTGGCAAATTAGGAGAAGAAAAAGAAAGAAAGAAGAAAGAAAAACAGTGGCCTATTCAGGATTTAATGTTCTCATAAAATAAAAACTAACATGCAAACCTGGTCAGTAAAATACCACCTTTTATGCACTAAGTATACATTATCGCAACAAATCAAATTAAACAAGATTATCACCTACTTAAACCCTTTTTTGATGATGAGCTTCATAAGCTAATGTTAAATGAGTTGATATTATTCCCATCAAATCATGCAAAAAAACAAAAACAAAAACAAAACAGTATTTGGGTTGCAAAACTCTAAAAACATGGCACCATCTGCTTTTCACAAACGACACCAACTCCCAGACAGTGAGCCGACTGGGGCCACTCGGGCCGCCTCCTGAGGCTGCGCAGGGTGCGGAGAGCCCGCAGGCCAGTGATCAAATCAAGACACAGGCAGCACTGGGGAGCCTGTTCAAGGACCGTTGTGCAGCCTCCTGGGGTGAAGGAGGACGACAGGAAGTGGGAGAGAGACTCTCATCAGAGACAAAGACCTTGTGTAGAAATGGACTTTCAGTAGTCTCCCAGATCTGGCCCAGAAGGGAGTCAGGGGCAGACAGCCATGCAGCAGTGGGGCGCGACGCTCCATGACGCTGCTCGGGGTGTTCACCTGGAGACCCCGAGTCACGAGGCGTGTGACCCAGGCGTGCTCATCCTGTGCCCCAGGGCTGCCTGCCACAGGCGGACTGTGGCACCACGTCCCTGCTGAGGTGCGCATGCTCTCTTGCTCTCGCTCTCTCTCTTTCTCTGTCTTCCCTCCCTCTCTCTCTTGCTTGTGGAAGAAATAAATAAACTTTTAAAAAATGGAGCCAACAGGCAGCATTGTGGTTAAGGCACTGGACTGCCATACAGTTGACTGTGGTTTGAGTCCTGGACCCAGTGGCTTGAAACTCAGGCTGGTGTGTGTGCGTGCCTGCCGAAATCCCAAGAGGAGAATGGAGAAGGGATTGCGGTGTGGCCATCCCCTCTCGGGGGTGATTTATCTCTTTCTGTCTCTCCGTCTCTCTCCAGCAAGCACATGCACCCTATAGCAAAAATCTTTTTAAAAAAAAGAAAAAAGAAAAAGAAGAAGAAGAAAGGACAAAGAACATTTAGGGAAGATCCTGTTAGGATGCCCCCAAGGCCAGCGCTGTTCAGTGTAGACCTGTAAAAAGAATTCAGTTCGAGGGCCAGCCCAAGGCCTTGTGGGTATAAGGCAGCAGGGTCCCACATGGCTGACCACGTAGTTTGAGCCCCACACCATCAGCTCGACAAGCGCCGGATGTGTGCATGTGTGCCCAAAATCCCGAAAGGAGGCAGATGGAGAAGAAGCTGCGGTGAGGCCACTCCCCACAGGGACTGCTTTCTCCTCTCCCTCTCTGTCTCTCGTCTCTCTCTGGCGAGTGTGCATGCCCCCACAGGGACTGCTTTCTCCTCTCCCCTCTCTCTGTCTCTGGCAAGTATGCATGCCCCCACGGGGATTGCTTTTTCCTCTCCATCCCCCTCTCTGTCTCTGTCTCTGTCTGTCTCTGGCGAGTGTGCATGCCCTCTAGTAAAAAAGAATAAAATAATTCAGTTCACAAAGGGTTGCTCAGTCTGTGGCTTTGGCCACAAATTTGGGGAGCTGATTGTCCAGGTTACATGTGTCACTGTCGCGGAGACTGCACAAGTGCTGTCCCAGTCTCGTTGAGTTACTGCTCCCCCACTGTGCTCTAAAACTGCGTTTAATGTTTCCTCTCTAAAGAGAGGGGCCTCCGGTGCTCTTCCGGGGTGTCAATCTTTAAGTGGACCAGATGCCTCCAAAGAGCACCAGGTGGGACCAGCAGTTAGTGTAATGGCTATGTCGCTGGACTCCCATGTAGTCAACCGCGGTTCACGTCCCGAACCCGGTGGCTTAAAACTCACGCTGGGCGCATGTGCGTGCGTGCCCAAGATCCCGAGAGGAGAATGGAGAAGGGAGCGCAGTGTGACCATCCCCTCTGGGGGGTGATTTCTCGCTTTCTGTCTCTCTGTCTCTGGCTGGCTGGCGAGCAAACACGCCCTATCGGAAAAAAACAAAAACAAAAAAACCACCTCTCCAAAAAAATAAAGAAAGAAAAGAAAAGAGCACCAGGGAACCATGGGGAGGGACTGGCAGCCCACAGTGCACCTTGTCCCGCCTGGGCCAGGGCCCTGGTGACAGGCACAGAGATGGCTGTGACAGCATCTCCCTTTGTCACTTTCTTAGCCCCCTGCTAAGACTCCTACAGGTGGTGTAGGGTAAGGTACTGGACTCCCACAGGTGGTGTGGGGTAAGTTACTGGACTCCCACAGGTGTGGGGGGGTAAGGCACTGGACTCCCACAGGAGGGGGGGGGAAGGGACTGGACTCCCACAGGTGAGGGGGGTAAGGTACTGGACGTCCATAGGTGGGGGGGTGAGTAAGGTATTGGATTCCCACAGGTGGGGTGGGGGAAGTTACTGAACCCCCACGGGTGGGGGGGGGGAAGGTACTGGACTCCCCCAGGGGGGGTGGGGTAAGGTACTGGACTCCCCCAGGGGGGGTGGGGTAAGGTACTGGACTCCCCCAGGGGGGGTGGGGTAAGGTACTGGACTCCCCCAGGGGGGGTGGGGTAAGGTACTGGACTCCCCCAGGGGGGGTGGGGTAAGGTACTGGACTCCCCCAGGGGGGGTGGGGTAAGGTACTGGACTCCCACAGGTGAGGGGGGTAAGGTACTGGACGTCCATAGGTGGGGGGGTGAGTAAGGTATTGGATTCCCACAGGTGGGGTGGGGTAAGTTACTGGACTCCCACGGGTGGGGTGGGGTAAGGTATTGGACTCCCACAGGTGGGGTGGGGTAAGGTACTGGACTCCCACAGGTGGTGTAGGGTAAGGTACTGGACTCCCACAGGTGGTGTGGGGTAAGGGACTGGACTCCACAGGTGGGGTGGGGTTAAGGCACTAGACTCCCACATGGCTGCCCATGGCAAGAGACCCAGTGGCTTGAAAATCTCACCAGACGCATGTGCAAGCCTGCCCCAAATCCTGAGAGAAAGGAGGAGAAGGGATTGCAGCATGGCCATTCCCCTGGAGGGTAATTTTATTTTTCCTTTCTGTTTCTCTGTCTCTCTGACAAGCACATGTGCTCCATAGCAAAAATACATTAATTAAAGAGGGATGCTTAGAACACTGATGGTTCATAGCACCCGTTTTCCAAGTGGGCGCAGTAGCCCAGGGCTGCAGTCCCAGTTACTCAGGAGGCTGATGCAGGAGGGTTGCAAGTTTGAGGACAGCCTGGACATGAGACACTGTCTCCTAAAAAGGAAGGAAAGGAATAAAGTAAGAAAACAGGGGAAATGATTGTCACCATGGAAGCATGGAAAGATAAAAATCTTAAAATGTAAACCAAATTCAAAAACTAATTATATTTATAAAAAAAAAAAAGCCCACTGCAGATAATTATTATCTATGTCCAATAAATTGTTAACTGGGAACACTGTCAGGGTATCTCCACTCCTAGTCTCATCTACTTCTAAAACTACCAACCTAATTATCTTTTTTTTTTTTTTTTTGAGAGTTTTTTGCTATAG
>NW_006199613.1:1648360-1660299 GCF_000334495.1 Tupaia belangeri chinensis
GCTACCGGTCTGGGACTCGAACCGCGGTTGACTACATGGGAGTCCAGCGACATAGCCATTACACTAACTGCTGGTCCCCAACCTAATTATCTTTTAATGACAATTTCTCACACATAATATGACCGACGAAGTAAAACCCCTGGCCGCTGGGATTTCACCCCGCCACATGTAGCGCTAAGCAAGAAGATTCTGGGCCACGGAGCCACCGTAGCATGTCACCCTGTCGGGGAGAAGGGAAAGCACACGCAAGGCCCAAGGTGACTCGCTTCCTGAAAGGCAGCTCTGAGCCCACGGCCGTGATCACTCCCAGCCTCGCCATGGCCAGCCCTCACTGCATGTGGTCGCAGAGCGCAGGCTGGCAGGGCCTCGCTTGGCCCCACAGCAAAGGTACGAGGCAGACGCTGTGGCACGGGTCCTCCAGAGGGTCTGTGACCTGCTGGATGCAGGGGGTGGGCCGGTGCCGGTCCACCGGGCCGTGCAGTGGGGTGAGTGGCGGGCGAGCGTCAAGGTGTCCCGTCTGCAGTCGCTCCCCATCGCTCACATTGCCACCTGGGCCCCACCTCCTGCCCAATCAGCGCAGTATCGAATTCTCATGGGAGCGCAAGGCCTGCTGCTGGGTGACTCTTCCACTGAGTATAGCAACGTGGCCGTGGTGGAAATAGGGCACGTGGTGGACGTGGCGCACATGGGTCATCCCGAGACCTGCCCCCACCACGGTCTGCGGAGGGACTGTCTTCCACGAGGCTGGTCCCTGATGCCAGCTGCTCTGATGACTCTGTTTTACAGGTGAGGACGCTGAGCTCAGAGGCAAAGGGACTAGCATAAGCTGGAGAGGAGCCCTCGGCATGAAGCTCGTGCAGCCAGACCCCAGAGCCTGCGCCCTCGACACCTGCTACCTGGACAGGTTCTACCACGGTCTCCACAGGACACCAGTGCAGCCTGTGTTGGACACGTACTCTCCACCCGCCAAAGCAGTAACACCCCCAGGTGGTGCCTGCCCACTGCACCTGCAGCCACGCTGCACCTCAGCAGGCAGTGGGTGGTGTTAGGGGTCAACATTCCACAAGACCCACCCTGCTGCTCCCCACCTGAGGTACGCTCTCACCACTGATGGTCACATCAGGTATTCCCCAGGAAGGAAGCGGCCCAGGAGCTTGGTCCCCGGTCCCCTCGCCCCAAGGGTCCCCAACATGGCAGGCCGTTCCCAAGTGCTGTGCCTACCACGCTCACCGGCACTGCAGCTGAGGGCTGCTTGGGGGCGGTGGGGCTCCAGTGACAGACTGGGCTTTGGGGTCAGGGCAGATTATGAAGGTAGGACCCCTATATTAAGTCAAGTCTAGTTTCAGAGACCTCTCATAGTCGTATATTCTTCCATGGGGTTAAGATCTGGGTGTCCCCACAGTTTGGGAGTAGCAGGAATCACAAAGAAGCAAGCCACCAGCTCCGCAGGGTACCAGACGCTTTCAAGAGCCAGCCCCTTGCAGCCAACACGGGTTCTCAGTCTAGTCTAGGCCGGGGCTGTGGCAAAGGAGAGGATGGGGGACAGGACTCTAACGCCACATCTAGCCTCTGCTTACGGCTCGGGTGCTTCTGATGTCACACCACGTCAGTCTGTCCCCACTCACAAATCAGAAAACTGGTGGGACCAGCAGATGGCATAACGGTTATGTCACTGGACTCCCATGTAGTTCGACCACAGTTTGAGCCCTGGACCCGGTTGGTTAAAATGCATGCCAGGTGCATGTGTGTGTGTGCCCAAAATCCCAAGAAGAGAATGGAGGAGAAGGGATTGGGGCGTGGCCATTCCCCAGGGGTGATTTCTCCTTTCTGTCTCTCTGTGTCACATGCACCATATAGCAATAATCTCTCTTTTAAAAACTTGCACGAATAAGGAAACTGAGCATCTTTCCCTCTTAAATGGTCAGCTCAAGGGCAGGGCCAGGACTCATCCCAGTTTCCGTGACGTCAGATACAGAGCTCTTTCCAGAACTCAGTACGCCCACCACTGGGCAGGGCAGCAACGTGAGTGGGCATAGTTATGAGAATCAGGCCACTTGGATTCAGACCCCAGCTCTGGCACTCGGAACCACGGGTACATTTCCTAACCTCTCTCTGTCTCAATGTTCTTACCTGTAAAATGGGAGAATCACAGGACTCATAGGGTGATGGTGTTGGCGACGTACCAAGTAAGTAACGTGTTACCCTGGACAATGCAGCACATGGTCGGTGACGAGGAGGCACACGCCAGTGTCACTGAGGAAGGAGAAAGTATCTCCTGCTTGGCTACTGCGGAGCCGTACAGTCCTTGGGGCTTATTCCCTGAGGCCAAAATTGCAGCCATAAAGAACAAACCCAGAACTGCAGGTGGAGGATCATAGCAAAGACCCCTTTCACTAACTGTTATAAATATCGCTACATTAACCTCCCAGAGAGCACAGCTGGCGAAGGAAGGGGAGGTCCCCATCGCTGCTCAGACTGAGATAACACGAGATATGCAGACGTAGCAGGGGAAGGCTCAGCTTGACCACAGCAGGAGCGAGGGACTGAGGGGAGAGGACGGGGCGGGGCCGGAGTGGGGAATAGCCCAGTTTCTAACACGGAACAGCCCGCTGATCTGGATCCACTGTAAGTGAGGCGTGGGGTATCACGGAACAGGAGGTGAAGGCGAATTGGCAGGACACTGAGCTGGCAAGGAGAGACAGAGACGAGGAACTTAGGGCGGCAGAGTTCCCAGCCATCGTGGACCCGAGCACAGATAAGAGGCCTTCCCTGGAGAGTGTCTGACAAGCGAGGGACGAGCCTGACGGAACAGCTGCATGTTAGGGTTCCTCTCAGAGAGCTCAGGGCGTAGGGTGTTTGTCTCTGCCGGGATCCACCGAGGGTGAGCACATGCACAGCCCACAACCCACAACCCGCTCACGGACACGTGCCCGAGGGCGGCACCTCCCGCACGGCCGAAGCACACGCTTAAATGGTCAGCTCAAGGGCAGGGCCAGGACTCATCCCAGTTTCCGTGACGTCAGATACAGAGCTCTTTCCAGAACTCAGTACGCCCACCACTGGGCAGGGCAGCAACGTGAGTGGGCATAGTTATGAGAATCAGGCCACTTGGATTCAGACCCCAGCTCTGGCACTCGGAACCACGGGTACATTTCCTAACCTCTCTCTGTCTCAATGTTCTTACCTGTAAAATGGGAGAATCACAGGACTCATAGGGTGATGGTGTTGGCGACGTACCAAGTAAGTAACGTGTTACCCTGGACAATGCAGCACATGGTCGGTGACGAGGAGGCACACGCCAGTGTCACTGAGGAAGGAGAAAGTATCTCCTGCTTGGCTACTGCGGAGCCGTACAGTCCTTGGGGCTTATTCCCTGAGGCCAAAATTGCAGCCATAAAGAACAAACCCAGAACTGCAGGTGGAGGATCATAGCAAAGACCCCTTTCACTAACTGTTATAAATATCGCTACATTAACCTCCCAGAGAGCACAGCTGGCGAAGGAAGGGGAGGTCCCCATCGCTGCTCAGACTGAGATAACACGAGATATGCAGACGTAGCAGGGGAAGGCTCAGCTTGACCACAGCAGGAGCGAGGGACTGAGGGGAGAGGACGGGGCGGGGCCGGAGTGGGGAATAGCCCAGTTTCTAACACGGAACAGCCCGCTGATCTGGATCCACTGTAAGTGAGGCGTGGGGTATCACGGAACAGGAGGTGAAGGCGAATTGGCAGGACACTGAGCTGGCAAGGAGAGACAGAGACGAGGAACTTAGGGCGGCAGAGTTCCCAGCCATCGTGGACCCGAGCACAGATAAGAGGCCTTCCCTGGAGAGTGTCTGACAAGCGAGGGACGAGCCTGACGGAACAGCTGCATGTTAGGGTTCCTCTCAGAGAGCTCAGGGCGTAGGGTGTTTGTCTCTGCCGGGATCCACCGAGGGTGAGCACATGCACAGCCCACAACCCACAACCCGCTCACGGACACGTGCCCGAGGGCGGCACCTCCCGCACGGCAGAAGCACACGCACACTGAGGACACGCCCTGGGACACGTCAGTAGCCAGTAGAATGGGCACCGCGTGACGGTCTACGTGACGGGCCGAGTGTCGCTCAGCAAGGAGGCTGAGCGGGCCTCAGCCACACACCGGCACGGAGGAGTCTCCCAGCACGACGCTGAGTGGGAGAAGCGGGATCCGAAGAGGACAGGCTCTAGACTCCGCGTGTAACTTCAAAACAGGCCTTGTCTGCAGGAGACGAGGCGAGGGCGGCAGAGGGCCTCGGGTGGGCTGGCGGTGTCCACTTCTCGGTGAGGGTGCTAGTCACCCAGGTGTATTCGTCTGTGAGAACCGACTACGTGCCCACGTTGCGGGTATGCGTTTCCTGTCGTGTACGCGCATCACGGGTGTGCGTTTCTCGCCGTGTACGTGCGTCGCGGGTGTGCATTTCCTGCCATGTACGTGTGTCGTGGGAGTGCATTTCCTGCTGTGTATGCGCGTCACGGGTGTGCGTTTCTCGCCGTGTACACGCGTCACAGGAGTGCGTTTCCCACCGTGTATGCACGTTGTGGGAGTGTGTTTCCTGCCATGTACACATGTTTCATGTGTGTGTTTCCCACTGTGTACACGCATTGCGGGTGTGCGTTTCCCACTGTTGACGCGCGTCGCGGGTGTGCGTTTCCCGCCATGTACGTGTGTCGCGGGAGTGCGTTTCCTGCTGTGTACGCACGTCGCGGGTGTGCATTTCTCGCCGTGTACGCATGTCGCGGGTGTGCGTTTCCCGACATGTACACGCGTCACAGGAGTGCGTTTCCCACTGTGTATGCACGTTGTGGGAGTGTGTTTCCTGCCATGTACACGTGTTTCATGTGTGTGTTTCCCACTGTGTACACGCATCGCGGGTGTGCGTTTCCCGCCATGTACACGCGTCACAGGAGTGCGTTTCCCACTGTGTATGCACGTTGTGGGAGTGTGTTTCCTGCCATGTACACGTGTTTCATGTGTGTGTTTCCCACTGTGTACACGCATCGCGGGTGTGCGTTTCCCGCCATGTATGTGTGTTGTGTGTGTGCGTTTCCTGCCATGCACGTGTGTTGCGTGTGCGTTTCCCACCGTGTACACGCATCCTGGGTGTGCATCTCCTGCTGTGTACGCGTGTTGTATGTGTACGTTTCCTGCCGTGTACGTTACACTTCATACAACGCTTGCATTGAAGAAGAGCATGATCGGCACTGCCATTGGTAGACGCTGCGATAGGAACTTTACCTGCATGATCTCATTTGACCTTGACAGACACCGGCTGAGGTTAAGTGCTGTCTCCACTGTAAGACATGAGGTGACAGAGACGCTAAGACTACATGACTTTCTCAAGGTCACACAGCTCACACGTGGTACATCTGGGGTTCTCACCCGGTCTCACTAACCTGGAGGCCCACACTTTCCTTGGGACCACGTTACACTCCAGGAAGCAACTTTTGACAACAACAACAACAATAATAATAATAACAACTATTTCTTTGACAGAGCTGTATTTGACATTGTCAGGCTTCTTTAACACGCAGAGTGGGAGACCCAGCACTCCCACTGGGTGTCATCTTGGCTGGCGGCTCTGAGTAGGATGCCAAACTCTGACAAATGGACCTAGTGGAACAAGCTCCCTGGCCAACTTGAGGAACTGAAGGCAACCATTGCACGCAAGCACTGTGAGATCAGGCTAGGAGAACCCTGCTCAGATACCGCCAAGCTCCCGCCACGCGGAGGGGAGATGTGGCCTTTCACAGCTGGCCGGCCATAAGCCGGGGGTACGGTGACCCACCTCCCTGCCCTTTCTCTTGTCTTTGTCTCTGACTGCTGATTACACACTCTCTGGCAATTACAAAGAGTTTTCAAAGCAAAATTTTCCACACATCAGACTGATACCCAGTCTCCTTCCCTGCTTCTCGAGTTCCTTTCTAAGTCTGAAGGTAGTAACAAAAATCCCCGGTTAAAACCGCCTTCTCCATAGCTCTGTGTGGAAGCTATGAGGCAAGATCTCATTAGGCATCCGACCCCAGGGACAGAATCACTGTTGCAACAAGAGGGGAAAATGAAGATTGATTCAGGAAGCTCAGACAGCTAAGCTCTGCAAAAGAAAGCTGCCAGGTTCTGCATGAGCCTCTCTGAATGTCCTCCCTCTGCCGAGTTCCAGCCCTGCCTTTGCCTGTCTTGCTCGGAGAACTGGCTGCCACCACCTTCCCTCCAATAGCGTCTTCCCTCCCTCTCACAGGTTGCTGGGGATCTCAGAATCTGGGGTGGGCTCTGAAACCAGACTGCTCTGCCCCGGCTAACCACCTGGCCTTGGGCAGGACCAGCCTTCCTGTGCCTCACTGTGTCCCCTAGAAAATGGGGATGCTAGAGTAGCCACTGTGGGCCAGCCCCACCGCCTGATGGCTAAGGGAGCTGAATCCTACATGGCTGACCGTGGTTCAGATCTGGGCCCTGGCAGCTTGAAAAATATGCCTGGTACATGTGTGTGCCCAAAACCCTGGCAGAATGGAGAAATAGAGGGGGAGGGACCAGTGTGACCACGATCCATTAAGGGACTCTTCCTCCTGTCCCTCTGTCTCTGTCTTTCCATCTTTCTCTGGCAAGCGCACACCCCCTCTGGCAATGAAAAGATACAACAGTCACTGCATAGAGGAGCTGGCACGAGTGGTATTTAGAATAGTGCCTGGCACATGGCATTAAGTAAATGTCGGTTGTCCTTAGTTTTAGTTATATATCATATTCTCCACATACACTTTCCAAGGAAAGAGGTCACTTTCTTTTCTTCCCTTATGAGAGAGAGAAGGAAAGAGAGGGGGGAGAGGAAGAGAGATGGGCACCCTGACAGGGCCTCACATTGTAATCCTCTGCCCCAGCCTCCCCACCAGCCAGGGCGACAGGCACGCACCACCACAGCCAGCCTGCTCTCCGGGAGGGCCAGGAACCAGATCCCAGCCCCAAGCAGTCCCAGCCACTGAGAAGGCAGCTCCCACCGACTGAACCACCGCAAATGGGCCATATTCTTTCTTGATAATTGCTGATTATTTTCTGTGTTGTTCTTATTAATATCTCAAAGTATTTATACTTATTTATCTTTGGTCTTTTCTACAAAAATGTTATCACCATGACAACAGAGACTTATCTTTCTTGTTCACTACTTTATGTCCAATTGCCAAATACAATCCCGGGAGCATGAAAGCTTGACAAGCATCACTAGAATAATGAGTGCGATTACGCTACCCTTATTCTCTAAATCATTTCAATTTCCGAGATAGAATAGCAGGTTTGGGCAGTGAGAGATATAGTCCTGTTCCATCCAGCTCTTTTTAGATTCTGGTTTTCTGATAACAGCAGTAGCAAGATTTGGAGAGCGACGGAGTGAGCTGAAATGTGTATGTGGCTGATTTTGAATGACGAAGGATACCTGTATTTGAAAAGAACACCAAACAAAAGTCTCTCTTTTTCCTCGCTGGGAATTTCTGTAAGCAATCAGGCCTCTCCAATAGCTTCTATCCGCTTCGCCTCTGTCCCCGCTCCCCTCTCCTTCCATAGCAATCCTTACCCTCACATTCAGACCGGAACTCCTGCGAGAGGCTGGAGGGCGACGTTTCAGCACCGCGGACAGCGGCACACGGCCGTAGGGCCTCCTGAGCATGCGTGTTACGGACTCGACAGGTCAGACGCGGTAGCTCAGAATTCGCGAATGCCCCACGTAAAGCCCCTCGCTCTGCTCTGGTTGTCCTGAGGTTGATTTGTTTACTTATTTACTTATCTCTAGCAGGCACGCGTGCTCGCGGGGAGAGGCTTGCCCTTGGTCTATACTCTCTTCATTCTCTCCATCCATGGTTGTTAACATTGAGTACCAGCCAGTGCAGGCACCATGCTAAACAACAGGACAAGGGCAGAGGCAGAACCTTCCTTCAAAAACTTATATTCTAGGGCCAGCCCTGTAGTGCAGTAATTAAGTACTGTGCATAGAAAGCTGGATCCCACATGGCAGACAGCAGTTCAAATCTCGGCAGGGTGGCTTGAAAAACACACTGTGTCATGTATGTGTGTGCCCCAAATCCTGATGAGATGAAGAAATGAAGGAAAAATGATCGGGACATGACCACATCCCACTGGAGGGTGAAGAGAGACAGCAAGAGAGAGTGTACCCTCTGACAATGGAAAATAAAAGAAGGGGGAGAAGGAGAGGAAAGAAAAAAGGAAAGAAGTTTGCATTCTGGGGCCAGCAGGTGTGGCATTTAAGGTGCTAGACTCCCACTTATCTGACTGCAGTTCGAGTCCTAGATCCAGCAGTGTAAAACTCATGCAGGGTGTACGTACATACATGCCCAAAATCCCAAGAGGAGAATGGAGAAGGGATTGCAGCACAGCTAACCTCCTGGGGGGAGGGGGCGATTTCTCACTTTTCCTCTCACTGTCTCTTTCTGTTTCTCTCTAGCAAGCACACACACCCCATGGCAAAGACTTTTTTTTAAAAAAAAGAAGAAGAAAAAAGAAAAAGAAAAAGCTCACATTCTAGGCCTCACACAGGGGTGCAGCAGTAATATAGCACTCTGGGATGCTGGAAGCCACACGGAAGATTGGGCTTGATTTCCAGGTCACCTGGTACTTTTCAGGTCAAGGCATGCCCATGATCCTGGCTGGCTGAAAGTCTGGGGGTGGAGGGTGAAATGCGGCACTGGCATGAGACCCTGTCAAGGGTGTATGTGTTTCTCTCTCTTTCGTGAAAGAAAGAAAGAAAAAGAAAACTTATGTTCTATTGTGGGAATTCAGATCTCCACTTGAGCCCAAGAAAACTGACCCAGAACCATACGCACCCGCATCCCTCACACCTCTGCGTCTTGGAATAAGCCTGTAGGGTAAGGGTGCCTCCCGCACATCAGCTGCTCTCTGAGCTTCACCCAGAAAACACATAAAGTTCTCCTGAGTAACTGAAGTTCAGAGGGTGGGATTTGCTGCCATCAGAGGGACAGAGTATTTGGTTCCTGAGTTCGTATAGGAAGGCCAAGGTGCGGAATAAGCGGATGAAGAAATCCACCAGAAGGCTGACATGTGAAAAAGAGAAGGGCACTGTCTATGCAGCAGGATGCCAAGTAGGACCTTGTCTTTTCATTGTTTGCTGCAGTGATTCAGGAAACAACTGAGCACAGGCTCTGCCTATTCAAAGAGCTACGTGCTGTAGCGTCACCCACCTGCATTTCCTCCAGGGCTCTGAACATCCTCAGGGTGCAGAGTCAACCCTCCCACCACCGCCAGCTCCACTCCCGTTGGTTAATGCAAGAAGTGGACTAGGGACAACAAGTAGGGGGCTCACTGCTCTCTTTCCTCACCCTCTAGCAGGAAGGGAATATGCACTTTCCCTCCACAGGTAGATCCCTCCAAAGATGGCTGCCAACAGTCCTCCCCTCCCTGTGTCCACATCCTCCTCCAGGTGCAGAGTCTTTCTCTCCCCTCGAATCTAGGTAATTGCTTTGACTGATAGGAGGTGATGGCTCTTTTCCTCCCTGGCTATCTGAGGACTGACCACCATCACAACTGACACAGTAACTATCCATGCCAGGATGTCGGGTCAACTGACTCCTCCAGAGGGAACAGTCACTGACACCTTTCACCCTGGGAAGTAACAGGACCTAAGATGGGCATCCAGGAAACACTAGCCAAGACGTACAAGACCACACCAGGTGCTATCTCTCTGTTTGGGTTCAGAACCCATTTTGGTAGCAGTGAGACAACTGACTTTAACATATGAAGGAAAAATGATCGGGACATGACCACATCCCACTGGAGGGTGAAGAGAGACAGCAAGAGAGAGTGTACCCTCTGACAATGGAAAATAAAAGAAGGGGGAGAAGGAGAGGAAAGAAAAAAGGAAAGAAGTTTGCATTCTGGGGCCAGCAGGTGTGGCATTTAAGGTGCTAGACTCCCACTTATCTGACTGCAGTTCGAGTCCTAGATCCAGCAGTGTAAAACTCATGCAGGGTGTACGTACATACATGCCCAAAATCCCAAGAGGAGAATGGAGAAGGGATTGCAGCACAGCTAACCTCCTGGGGGGAGGGGGCGATTTCTCACTTTTCCTCTCACTGTCTCTTTCTGTTTCTCTCTAGCAAGCACACACACCCCATGGCAAAGACTTTTTTTTAAAAAAAAGAAGAAGAAAAAAGAAAAAGAAAAAGCTCACATTCTAGGCCTCACACAGGGGTGCAGCAGTAATATAGCACTCTGGGATGCTGGAAGCCACACGGAAGATTGGGCTTGATTTCCAGGTCACCTGGTACTTTTCAGGTCAAGGCATGCCCATGATCCTGGCTGGCTGAAAGTCTGGGGGTGGAGGGTGAAATGCGGCACTGGCATGAGACCCTGTCAAGGGTGTATGTGTTTCTCTCTCTTTCGTGAAAGAAAGAAAGAAAAAGAAAACTTATGTTCTATTGTGGGAATTCAGATCTCCACTTGAGCCCAAGAAAACTGACCCAAATGAACCATAAGCAACCGCATCCCTCACACCTCTGCGTCTGGGAATAAGCCTGGAGGGTAAGGGTGCCTCCCGCACATCAGCTGCTCTCTGAGCTTCACCCAGAAAACACATAAAGTTCTCCTGAGTAACTGAAGTTCAGAGGGTGGGATTTGCTGCCATCAGAGGGACAGAGTATTTGGTTCCTGAGTTCGTATAGGAAGGCCAAGGTGCGGAATAAGCGGATGAAGAAATCCACCAGAAGGCTGACATGTGAAAAAGAGAAGGGCACTGTCTATGCAGCAGGATGCCAAGTAGGACCTTGTCTTTTCATTGTTTGCTGCAGTGATTCAGGAAACAACTGAGCACAGGCTCTGCCTATTCAAAGAGCTACGTGCTGTAGCGTCACCCACCTGCATTTCCTCCAGGGCTCTGAACATCCTCAGGGTGCAGAGTCAACCCTCCCACCACCGCCAGCTCCACTCCCGTTGGTTAATGCAAGAAGTGGACTAGGGACAACAAGTAGGGGGCTCACTGCTCTCTTTCCTCACCCTCTAGCAGGAAGGGAATATGCACTTTCCCTCCACAGGTAGATCCCTCCAAAGATGGCTGCCAACAGTCCTCCCCTCCCTGTGTCCACATCCTCCTCCAGGTGCAGAGTCTTTCTCTCCCCTCGAATCTAGGTAATTGCTTTGACTGATAGGAGGTGATGGCTCTTTTCCTCCCTGGCTATCTGAGGACTGACCACCATCACAACTGACACAGTAACTATCCATGCCAGGATGTCGGGTCAACTGACTCCTCCAGAGGGAACAGTCACTGACACCTTTCACCCTGGGAAGTAACAGGACCTAAGATGGGCATCCAGGAAACACTAGCCAAGACGTACAAGACCACACCAGGTGCTATCTCTCTGTTTGGGTTCAGAACCCATTTTGGTAGCAGTGAGACAACTGACTTTAACATATATAATTCCTTGGATTATGCTAAGAAAAATGAACCCCAAAATAGACTTGCAAGATATAGCCTGTATTAGAAGGAAAAGACCTCAAGAAAACAGTGAAAAGAACACACAGGATAAAGAACGTCAGGGGACTGCAGAGGCCAATGTTAGCACTGGAAAACAGTCAAAGGAATAAAGATCCTGCAGTGTCTATCTGCAGTGATTGTGCAGATTTTTCATGAGAGGATTAATAAACTGCAAAAAAAAAAATTAAGAAGACCATGATAAGAGCCAGCAGGTGCAATGGTGGTTAGGGCTCTGGAGTCCCACTGGGCTGATCACAGTTCAAGTCCCCAACCTGGCAGCTTGCTTTCTCACTTTCTCTCTCTGGTCAAATTAGAAAAGAATAATAAATAAATTTAAATAAATCTTTTTTTTTTTTTGAGAGGTTTTCACTATAGGGCACATGCGCTCGCCAGACAGGAAGAGACATAGAGACAGAAAGCGAGAAATCACCCCCCAG
>NW_006199613.1:1660416-1672283 GCF_000334495.1 Tupaia belangeri chinensis
TGGGAATCCAGCGACATAGCCATTACGCTAACTGCTGGTTCCCAATAAATCTTAAAAATAAGAAGATGACAACAACCATGAGAGGAAGAATGTTCAAGGATTTATGAGGCTGGGCTTTAAGGGTCCTGGAAGCTTCTGCTTTCTTGCTGTGAGGAAATAAGCCACCATGTGAGAAGTCTAAGTACCCTGAACTCCATGCTATGAGAAAGCTTAAGCTAGCACTATGGAGAGGCCACAAAAGGAACTAAAGAAACTTGATTTATGACCACAATATAGCTATCCAAGTTGGTACTCAGCTATTTAAGCCAACAGAATATTATAAAGCATAGATTAGCACCACCGCCACCACCCGCTACCCCCTACCACCCACCAAAACATACATCATATTCTAATAAGAGCAGGAGCTACCACTGAAAAGTCTCCTCTCAACATAGCCATTGGGAAGATTGGAATAAAAGAGTAAAAACAGTAATCAGGGAAGAGTGACCCCTGCGGGGTATAGCAGTGGAGATAGGGAGTGTAGAGAAGCTTCCTGGGGAGTCCCTACATAATACTATTATGTTTTGACATTCCTGGTCTCATTAATAAGAGTAGTTGTGTTAAAATTTACCTTTTTGAGGATATACCAGAACCTCAGAACTGTGCCAAATGCTTCACATATTAGGTCACCGGAAAAGTAATGACCTATTTTTCTATGTTTTTCTATGCAAAAATGTGTCGTGACTTTCCTGATGACCCAATGCATGATCTCACTCAGTCCTCACAAAGAATACCACGAGGTCACCATGATTAGTACCTCTGTCTTACAGGTGAGGTGTCAAGGTCCAGAGAGCTTTGTGACTTGTGCAAGACCACGCTTAACAAGTGGCAGGACTGGGGTTTGAATCAAGGTCAGCCTCGCACTGAATCTCAAATAAACATGGCGACCTGGCAACTGTAGTGCAACAGATGTTACTTTAATTGAATATTGAAGTTTTATGGACTTTTATTATGTGTGCACATATTTATTCAACACAGACTTTGCTGGTAATTTGGAAGAAAGGTTAAGCAAATATAAAATGTTTTTGTACTGACAGAATACAGCCTTGCTATGTTGTGTTCTTTTAATATTTTAATTTCTTAATTCATTTTCATAATGTAATGGGGGAAGAGGAAAATATTAATAAGTAAGTCGCAATCTTCTACCTCGGAGGGCTAAGACAGGACGAGGGTAATGAGGAGGGTACTGAGAGGGCTTCCAGCGCTCCGGGGCTCTAACTTCCGACCGCAATAAAGATGCTCATGCTTGCTTTATTATTTTGGAGGGTAGAGAGATATTTCTTTCTTTCTTTCTTTCTTTTTTTTGGAGAGGTTTTTTTCGCTAGAGGGCACGTGCGCTCGCCAGACAGACAGAGACAAAGAGACAGAAAGCTAGAAATCACCCCCCAGGGGAGATGGTCATGCCGCAATCCCTTCTCCTCCAATCTCCTCTTGGGATCCTGGGCACACACACACACACGCCCAGCGTGAGTTTTAAGCCACCGGGTCCGGGACACGAACCGCGGTCGACTACGTGGGAGTCCAGCGACATAGCCATTATGCTAACTGCTGGTTCCCGAGAGATATTTCTAGAAAATAACATTATACCTGAGTGGGCCCCAAGACAAATGGGGCTTTATATAGGCCATAATAATGACGACTTTTTAGTTTTCTCAGAAAGGCTGTTACTTGCTTATCAACATGGCTGTATATTTGAGCACAGGTTTCTTGCGGGGGCCATCCATTAGGCTTCACTCTAGGGTCTGCTTTTACCTACTTCATATTGGGAAGTCACCTAAGTACTGAAGACACAGCAGAAGTATTGTACAAAGAGGCCCTCGTGATGTGTAGATCCTGGTGGGGAAAACAGTTGAACGGGGCACAAAAGTGCTGAGTCCTAAGAAGATGAAGTCGGATAATTAGCTGATGAGTGCACCAGGCTGCCTTAGACAAGGTAGTCAGGGAAAGTTTTCTGAAAGAGATGTCAGTGGAACTCAGATCTGAGCCATAAAGAGTAGCTGGGGGGTGGGGGGTAGCAGGTGGCATGGTAGTTAAGGCACTGGACTCCACATGGCTGACCATGGTTCGAGTCCTGGACCTGATGGCTTGCTTTCTCACTTTCCCTCTCTTTCTCTGGTCAAATTAAAATAAATGAGTGAATAAAAAAATAAATAAATAATTCTTTAAAAAAAAAAAAGAGTAGCCATGGGAAGAATTGCAGAAGAGATTCCCGCAGAGAAAACAGTAATTGCAAGGGTTTGAGGGCAGCAATGGGTTTGTGGTGTTTAAGGGACCAAAAGAAAGTTTCTGTGGCCAGAACCCAATTTGCGAAGAGAAGAAATATGCAAAGTGGGACTGGGCAGGAGGCAGGAGGCCGAGCACAGATGGTCCACAAGGAGTCTGAGTCTCTTCACCGAGGGTGAATGCTATCAGAGGCTCGTAGTGAGGGAGTGACGTGCAATTTGTGTTTGGGACTCTCAGAGATCACGCTGGAGTGTTGTGGGAAGAAATTCTGGTGTTGGGGGACAGAGGTAAGAATAAAGCCAGTTTCCCTGTGGCCCAGCCAGGCCCATGCTATGAACGTGAGGAGCAGAGTGGAAATGCTGATGGCCAGACAGGCCAGAAACCGGCACACTGACCAGGGAGGACAGTCCAGGGTAGGAGCTGAGTGCTGTTCTGGGCCTGACGGGCCAAAGGGGGTGTCAGGCTGGAAGGCATGTTACGGAAGGGAATCTCCACTGTAGGAGGGCTGCTCCACTATAGGAGGGCTGCTCCACTGTAGGAGGGCTGCTCCAGTGTCCCTCCTGTGCCTTCTCACCCAGAGATCCTAGGGTCTGGGGTTCTCACCTCACAGATACCACAAGGAAGTCCAGGGACCCCAGGGGATTTCTGGCTGTCAGAGAGATTGTACAGTCTTAAACCAGGAAAGGCTACTCTAACTCTGACGGCCTGAGGGGGAGGTTAGGTTAACCCCCTTGACAACAGGCCCAAGATCTAGAAGGACGTGAATCTCTTCTACAAGTTCTTCTCTGTTAGCACTTAACTAGGAAAGCATTTCTTTTCTGTAAAGATCAGTCTGCTTCAACATTTGACTGCAATTAAAAGCAATGTGATTGTAAATACACATAAATAATTCACAGTGTGGCCCACTAAGCCACAAATTCCTTCTCACATGAAAGCTACAGAGACTCTGCCCCTCAGGCAGGGCCTGAAATCCAGCCCTGCACCCAGGGAGACACGCCAAGCCAAAGACCCTTTCCAGACTTGCAACACAAAAGGAAATCTGCATTTGGGGAAAATTTCCATTTTCACTGGCCGCTTACCACCCTCACTCTCTGAAATATAATTTCTTCTCCTGGGTTGCCAACTGGAAAATCTAAGGCCCTTAGAAAGTCTTTGAAGTTCCAGAAAGCCCTCCGTGGCCAGCCTTGTCTGGATTGTGTACGACGGCCCTCCCTTCCCATTGGCTGCCAGAAAGCAGCTCCTTGGCTGCAAGTTCGTTCATCTCCAGCAGGCCCAAGAGGGGGAGGCCCATGTTGGCCTTTTAGCTTAAGCCTTCCAGGATTCTTTTAACACCCTCCCTAATCCCATGCAAATCCCCAGTCTGTGCTAGTGGAATAATGGGCTTATCATCCATAAGTGGGTCTGGCTTTCCCATCAGGAAAGGAAGGGCATTTGTTGGCATCAGGCGTCACATCCATTCGTTCTGGCTTCCTTGGAAGGCAGCTCACTCGCATGGGGTCAGATGAAACACAGCCATGTGCCTATCCTTCCTGGCGACCCTGGGACCAGCGGCCCCGGGAGACAAGGCCGACTCCGATGAGCTGAAATAACCTGGGGTTTCAAGGAAGGCTTTGAAAACACATGGGCCTGCAGGAAGGGCGGCGAGGAGGCCCGGGCTGCCTGGGGCCCTGGAAGCAGCCTCTCTGGCAGTGGTTGCTGAGCCAGCGACACTCTGGAGCCATTGGGGGTGACTTCAAAGCTTTTTAAGGATCTCGACGTCCGGGCCCCGTCCTCTGGAGTCTGGTTCGGCTGGCCTGGGGTCAGACTGCTTGGGGACTGACTGTTCACAATGACTATATTCCAACCACCTCCATCCTGAATTTCCCTGCTCAAGACTGAAAGCCCAGGGCCTGGAGGGTCCTGTCAGCTCCGTGTGGTTCTTGTCCAGGGGAGGACAGGGCACCTGCTGGCCGGCCCCACCAGACTACAGCACGGGTAAGAGGTGATTCCCAACGGAGACTGGGTGTTCTCAGGAGAGAAATAGCTGTCAGACGGCCCAGAATGTCACATGGCAATTCGTCACCATTACTCCCAAACATAAAGGCAACACTCTGATGGACACACAGACGTGTGTGTCCTCTCCCACGGGGACAGTCAGCGTGGTTCTGGAGTTCAGGGCATCCTCTCAACAGAGCATGAGGAGGCGGCAGGGGTAGGACGCCGCTGTGCAGCCTTAACTTGCAGAGCCACGCTCATGGCTCCGCGGCAGCAATGAGACCTCAGCGCTGCAGCACCGAGCCAGCCCCGAGGAAGGAGCGCGGCCTCTGTCGCCACTACACGGACAGCAGGTGCAGCTCAGGCAGGGAGGAGCCTGAGGGTGCTTTTGTTTAATTTCTCTACCTTTAGATTAGGAATCGTGACAACCACACAGACTCACACTGCGAGGAAACACTGTCGTCCTGAGGGTGGACGAAGGCCGCACCCCTCCTCCCTCCGCAGGTCACTGCAAACACCGATGTTAACAAAGTAGGAAACAAAACTCAGTCCAGAGCGCGCTGGCAGGGATCCAGCAGACGTTTGGTAGTCAGCAGATGACACCGCTGCAGACAGATGGAGCATGAGCCGCATGGGGGACAGACTGCGGGGCACACTGTGCCCACGCCTGCACTGTCATAAATCTCACCTCGCTGAAGAAGCAGGACGAACAGTGACCTGTGCGGCACAACTCCACCGCCTGCCATCACCTCTGAGACTGCGCCGAGGGCTGGGAGGAGCCAGACCAGCTGCAGCAACACAAGGTGGTCCTGGCATGTCCTCGGCCATCACCCACGTGAGCGCCACTGGGGTCGGAGGAGCGGGTGGGCACCATTCCAAATCCTGTCCCATCTTGCCCTCACCCAGGGCTGTGGTCTGCTTCAGGGACACCTGAGTGTGTGGTACGTACACACGTGTGCATCTCCCCAGGGCCATGGCCTGGATTCAAGGACACCTGAGTGTGTGGTATGTACATACGTGTGCATCGCCCCAGGGCCGTGGTCTGGTTCAAGGACACCTGAGCATGTGGTACGTACATATATGTGTGTCTCCCCAGGGCTGTGGTCTGGGTTCAAGGACACCTGAGCGTGTGGTACGTACATACGTGTGTGTCTCCCCAGGGCCGTGGTCTGGGTTCAAGGACACCTGAGCGTGTGGTACATACATACGTGTGTGTCTCCCTGAGTGTGTGGTACGTACATACGTGTGCATCTCCGTGAGCACCCCAGGGCTGTGGTCTGGTTCAAGGACACCTGAGCGTGTGGTACATACATACATGTGTGTCTCCCTGAGCGTGTGGTGCGTACATATGTGTGTCCCCCTGAGCAACGGTGCCACAGGTGCCATTAGAGTCCAGAGACCTGGGGTCGGGAGCCCACAGGAAGGAACTACCTTGTCCTCACCTGATCTGACACTCTTCCCCCAGAACCCACCCTCTCAGTCGGGTCTCGAACCAGACCTGATAGCTGTGTCCTCAGTGCCGCCCCTGGCTGACATCAGGGTGGAGGCTGGACAGTGGTCCAGCAGTCAGACGCCACACCCCTCCAGTCTGACAGAGGGAAGGCTACCAGTTCGTATCTGAAGACCTCCTTCCCGAATACTCGGGCACACGCATGCCCGGGACCCAGGCTGGCCGAGGGACGGGCTGCACTGTAAGGGTTTATCCTGTCTGTCTCTGTCTTTATCTCTCTGTCTCTCTTGCTCATGAGGAAATAAATACACTTAAAAAGACTGAGGTGAGAGTGGGGGACACCAGTCTCATGCGACCTCAAATCCCCTGCTTGGGAAAGGGGTATCTTCAGCAGGTGGTTGGTGCCGTTGTTTTCAGACAGCTCTGACCCTCAGAGATTCGGATTTCTTAAAGAAAACAGATTTTCCTCTAGAAAAACGTAAATGTGGGAAGGGTTTTGCTGGGAGGGTGTGTGCCGTCCTTGGTTTAGGCGCCTGAGTTTAGGCCATAGGTTGGTAAGGCGAGCGCCGTAGCCAGTGTGCTTGGGTCAGGAGTGTTCTGGGTTTGGGACCTTTTTCGGATTTTGGAACATTGCACATACATGATCAGATGTCCTGGGAATGGGACCGGCTAAATGTGAGGTGCAGCTGGGTCTCTCACACGCCTCAGAGATGTGAGAACAGCCTGAACTCCACTCGCCGTCCTCACGCTGCCCTCCACTGGCCGTGACCCTCACGTAGGGTCAGCAATGCCGTTCCGCACTTGCAAAATCACGTTAGTGCTCACGAAGTTCTGGATGTGGAGCATTCTGGGCTTCGGGTTTTCAGGTCAGGGATACTCCCTCTGCCCATATGAGAACACGTGCTCTCAGCGTGTTCAGGGAGGTCCCGGGACACAGACCAAGACCAAGGCCTTGTCCTGCCTGATCGGGAAGCTGCACTTTACTAAGTTCCAGGTGACTTGTGGACATGAAAGGGTGAGAAGCACAGTGGCAGACGACGAAAAGGCAGGCGCCTGGGTCCCCTGCTGACTTCCCTAAGTGTCCCTGCAACGGGAATGAGCCGCGAACAGCCAGGGGCCGCGTCTGCTTGAGTGCACGTGGACGCAGAAGTTCGAGAACGCCGGTGAGTTAGACTCAGCTAAGGTGGTTCTGTCGGCAGTGCTGGGAGAGCGCGTCACACCGTCTAGCTGAGTACCCCCGCCTGTCTGTGCGTCATTCCTGAAGGTGGGTCGTGGCCCATAAACGGGCTTCCCCTCAGTCTTACTGAAGAACCGTATTTAATACAGCAAAGACCGAGTCTGATATCGTGGCTGTCAGGAGAGTCACGAGTGTCTCTACGCAAGGGTGCTTCCGACGTTCCCAACAAGCCAGATGCTCCTATTTGTAAAGCCCTGCACGTCTTAGTGGAAAGGGTGGCCGAAGTGGACAGCACAGGAAATTTTGGGTAATTGAAGCTTATAAATATTCTATCCTTAGTTTAATAAGAAACCACGACCATAAGAAGCTTATAAATCTTACACCCGTAGTTTAACGCTACTTGTTCCCAGCATGTAAAATAGCTCGCTGTATATCAGACGTGTCTTAGGGCCCCGCTCACGTGATACTCCCACAGTGTCAGGGACGTTCTCCCATTTCCCTGACTTTCTGGGGATTGAGGCACGTGAGGCTTAAGGGATCTGCCTACGGTTGCTAACCAGGAAGAGGCATTCTGAGGTTTGAGCTAGGACGTCAGAGAGCTTCTAGGATAATGGCTTCCTCTGTCAGAGTCCACCCCGCCTCTCTAAGGGCACTGTGCTCTGCTCCTCCCTGAGTTCGAGACTGGCTCCCCGACCATGCAGACACGTAGGCTCACTCTGCTCCCACGCGGCAGTGCTCAGACTGGAGCTCGGTCCTAACCCAGAGCCGGCGGCCTTCCTGTCCCTCTCGGTCCTCATGTCGCGTCATGCAGATCATGGAACAGTCCCACATGTGCTGTTCCCACACCCTCCCGCCGGGCCTGTGACAGAACTGAGCAGTGGGAAGCCTCTGCTTGGCCTGTCTCCACCAGTCCAGGCGGCCACGGCACGACCAAACATCAGGGGTCTGTCCCTTACAGTTCTGGAGCTGGGGTCCAGGTGCCCAGGCTGCTTTCTCGTCAGGGCTCTCTCCCAGCCTGTGGACGGCCACCCTCTTGCTGCATCCTCATGCGACCTTCACCTGGTGTAGGTAGAAGCAGAGAGAGGAGAGAGCTCCTCTTCCAGGGCCACTGTCCCCATCGAAAGGCCCCCCTCATGTCTTAGAGTAACCCTAACCCCCTTACTTCCCACAGTCCCTCTTGCCAAGGACCATCACTGGGGCTAGGACTTCAACAGGGGACTTTCGGGAGGACAGCACGTTCATTGCACAGTGACACACAGGCGCCCTCGCTGACAGTGAGGGTCATACTGGAGGTGACCTGGCTCTGTTCCACGTAGTCATTCAGGGCCCCAGCTCGTGGGGGTGCTGCCATCCTCCTTGGTTTCCAAAGCCACCCTGAGCGCCGGTATCCGGTGGCAAACGGGGGCGGGGGAGGAGAGTGGAGGATGGCACAGGAGGTCTGGGTGGGCCAAGCCTGGACGTGGCATCTTGTGCTTCCAACTACACCGTTGGCCTGGACCCCGTGGTCACTGCAGAGAGCAGGCGTCTGGGAAGCGTCGTCTAGCTGTCTGGTCGGATAGGAGGGAACGCACGTTTGTCAACAGCTGACACCAACAGCTAGTGAGGAAGCGGCAGCATCCCCGTTCTTGTTGCGTGCCAGTGCTCGGCGGTCCGGACCGTGTAGTCTCATCTCAGCACGTGTTCATAATTATCTCGGAGCCGGACTCTGCTGCTTCCAGGTGCAGGCACGGAGAGACACGGAGACATCACGCTCCTTGACCAAGGCCATCCTATGAAGTGGTCAGAACTTGCACTCAAAGCCAAGTTTTTCCGACTCGAGAGTCGGTGTTTAAGAGCACTCAGTACATTCCCTGTGCTCCCAGGGCAAGCCAGGACAGCGGGGTTCCAGCCTCCATTGCCATTGTGGGGCCACACGGGCTGTGGGTGCTTGGGCAGCTAAGCGTGTGGGGAAGGCCCATCCTCTGTGTCTCTCTTACTCAAGGCCCAGGCCACGAGGGTTCCAAGTCTGGCATGGTTCCGGACAGCATCACAGTGACACAGACTCAGCTGCAGGAGGACAGCAGGGAGTCCATATCTATGAAGCCACGTTTCAAACTGGCAGGATTCTGAAATCCAAAGTCTGAGCTCAAAGACGACAGGTGATTAGGGGCAGGTCTCCGCAAGCGAAATGCACTGTGAAAGGGTGTGGGACCTGTCTCCCGATGCCCAGCTCCTGGACTGCCCTATCGTCCTGCCTCCAGGGGACAGGAGAAGGGAGACACAGAAGAAATTTTGAAAAGGAAAGAAAGAAAGCGTTGGATGGTAATTCTAGAAGACCCAGCTTTCGTGATTTTGGTTAATGTAAAACACACAGTGCTTGCTCACCCTCGGCTACAATCCATCCCGCTCGACGACGGGTCCAACACCCCCTCCTTGGTCTTCCAACTTCAGACCACACCCCTGGACTTCTCCACCCCCTGCTCTGCACACCAGTCACACACAAACCCCCGAAGGTGCCGACGTCTGGTCCCGCCCAGGCTAGTCAGACAGGGCCTTTGCGGCGGAGCTCCGGCATCGCTTTTTTGAAAGTTCCCAAGTGATTTGAAAATGCATTCGCACTTACAAACCAATGCTGCACGCAGCTCACTGACCTCTGAGGGCACGGGGGAAGTGAGTAGCCCCCAAACGGAAACACTCACTTTGCTAGGACACCCCACTCCCCGAAGCTCCTTGGGGTCCACTCAGCTGTCCACGCTGGTCGCTGAGGGCACAGATGTACTGAGCACGGTCCCTGCTGCCAGGACTCACCCCCCCAGGCGGCCCTATCCGGTGGAATGAACCTCTCGGTAAGGAACCCCTCACTGCGCAGCCTGCCTCCTGGTTAGTCTCTGTGGCCTGCACGGTCTTGCCGTCTAGAGCCAGTGCCAGCCAAAGTGATGGCCAATAACCTGCCCCGACGAGACTGCCCTGAGGGAAGCTGACCTCAGAAACTTCACATCGAGCAGAACGGCCAGGCTTCTCATCACTAGATGCTATTGCCTGGCGGTCAGAGCGCCTCCTAAGGGTCAAGGCGGAGAGAAGAAATGTGACTCCCTTCTGTCTGAGCAGGTGACCAATCTCCATGGAGACCCAGGTGGCACTTTGTGACAGCCATCAGGTCCAGTCGCTGCTAATAGTGTGAAGAGCCACTTGCTTTCGTCCCTCAGTGTCCGGGGCAGTACGAGGGTCCCCAGCGAGGGCACTGGGAAGAGCCGATGGGCCCAGTGCAGTCTGGCTAACAAGGGGGCAGTCACCCACCACACGACCCGCTCGACAGCCCGCCTGGTCACGTCGGAAACAGCGGCAGGTAGCCCCTCGGCCGAGTTATCCACAGATGATTTTTAAATCTGGAAAGACCTTGGCATTTGGAATATGCTTTAAAAACCTGCTAGACACGGGCAACAGTTCAAAAGATAATTTGTCCTTCATGAAATGACAAAGAAAAAAGCTCTTCTGGTGACAAGGTCATTTATTAGCCTTTAAGAATGCAGCGTTCTGAGGATAGTATCATTTATTACAAAGACTTAGATTAATTAACAGTAGCAGCATCCCCAAGGGATTCCTCTAAACCAAAGTTGTCCAAAAACTGTACAAGTGTCTTAAATCAAGAGAAACAACAATAAAACCAAGCTAGGTATGACCCCAAACCAATCTTTTTTTTTTTTTTTTTTTTTTTTAGGAGAGGTTTTTTGCTAGATCTGTGCACTTGCCAGAGAGACAGAGACAGAAAGCGAGAAATCACCCCCGGGGGGATGGCCACACCATAACCCCTTCTCTTTAATCTCCCCTCGGGATTTTGGGCATGCATGCACACACGCCAGTCACCTTCACGGGAGTCCAGCAACGTAGCCGTACGCCATCTGCTGGTCCCGATCCAAAGCCACTCCTCGAAGAGTCTTTGGGTACACACCCAGAAGTGGCAGCGCTGCATGACCACGGTACTTCTACTTTAAACTTCTCAGGGACCCTCCACACCTCCACACTGTCCCCACAACGTCTGTCCCAATGACGGTACTTCTACTTTAAACTTCTCAGAGACCCTCCACACTGTCCCCACAACGTCTGTCCCAACTGCCATTCCCCCTACAGCGTTCCGGCTCCTCCTCTCCACGTCCTCGCCGACCCGTCATCTCGCGTCTTTTTGGTCAGACCTCTCGCTGTGGTTTGTCTCTAAAGGAACTGAAACCAGCGTGTGGAGCAGACATCGCAGCCCCACGGTCCCTGCAGCCCTCACCACAGCCGAGCTCCAGACGACGCCGAGCTCCAGACGACACTGAGCATCCAGCGTGGAGGACGCAGTGAGCGCACAGTGGGGTGCTTGTGCACAGTGGGGTGCTTTGCGCACAGTGGGGTGCTTGCACACAGCGGCGCTGGACTGGCGACACGCCAGACGGGCGCTATCAGAGGAAACCCATGATGGCACGTGGAAGCAATATGTAAGCAGAAAAAGAACTATTGGCAAATGTCATCTTAAACAAAAAGGATTTATTTTACTCTTGGTCCTTCTGATACAAAATAAATTTCAAACAGAGCAAGAATTGTGCAATGAAATCCCCGAATTGTATCAGAGATGCAAAGTGAGGATGAAAAAACGTCCGTACCATGGAGGAACAGAAAGAGGAGCGATAGATCTGAGACACGAGCCAATGAGAAGCAACGTGGACACTCCCAGAAAGCCCTGTGGGCAGGCCGACAGGACTCCGCGGGGCCCAGGCTGCCCTCGGTGAGAGCCAGAGGGGGACAGTCCATCTCGCCCGAAGGAAGTGTAAGCAGGAAAAGTCAGATGGGGAGACACACTGCTTCTGGCCGTGAGGGAGACACGCTGCAGCAGCACCGATGTCACCGACCAGTGCTACTGCAACGGCCACGGCCACACTCCACACGGGCGCCACCTGCGGGAAGGTGCTACAGGTGGCGGATGAAGTGGAGGGTGGTGATGGCGCCACGGCCCCCACACGGCAGCGAGACCGGCTCCCCCCCCCCCCG
>NW_006199613.1:1672638-1687904 GCF_000334495.1 Tupaia belangeri chinensis
GTGGGGGGTGGTGATGGCGCCACGCGCCCCACACGGCAGCGAGACCGGCTCCTGCTCCCCCTGCTATACCGGGCTTCTGACGTGGGGGCCACGAGACTGCCAGGGAGCAAAGCCACGGGACCCCGGCTTAACAGAAGTGACGTCATTGCAAAGCCTGGCACGAAAAGACCAGGGACCCAGGAAGAGCAGCCCCACACGGCCTTCGCAATCACATCTGGAGGCGTCCGTGTGCATCAAAGCCCAGAGAGCCTTCCCCGAGGTTGCTGGCAGCCCCTGTGACTCCATTACAGTCTGAGGGCCAGGAAAAGGCCTCCCACACGCGCGGCCGCCGTACAAGTTACAAGTCACTCCTCAGCGTGCACCAAAGAGAAACGGACTCGCACACCCACAGGGACACCCAACGCGGATGTTCCGTGCAGCACTCCTCCTAGTAACCGGAGGGGAGACCACCCCGAATGCCCCTCGGCTGACGGATGGGTAAGTGGAGGACTGTCCACACCACAGAACACGGGTCAGCACAGAGAGGAATGACGCTTCAACACGTGCCCGACACGGATGAGCCTACACACCCTGTGAGTGAGAGACGCCAATCAAACCCAGGCAAAGCCACAGGGACAGAAAGAGCCCTGGGTTCCCAGGTTGGGGGGTTGGGAGAGACGGGGAGCGACTGCCGCGGGCCCAGGGCACCTTTCTGGGGTGATGATGATGTTCCAAAACTGAGTGGGCGTGGCTGAGTCACGGGACTGAACACGCATGACACGGGCGAGCCTGTGACTGTGAGCGACAGCTCGGTAAAGCGCTGGCGCGGGCCCTCCATGCTCAAGAAGCTGAGGTTTGGAGCCAAATTTAACTGGATGTAGGAAAACAAGCTAGCAGGATGTCTCTTGCAAACCAAACTTTTGGGATGAGTTCTTGCCTACTGACAGTACCACAGTCTTTATTGTGTTATATCTTTAAGAATTATTTATTTATTATTCTTACTTTTAAATGTGACCAGAAAGAAAGCGAAAAAGGGAAAGCGAGAAAGCAAGCTGCCAGGTGCAGGACCCGAACCGCAGTCAGCCTTGTGGAAGTCCAGCGCCACCCCACCACGCCACCTGCTGGCCCCACATCACAGTTTTAAATGGACGCCTGAAGACCGTGAGCCTCACATTCTTACACCCCGCTGTTCCAATGACCCTCTTTTTCTTTAAAAAATAAATAAATAAACCAGTTTCTGTCTCTATGAAAATGTGGCCAGCACGGGCTCCTGCCTCCCCCAGAGATTCTGCTCAGGCGCCCCAGCCAACATCCAGACCCAGGGCCGCGCTCTTAGCAGCAGGAGGCAGGACACGCGGGCTCCCGTCCGGTGCTGCAGAAAGCCTCGCACGCCGGGGCGCCTTCGCCTCAGCTCTTCCTTTCCCCGATCTCCACTCCTGGCACTTCCACTCCTCACTCTGGCTCAGCCACGGCCAGGGCCAGCTCGCTGCCTGCACAGCCCCGGCCTCCTGCCCTCTGCTCCTTCCCTTTGGGGTGAGACTCACCTCCCTGAGTCAACCTCTTGTCCCCCTCAACAAGCCATTTGTAAAGTCCACCCTCTGGCTTTGCAGCCCAATGCCAGCTAATGGAGGACGAGAGGCCAGCGTATGGGTCCCAATGTCTGTGTGCCCTCGGTGGCCTCCAGGGCAGTGGATGGCTCCGGCCCAGGATCCCCAACCTGGCCTTATGATCCACAGGAGGCATCCACTCCGTGCCCCGCTGGGCCTCCCGTCCACGCAGACGAAGGCTCAGAGGGCAAAGATGGCGGCGTGGTCGCTGTCAGGAGAGCGAGCCTGCAGCCCAGACGAAGCATGCCCACACGTCCTGCCCCGCCTGGGGGTCACGGTCTGGGTCTCATGTACTAGCTGGCACCTCTGAGAACATGCCCGTCTCAATTCCCCGTCTGTGAGCACGGGAGGACAGCAGCTTGCAGAGCTGTTGGGGGGTCACATGACAGGGTGCTTGCGGGCGGCTTCTACGGGCAGTGCTGCCCAGGGCTGCAGGTGGTGCAATCACGCGTGTCCGTGGAAAGTCAAGGTCATGGGAGTCTCATGCCCGCATAGAAGACGGTGATTTTCCGTGCTCGGTTCCCCTCAGCCCATGGCCTGTCTCTGTGGAGAAGTAAGCCTCACAGAGCAACGTGAGCCTGCCCATCAGGGACAAGCCAGCACCCCCTAGAGAGCTGCGCCTCCCCCCCAAATGCAGCCCACAGCCTGCCTGCCCTACGGGGTCTCTGCCTGCCCCAGCAGGGCAGGGGCCTGGGCCGGCTGCTCCTTGGTCCCATGGACTTGAAAGAAACCAAATATGTTCCTGCAGTGACGCACACGCGTGCTCGTGTGCTCCCACGGTGACACACATACGTGCTTGTATGCCCCCACAGTGATACACACACATGCTTGTATGCTCCCATGGTGATACACATGTGTGCTCGTGTGCTCACACAGTGACACACATGTGTGCTCATGTGCTCCCACAGTGATGCACACATGTGCTCATATGCCCCCACGGTGACACACACATGTGCTTATATGTCCCTGTGGTGATACACGTGTGTTCGTGTGCTCCCACTGTGACACACACACGTGCTTATATGCCCCTGCAGTGATACACATGTGCTTGTGTGCTTCCACAGTGACGCACACACATGCTTGTATGCCCCCGAGGTGATACATGTGTGCTCGTGTGCTCCCACAGTGACACACACACGTGCTTGTATGCCCCTGCAGTGATACACATGTGCTTATGTGCTTCCACAGTGACGCACACACATGCTTGTATGCCCCCGAGGTGATACACATGTGTGCTCGTGTGCTCCCACAGTGACACACACACGTGCTTATATGCCCCTGCAGTGATACACATGTGCTTGTGTGCTTCCACAGTGACGCACACACATGCTTGTATGCCCCCGAGGTGATACATGTGTGTTCGTGTGCTCCTGCAGTGACACACATGCATGCTCGTGTGCTCCCGTAGTGACATGCATGTGTGTGCATGTGCTCCCATAGTAATATACACATGTGCCTGTGTGCTCCCGCGGTGATACACGCAAGCTCATGCATCTGAGCACCCACTGCTCCCATAGTAATATACGCATGTGTTCGTGTGCTCCTGCAGTGACACACATGCATGCTCGTGTGCTCCCGTAGTGACACGCACGTGTGTGCATGTGCTCCCATAGTAACATACACATGTGCCTGTGTGCTCCCGTGGTGATACACGCAAGCTCATGCATCTGAGCACCCACCCAGACGCTGTGCTGGGCAGCAGGGATGGAGAGTCAAACGTCCATCCTTCGCGGAGTTCGAGTCCTGGGCGGAGAAGCAGAGGAGCTCCACCCTGGGGCGCTCAGCCCGGGCCATCTGGGGCTCACCCGACATGAGTCTCGCCACACAAGTGGAGAAACTGGAGCTGGCCAGGCACCCACGAGGACACGGCACCTACCCAGGCAAACACGCCACAGGCTGTCCCTCCAGTGCCTCTCCAAAAGCCCTGCGGGGACGTCTCCCCAGATGACGGTGTCCCCCCTCCGGGCAGAGGCTCAGAGGGCCTCCGTGGCCCACGCCTGCTGGGTCCACATCTCGGTAGAGGTGCGTTCGTTCTCCCTGAGGGGTCCAGGCGGACTGCCTATCACCTGCAGCGGGGGTAGGGCTATCCCACTCAGGTGGGGATGCTCCTCCCCCGCCCAGGACCCACGAGGAGACAGTGGGCGCCAGCTCCAGAGAAAGAGACTGCCTGCTCTCTTCTCGGCTGGCAGCCCTGCCACGCCTGCCTCTCCACCTCCGAGCCGGATCCTGAATGGCCACTGCCTCTGGCCGGTCGAGGCCCTGAGACGCTGCTTCTGGCCCCTCTCTCAGGGCTCCAGACTGGCTCAGCATCTCACTCCTTCCGGCTGAGCTCCCACCCGGCGCCAGGGGCCAGGGCCACGGACCTGCATGAGACACGCCTGCACCGGGAGCTGCATTCCTTTCTTAGAAAAGTGTGCTTGTTTCTTCCACAAGAGTCAGAGAGACCCAGAGAGCGGGACGAGGGGTGAGACAGGCACCCAAAAAGGGTCTTCATGCCACGATCCACCCAGCCTCAGCGGCCAGGATCGGGGCACACAAGCACCCCCAGCACGCACACGGAGTCCTCGGGTCACAGACGGGACCTTCAGTGTGGCTTCAGCATCACAGAGTGTGGCACTACCTCAGTGCTGCTGGGGCTGGCGTGGCACTTCCTCCCAACGGAGGAGACACTCCACAGACAACCCGCTCATGGCCGGGTCGAGGAAAGGAGGGAGACTGCAGTGCTAAGGTTAAGCTTGATGAACAAGCAGAGCTACGGCAGGGTCCCATGACCCGAGTGACGCTGGGCACAGTCGTCCTCAGGGCACACAGGACAGGCCCTGCTAAGGTGGCCGCTGAGCTGAGACCGGGATGACGAACAGGAGGTGGGGTGGGGGCCACAGTCTTGGAGGAGGGACAGCCGGGTCCTGAAAGGACAGACGGCTCAGAGTTCCAGAGAGAGCAGCAGAGTGTGGACAGCTGGGGGGAGACTGGAGGCGGGCAGTGGGTGCCAACGGGTCACTGCACGAAGCCCAACTCCATCAGGGTTGTGAGCGAAAGGGAGACGTGACCTGGCTTCTGTCTTCCAAGATCTCTGCTTTGCCAGTGACCTGTCTCTGTCCCAAATCCGCCCACCTCTCCCTCCCTGGGGTAAGCGCTCTGAACCTGGGCTTTGGCTTTTACGCTTGGACCTCTCTCCAGCCCAGCACCTGGCCCGCCTCTCGCTGCCGCAGTGGGAGGTAGAGGTGAGCTGTCAACACACAGCCCGTTCACCCTTTATTTTTTTAAGAGAGATTTTTGCTATAGGGCACGTATGTTCTCTGGAGAGACAGAGAGACAGAAAGTGAGAAATCACTCCTCCCCCGGGGGGTATGTCCACACCGCAATCCCTTCTCTATTCTCCCCTTGGGCTTTTGGGCATACACGCACATGTGCCTGGAATGAGTCGTAAGCTACCAGGTCTGGGACTTGAACCATGGTCAGCTATGTGGGAGTCCAGTGACATAACCATTAAGCCACCTGCTGCTCCTGTTTTTCAAGCCATTCACCCCCACCCCAACATTGCCTCCTTGGCTAATCAGCATGGCCTGCGTGCTATCAGCCATCCCTGACGGATCAGTAAACTTCTCTTTCAACAGAGCTGTGGATTCTCGTTCCTTCTAGAGCTGCCACCTTGGCAGCTCGCCGGCTCAGCACGGTGGCAGATTTCCTGGGCGGCAGTCAAGCTTGCCACCTCTCCCACGGGCTGTCGCCCCTACCCGTTGTGTGGGTTTCCAGGTTCTGGCGGATCCCGTGGGTGAGTAGAGCACAGCGTCTCCGTTAGGGACGGGCGCCTCTGGGGAGCTTCTGCAGAACACAGATGTGCCCAGGCCGCCCCCAGATCTAACTCGTCTTAACCTGGGGGCAGGAGGCAGGGCAACTGCCTTTTTAAAAAGCTCGCCAGGTGGTTGTGACGTGCACCTCTGTTCAAGAGCCACAAAGCAGAGCAGGAGTCCACATGGACAAGCTCCCCACTCCCAGTTCTCTGGGGTTTTTGTTTTGTTTTTGCTATAGGGCATGTGCACTCACCAGAGAGACAGAAAGACAGACAAACAGCAAGTGAGAAATCACCCCTCAGGGGGCATGTTCACACCACAATCCCTTCTCCTCCATTCTTCTCTCGGGATCTTGGGCACGCACGCACACACGCCCGGCATGAGTTTAAGCCACCGGGTCTGGGACTCAAACCGCGGTCAGCTACATGGAAGTACAGCAATGTAACCATTGCTCCAGCTGCTGGTTCCTCCCAGTTCCCTGTTTAAACAAGGCTAAATATGAGGTTGTCAGGAAAGTCATGATGTATTTTTCTGTTTTTCTATGCAGAAATGCGTCATGGCTTTCCCAAGGACCCACTAGCTCCTGCCCCACCCACAGCTGCACTTTCTGTGGTTCGTTCTCCAAGGTCAACCACAGAGAAAACAGGTGAGTACAGTACAATGAGCGATCTGGAGAGAGGGGAGAGCTCATTCACGTAACTTTCATGGCAGTATATCGTTATCATTGTTCTATTTCATTAGTAATTATTGTGTGGGACCAGCAGATGGTGTAATGCTTACGTCACTGGACTCTCAGGTAATCAACCACAGTTCAAGTTCCAGACCCGGCAGCTTAAACTCACACCAGGTGCATGTACATGCGTGCCCAACATCCCAACAAGAGAATGGAGAAGAGCCTGTGGCCTGGTCATCCCCTCAAGGGAATGACTTCTCACTTTCTCTCTCTCTCTCTCGCTCCAGCAAGCACACATGTACTATTGCAAAAATCTCTAGAAAAAATCATCATCATTATTGTTGTTAATCTTACTGTGCCTAATTTATAAATTAGGCTGTACCCTAGATGTGTATGTGCAGGGAAACATAGAATCGATAGGTTTTCATGCTGCCTGCAGTTTCAGGCACCTGCTGGGGGTCTCAGAACACATCTCCCGCAGATGAGGGGGTAGTTCTGCGCAAACGCATCACACATTAGCAGCCTTGGCACCAGGAAAGGCAAAACTCTCTCCAGCTGCCATGGATCTGACCATCTGAGAAGCTGGAGTGCAGACAGCTGGGAGGGTGGGGAATTGAGCGTGAGAGGGTACACATAGCCCAACTCTCACACAGCCCGACTCTATGCAGAAAATCACAGGGGAATGAGACAGGTCCGCTTCTTCACACTCGCTGCTTTAGAGGTTCACAGCTCCACGGCAGCAACCAGCAAACCCATGTACCCAAATCTCAGCCCCACAGCCTGGAGACCCACACTCTGCAATGCTTTGGGTTCTCTTGAATAGTTCCCTGAAGGTTTAAAATACCACGGCCCTCCTTAATTATCAAAAAAGTTTACAGCACCAAATAATTAGAACTTCTACCCCATTTCTTACTCTAGAGAGTTTATGAAAATGACAGACCTGGCCTGAAAAAGCAGGACCAAAATAAACTGAGCAGCAGCGGGTTACGCTGTTTACTGAGCACCTACTCTGCACCGGATTCTACGCAATACCCTTCGCTTATGCTGTTTCACTTTCCTGTCCAACTCAGTCCCTCTTACACAAATGGGGAAGTCAGGAGCCCATGGAGGCTAAAGGCCTTTCTCACATAAGAGCAGAGAGTTAAACCCAGACATGAGTCTAAAGTGGGGCCTTTTCATGTGGCTCTCAGAATCTCATATATGACAAACCTAGTGCAGGACATAAAGATGAATCAGCCTTGCACACCTGCCCCAGGTTACTCATGGCAGAGCAAGGGGGAAGGAAAACATGGACATGATGGAAGTGTATGGTTGAATGGGATCGATGACACAAAGTGAAAGATACGAGCTCTGGAATCCTGGAGGTGAGCAAAGTAAGTCCAATTCGGGACAAAGTTAAGGCGTCACAGAAAGGTGACATTTCAGGCCGTCCCAATTCAATGGGGAAAAGAAGCATCTTTTTAGCAAACGGTGCTGGAACAACTAGATATCTATATATAAAACAATAAAGGTGGATCCCAATCTCACACCATATAAAAAATTAATTCAAAATGCATCCTAGGCCTACATGCAAGAGTTAGAACTATAAAACTATTTTTTTAGAGTCCCACAGGCAACTAAGTGAGAGTCCAGCAATGTGACCGTTACACTTTCTGGCAGTCCCCAAACTATAAAACTCTTAAAAGAAAACTGAAAGTAAACCTTCATGACTTTGGATTAGGTGATGGCTTCTTAGATATGTCACCCAAAACAGAAAGAACAAAAGAAAAATAAACTACCTGAACTTCATCAAAATTAAAAACGAATTTGCCTCAACACCATCAAGAAAGTGAAACCCACAGAATGGGAGAAAATATTAGCAAAAGGCATATCTGACAAAGGACTTCTGCTCAGAATCTATAAAGAACTCTTCCAACTAAGCAATAAGAAGACAAATAATCCCATTTGTAAATGCCAAAGGATCTGAATAGACATTTCCCCAAAGAAGATATAAAATGGCCAGTGAGCACATGGAAGATGCCCTACAGCAACAGTCATAGAGAAACAGTGCAAAACCGCAATGAGTTACCACTTCACGCCTACGAAAATGGCCAACATAAATGGAAAAAAAGGAACAAGCGTTCTCGAGGAAATAGAGAAACTAGAACACTGAGACACTGTAGGCAAAATTGCATATGATGCAGCCACTTTAAAAGACAGTATGGCAGTTCCTCAAATGGTTAAATACAAAGCTGACACATGATCTAGCAATTCTGCTCCTCAGTACAGAACTGAAAGAACTGGAGGCGTAGGTCACACGACAACTCGAAGCGAATGCTCGTGGCAGCACTATTCGCAGTAGCCCCAAAGGGGAGAAAGCCTCAGTATCCCTCGCTTAGCGAACAGGTAGCAGAAGGTGCTGTGTGCGCCATGTGAAGCCACTCTGCAATAAAAAGGAACGGCCTACTGGTGTTGGCTAGAGTACAGACGAGCCTTGGCCACGTCAGGCAGAGTGAAAGCACACGCAGCGGCCACACAGTGCATCCCTGTGTACTGCCATGTCCGCGGAGACCGAGGGTAGGGTAGGGGCGGCCAAGGACTAGGGGGCAGCAACCAATGGATAGGAGCTTTATTCTGGGTGACCGTGTGATGCACGACTGCGGATACACTAAAGCCCCGAATTTAACGGTACACAAATTACACCTCAGTAAAGCTGTTCTGTAAGAAACAAAACAAGCCAGACCTACCCAGAGCCAGCACAGCCCACAGCGAAGCCGCACCCGCTCCTGACATGCTTTCTGCCCTCCTGGGGACATCTTTAAATGATCTGTTGACATGCCTACAACACCTTTAAAGAAATAAACTCAGCGTCTTCATTCTGCCCAGGACGAGGGAGCCGTGAAGTCTCGGGAATTACCGGCGCAGCAGCCGGAGCGACAACCGTGGCAGCCGTGTTTCAGCCGGGACACGTTCCGCACCACGCAGATTTCGAGCAGTGCTGAGAATGCTAATCGACGCCCACAGAGTTTAACCTCGCTGCGGACATGTTACCCTCCCGAGTTCCACGGGTGACAAGCTTCGCTCACCAGCACGTGAGAGGGTGAGGGTGGCCAAGAAGGGACGCGGGGCAGAGCAGAAGATGGGCACGCTGCCAGCACCTCTCGGTAAGGTGACAGCGAGACACCTGACGTCTGGGGTGCTGCACGGGGCACTGGCCAGTGGCTCGTGGCTCTCCCTGCCCGGGCTTGCTACTTCTCGGCAGTTCCAATGAATTGAAACTGATTTTCGAACATTTTCCCAAGCCTGAGAGCGCATCCAAGCCCCTGCTCGCTACACAAACCCTTTGGTGCCATGGAAACTGACAGCAGAAAAGTATGGACGCGCACACCCTTGTGAGACTCGGGCTGTGCTAAAATCAGCAGTTCTCGCTGGGAGGCGGAGGGCAGCGCCTGCCAATCGATCTGTTTTAGGCTCCAAATGGCTTTGCTCAAACTGCTATAGCCTGCTAGGCGAAAAAAGCTTTGGTACTTAAAAAATGATGAAAAACTCCCTGCTATTTATAATGATGGAGAAATGTCACGGAGAATTAAATGTTTTGTCAGTGGGAAAACGTGGCCGTCGGAAAGGGCTGCAGCCCCACGCGGGGATTAATGACAGGGTGGCTGCAAACACCCAGAGCCCTGCTCCAAGGAATTCAAAAGGCAAGATTTTGTTCAGGCCTTTTTTTTTTTTTTTTTTCCTTTCTCTTCTTTTTTTAACTGCAGGATTTTCCACCTTCTCATTCACCAGAACCCTGGGATGGGAGACAAGCCAGCCAGACTTCCAGGGTTACGCTTTGCTCCCCGCAGGGTGCACCATTATTTTTCCTCTGCAACAGAATAAAGCCGGCTGTCACCCGACGTGGAGTTTCACTGAAGCAGATCTAGAAACAGAAAGCTGAACCTGCCACACCGCCCAGACAGAGAAAGCACAAGAACAAAAACCAAGGGCCGCGCTCGTCTTGGGATCCAGCATTCAGACTCCGTGTGTCCGCGTAACAGGGTAGCCATGGTGAACACTCGCCGCACAGACCTCGCAAGCGCCCCACCTCTCCTGCCACGGGGAAGGCCCACCCAGAGACACACCCTCCAGGGCCTCCTCTGGCCTGGCCGTTGCTTTAACACAGCTGGAGCCGCCGCCTGTGGGAATGCAGGGTGAGTCCCCCCTCACAGGACGTGCTTCTTCGTAGAAGGTTCTGGGGGTCCCCAGCCTGAGCCTGCTGGCATGCTCCCCACTTGCTTGGCACACTGTGCTTTCCTGCAGGGCCCCACTGCACCTTCGCAGCTCCAGCACTCTGGCTGCCTCTCCTGACCCGTTCCTGCTGGCCACTGCTGCTCCTGCCACTGTCACAAAGCCGGCTGGTGGGGACAAGAATGGAGGTACGCGGGGGGCTGAACTGCGCCAAATGCCTAGGTGTTACCCTGCTGAAGACGCACCTCGAAAGCTGCTGAGCCACGGCAAAGAACCCTCCAGTCAGCGTGTGAGAGAGCTGCGAGCCAGCATGCCTCCCGGGGCCGTTCTGATCATCCTCACTGGACGCCACAGAGGCGAGAGAGTGGGTTTCCTGCAACAGCTGAGCAGTGGCTGCTACTTGTGACTGGACCACTGGGCCTCAATCAAATTCCACTGCATAGAACACACCAGAAATTTGTCACCGCCACCTCTACGAAAATTGATATTAGCAAAGTAAAAATCCCAAAGCACCTTAAAAAAAAATGCTTACTTCAAGAAAAAGAAACTGCAGAAGCCCAGACACCAGGAAGGTGAGATCTTCGACACAGAGAAGGAGAAATACGAGATTTCAGAGCAGCGCAAGGCTGATCAGAAAGCTGTGGACTCGCAAATTTTACCAAAAATCAAAGCTGTTCCTCAGCTCCAAGGCTACCTGTGATCCGTGTTTACCCTTCAAATGGAGTTTATCCTCACAAATTGGTGTTCTAAATTATTTGCCAAGAACTTAAATAACTAATCATATATAATAAAGAAAGAAAGATTTGCAGGGAGCTCAGCGGAGCCGGACCAAAGACAGAGGTGGGGCCAGCCATGTCCACATGCTAAGTGCCACTGCTGGGCAGGCTGAGGTCACACGGCAGCCTGGGTTGACCCCAGTCACCTGAGAAGCCAGTGCAGTGGTGCAGCCACCATCCCAGCCACTCAGGAGGCTGAGGCAAGAGGACCATGACCACAGCACCCTGTCTACACAGGCCCCTGTCCACGTACATGGGCAAAGAAGTCTGGGCTGAACCCTGAGAAATCACAGAGGTCTGTCCCATAGAGCAGCACCAAGCACTTCACAGGGCGGGCGGTGGAGGGCAAGCAAGAAAGGACCAGTAAGCCTTGGGACAGCAGATGGCATAGCAGCTACGTCCCTGGACTGCCACACGGCTGACCGCGGTTTGTGTCCTAGACCCGGTAGCTTTGAACTCATGCCTGGTGCATGTGTGTACATGCCCAAGATCCTGGGAGGAGAATGGAGGAGAAGGTATTGTGGTGTGGCCACCCCCCTCCAGGGGGTTGATTTCTCACTTTCCCTCTCAATGTACCTGCCTTTGTCCTCTCAGGTGAGAGTATGCACCCTGAGGCCAAAACCTCTTTAAAGAGAGAGAGAGGGAAGAACAGAAAGGGGCAGTAAGCCTTGCTCAGAAGTCGGGGCCTTCTCCTGGGGCCACTGAGAGCCATCGAGAGTTTTAAAGTGGGAAAACGATGCAGGCAGATATGTATCTGAGCAAATGGAGAATACATTTAAAGAGAAAGGGCAGGGATGGGACGGTTGGAACGTCAACTTATTTAAGTAGGACAGTTATCCAGAAAAAAACATGCACAGGCCCTAGCCAGCTTCACACACACAGAGCTCTGTAGGCACTCACACCTCCAAGGTGTCACTGTCCCCTTGTCTGCATCCCCCAACTATTGGTCCTCCGGAGAACAGCGGAGAGACAAAGCCTTATTCACCCTGTCTGGGGCAGCCCAGTGCCCGGCTCGGGCAGGCAGCGATGAACCATGAGCGGATGGAGGTGCGAATAAACAGAGCAGAGACCCAGCATGCAGGGAGTACTAACAGGAAGACCACATGCACTTGGGGCCAGGCTGGACTTCACTGAGATCAGTGCTTTGGGAAACCAACTCCACTCCGAGGCGTTTCCTCGTGTGTAAAAGGTAACCTCCGCCCACAGTGTTGTCACAGGACCAAAGGAGACGGCGTGTGTCACGGCCGAGCGAGGGGCCGGCACCCACAGCAGGCACTGCGCACATGCAGGACTTCCAACAGCAGCAGGAAAATGGAAAACGGAATTAAAGCGCAAGTTCGTTCTAGTGGGAAGAAAAAGGAAATCTACGCACGACTTTCGGTTTGTTCCGAAGCCTCCTCGCCACTGCCCTTTTCAGTTCTGCTTGGCCTCCCACCATGGGGACCAGCTTGGCGCTCCAGGGACACGACGCCAGGAGAGGGAGGCTGCAAGGAGAGCGACTGGAGCCCACCCGAGACAGAACGGAAGACTCTTTGGGAGCAACGTCTTATTAACCAGAGGCAGGACCGGCCCAGCCCACTTCGGCACTACGAAGGCACTGAACAGCAGGAGTTCAGATCATTGTTTAGGAAGCAAAAGAGCCACAGCATTCAGCAGAGGACCAGGGAGAGGAGCGCGAGTGACATGAAAAAGTCTCGTAACTGGGGCCCGCAGGTGGCATGGTGCTGAAGGCACTGGACTCCCACAGGGGCGAATGCGGTTCAAGTCCCAGACCTGGTGGCTGGCTTCCTCATTTCTCTCGTGAGGGCATGTGCACTGTAGCAAATGTTAAAATAACAAATCATTATTTAAAAAAGAAGTCTCCAAATCATACTCAGCTCAGTAAAAGGGTTCAGACTGTGACCCACAGTCACAAACCAAATCAGCCCTTGCCTTGAACGGAGCCACTTTTCAGTGGTGTCCCTGGACCGGCCCGACCACGATGATGGCCCTGGACCCGCCCGACCACGATGGTGGCCCGTCCTCCGTGGAACGAGAACCGTGAACATGTGCTCAGCTGTCCGTGTGCCCGAGAGGTTGGACTTTATTATTTGCGTTATTATTCCGGGGACTTCAACCATGCTGGTCATAGTTAATGCATCTTAAAGACTGCCTACTTGTTTTAAAAATATGACTAAAATTGAAATGAAAAGGAGGAGAAAAGCTGACGAGCCAGCGATAAGGGCGGCCAGGTTCCTGGGACTGAGCACAGAGAGCGTCCCGAGCGGGAGGTGAGGGCAGTAGCTCCTGCAGTGGTCGCAGCCCCCAGGAGGGGCCACCATATCGAAATGGGCATAGACACCATGAAGGAGCGAGAGCTGCCAAGCAAAGGCGGACGACGTTTTTACTTCCGAGGCAGCCGAGAGCCCAGGACACGTGGTACTGCCGCTTCCGTGTGCCGGTGAGGAGACGGAAATGTGGCGACGGTGAGAAACCTGCAAGGGTCACTGGTCAGGGGAGGGACTGGGCTGAGAACCAGCAGCCGACACCAAAGAGCTCGGGTCCCTGAACGCTGATGCTCGCTCTAGTGCCCAGCTTCCTGGCAGCCATGGTGAAGAGGGACAGAGCTCGAATGACTACTAACTCATTATTCGGGAAAATAACAAGCCACTTCTCAGGGAGGCCAATGTGTTTCCTAGTACAAAACACAGACAGAGTTCTTACAGACTTGGCGTAAGGGCCGTGTGACAGACGATCTCGTCATCTTCGTAACTCTTGGAAGGCTGTGGCAGACACGACAGGTGAGACCAGCGTTCCGTGGCTGAGCTCATGCGGCGCCTTTCCCTGGCGACCACAGCCCATGGAAGCAGCCAAACACACCCAGGGAAGATGAGGCCGCGCTCTTCACACCACACTCCCCAAATGTCACTGTTCTCCATCCGATTTGTGCTGGAAACCGGGTATGAAGTAGTTCGAGGTACTCCCCAGGAACAAGCCTCTGGTTTCTGTCCACACAGTGGTCCATGTATGAACACAGTGCTGGCTAGACACTGAATAATCCAGACACTCTGGGATTCGGCGTACACTACTGTCTCTTCCGGCGTCTCTGCGGTTCGAGCTGCAGCCGAGACAGGCTTAGCCGCCAAGGGCCAGCAAAGGAAGGAGACGCCTCCTCCACCACCACTGACTGCCCCAGCCTAAAACCAGCTCAGACCTCAGGAGGCGGGTCTGGATTCTCCTCCTGCCACACGAGGGGCAGGAGGAGCCGTGCCTCCCAGGGCAGCTGTAAAGCCCGAGGAAGAGTCACAGAAAAGCCTCGGCTGTGTGGCACGTGGTCAGCACTCCGGAAATGCTGCCTGCCTTTCTTATGTGGGTAGACGTTTTTTAACCGGATAATTAACTTTGCAGTAGTAACACCTGAGTGACTTGGGGATCCAAGGTGACACAAGTGTGAGCCATTGTGCAACTCAGCCATGGAGCGGAGGGAAACGCCCAGGAGCAAACAGCAGGCACGAGGCACAGCCAACACCCACACGACCTAGTGCCCAACCTGCATTGCCGGGACGCGCCGAACCTCAGAGTAAGGCACTTGCTCCGAGCCCAGCTCAGCGTTCACCACCACGCAGCCTGTGCGGGCTGGTTGACCTCTCTGCACCCCAATCGTAAGTGAGGCAACGTCACCAACCCCTCTACCAGGGTCCCTGCTGCAGCAGCTGAGAGCAGGCTGTGCAGCCGGGCCACCGCAGAAGCACCATGCGAACAGCACAGAAGGCGACAGGACTTCGGCCCGCGTTTTTTCTCCATGTCAGAGGAGTGATCTAGAAGGTTTTGTTTTCTTGTCGCTAGGAGAAAACAAAGTCCATTTGTTATGGAAACATGAAGTAGACTTGATTAGTCCTTAGATTTAGAAAATAATATATATTATAACCCTCCAGTTTAATTTTAATGCTTTTTTAACCTAGTTTTAAATACCTCAGCAAAGCAATTTCAATGCAGAAAACAATAAAAAGCATAAATAAGAGAGAAAATTAGCCTCCCATAATCCTATGGCAGAGGTAACTGGGCATGGTGCTTTGGTGTCTACCCTCTCAAACATCTCTCCTAGCAATAAACACACGTGTGCAAATGCGTGGGTAACAATCCCACAGCAAACACCAGGAGCTCCATTCCTGGGGGCACCCTCTGCCTGCACCCATCTGTGCAAGGAACAAACTGGAAACGTGTGAGAAGGATTGTGCACGTGTACTCA
>NW_006199613.1:1688052-1700395 GCF_000334495.1 Tupaia belangeri chinensis
CAGCAGGAACACTCGGGTAAGGGGTCGTCTGCAATCACACACACTACTCCAAGGCCTCCAGCCACCGACGGGCCGAAGTCTCCCTGTGACAACGGGGTGCAACCAGGTCCCAAGAAACAAGTGCGTGTCCTTCACAGCAGGCGTGCACGCTTCACAATAGGTGTGCACACACTTCACAACAGGCACGCACGCCCTTCACAACAGGCATGCACGCCCTTCACAATAGGTGTGCACATGCTTAACAGGCATGCACACCCTTCACAACAGGCGTGCACGCCCTTCACAACAGGCGTGCACCCCAAACACCGCCGTGGACATTTACCTGAGCAAGCTAAGGATGCCATTGAACATATCAGTGTCTGTGCAATCCAGCTGGTAGATGGCTCTGCTACATCAGGGCTCTGTAACTTGACCTTCGCTCGCGCGCACGCACACACACACACACACACACACACACACTCCCATGTGTGCCCTGCCCAAGAGGACCTTTTCCGCCCCACACCTGCACCTGCACAGCCCCGGCAGTAGATGTGGGCTGTGCTGAAGTGGTCAGGCCCTGAGCCGTGCAGACCCAGCTGTGTGCATGCTGGCACACTGCACCCTGACCTCACACTCACACTCATGCTCCCCCTCCCACCCTGCGGAACTACTGAGGGCCCAGGAGGATGCTGTGGTGGTGAACTGGACCCACACGAGAGACCCTGAGTTCACAGGCCAGCACATCCCGGAGCTGTGCGCAGGTGCAGGCCGGCCAAAACTGCTGGTTCTCTCTCTCTCTCTGTGTGTTTGTGTGTGTGTCTTCTCTCTCTCTCTCCGTTTCTCTCGCTCATAAAATAAATGGACTCAGAAGAAGAGGAACTACTGAAAAGCCAACCTCTTGGGCAGTGGGCCTAGGTCCCTCCCTGGGCCCCCTGAGTGAGGGAATCACTTCACTGTGTCGATCAAGAGGCACAGGTAGCCCTGGCCGCGGCAGTGATGGCCAGTGACCGTGCGATCTTAATCACTGTCTTTGAAATTGGAAGCGCAGGAAGGTGGTGGGGAGCATCCGAGGTGGGCTGTGGGCTGCCAAGGGAAAGAAGAAATAAAGAACAGAAGTGGGCAGGATGAAGGCCATCCCACCGGCCAGATGGGGGTACACCGACGGAGTCTGGCTGGACGCCGTGAGTCAGCGTCAGTGCCCCACGTCCTCCAGGGCACGGCCTTTAACCCCACACTCCTTTTACAGGGACAAATGAAAAGCAACGCCTGCAGCTAGCAGGACCTTGCTGTACCCAGCCAACCCTCAGGCCCGGCTCGATCGGCAGGGCTTCGGCGACTGCACGGCAGCCTGGCCACAGGCAACCCGACCACAGGCAGCCCGACCTCGGACGGCACAGCCGCCATGGGGGCTCCAAAGGTGTGAGCATCCCCAGGAAACGAACACAAACCACCCTCAGTAGACCCACCGTGCCCACCTGCTCTCCCCAGACGGCACGACCACAGGGAAGTGCAGCCTTGCGCACGCAGGTGTGACACCGCCGCCCGAGGGCTCAGAGCCGCCCTGAGCACATGGCTGGAGCCCAGCTTCCGTTTACGCTGGCGTCGATCTGCACTGTGAAGCCAGATAAGCTCTCCAGGACACCCACGTGCCAAATGTAGAGCCAGCCCATTAAGGCCGTCTCAGGACAGCTGGCAGTGCAGGCAGACCGGGGTCTGGGGTTATAAACAGCAGCGCAAGGAGTAAGCGTGTTGTTTAAAAGCTTGACACGCCTCATCCTGACGCTCCTCCCATCTCAGCTGTAGCGTGTGAATACCACCATTCCCACACTCAGGTCTAATACCGTCAACTCCAGGCTTTGCTAAATCGACATGGAGCTCCCCAGGGGACAAAGGGTCAGTTCCAGGGTCCCCTGGAGCTCTCACCCTAACCACAGAGCAGCGGCATTAGCGAACAGCACACGGGGGTGGGGCCCCTGCCCACTCTTCCTTCCCAGACCGCCCTCTGCAGGCCGCCTGTACTTGCGGTGTCCTCCCACTCCAGCCAGAGCGGCCACCTCCTGCTGCCCAGAGTCATGCTCAGTCTGCTCTGTACGAGGTGCTGGCGGTGCAGCTTCCCCAGATGCCCTCACCTTTGGGCCACAGCCAGTGCACCTCATGGGCAAGCTTCCTGCAGGAACAGGTCGCGCTGAGCCCACTGCACTCTTGGACTCGTTCCTCATCCGGGTTCTAACAACCCAGAGCTGTCTTCTACCCACTAAGGCCTGAAGCCATCATTTCCCAACTAACGTGCTTACCCGCAGTCCCACCCGACGCCTGCAGATCAGGGGCTGGAGAACGCATGGAGCGCACGTGCCCCAGATATGCATATTTAAAAGGTGAATTATTCAGTAAAGGACGGTGTATCCTTCCAAATTCTCACTCTGGCCCTCAGCCACCCCACCTTCTTTCTCACCCCCACTCCCCCACACACCAAGGGAGTGCTGGGCTGCAGGGGCAAGACCTCCATCCTCGCCCCCTTCAGTAGCTGCTTGGCCTCCCTCGGGCCCACGGGCACACACAGGAGACGACCTGCGGCCTGGCGAGGCGAGGGAGGTACGGACTTGTCATTTCATCCAAGTTAAATGGACTGTGTGTGACTATGTGTGTGACTATGGCCACCACTTTGGACAGGACAGTCCTTGACCGACTGGTGACTGTCCCTGACTGTCACTCATTGGACCACGGAGGAGCTGTGATCGTCCTTGACCGTCTCTCACTCTGGAGCTGCAGTCTGCCCTTGGGGGAGGGGGGCTGGAAGCCATGGAGGCAGGTGCTCCCCGTCACATGGGTTCCCAGCTATGAATGCCATGCCTATTACTGCTGGGGCTCTGCCTGTATTCATGTACTGCCACCTTGTTTCGAAAAGGAGGTTGTCTGGGCCGACGGTAGCCTGTCTTCTCTCGTCACCTCTGACTCTCTAGCATCAGGACACTAGAACCGGGCCAGACCGGGTGTACAGTGAGAACAGTGAGGCTGTAAGTGAGTCTGCAGACTCCTCGGAGAACTTCTCTCAGCTCCCGGGCCTCTGACAGGGGTTTCATCGCTCAGGGCCTCCTCGTTTACCTCCTGGTTCTGGGCAGGCAGCTTGTTGCATTCCGGCTTGAGCAGACTGGCTAGGTCTTCATTTTCTGCTCATGGGGATCTTCTGCCCTTAGCCATCTTCTTGCTTAATATTCGCGTCTCCCCAAATGGAGTACATGTCAACTTTTGGGTAACAGAAGAGTAAAAACTCAGGCGAATAAAGAAAAAGAACATTCTGTTTTAATTTGTATTCCCTCCTACATGTGGCAGGACACTTCGAAAATTTCTTGGAAGATGGAATTAAAACTTTAATATAAATTTTATTTCATTGCGTAAGTTCCATCAAGTTCAAGATCATGTGTCCCAGTCATGCAGTCCTTCCCTAGAGAACAGAGGTCCTGGGGATGTAACCGTGTCAATATGGTCTCCTCTATGTTGTCAACTGAAGAAAACGGGCATCCTTTTGAGATGGGGGACACAAAGGAGCCCTAAGAAGCTAAGGCGGGGCTGAGGGTGAGTGCCTGATACTGCGAAATTGCCCCGGTTTGATGAGAGAAACGCGCAGGGGCAGGTCGAGGCGGGGGGCTGGTTCCGCGCTCTCGGGTGTCCCGCTCGGGGCTCAGCAAGCCGTCTCGAAGGCCCTCACCGTGAGCAGATGCCATGTTTGGTCCTCCAGAAAGTCAATAAGCAAATGCCTGGGCACCTCGGAATGCCAAGCCATGCCCTCTGTCTTGCCCTGGCTGGGCTGCGTGTCCCCTTGGTGGCACTGCTCGGATAGTCTGTAGGGTCGGGCTGGTAGGGCGCGCGTGCCTCCTCCGCAGCTCTTCACAGAACGCCGCAGGACTGGGTCCCGTGCTTACACTGTGCTCGGCCTGCAGCTGGCCTGCACAGTCGTCCAGGCACCGGCGAGCTGAGCGCGCGCCCAGTTGGAGCTTCCCGGTCGGAATGTACAAGCTGACCGGCCGTTGGCTACGGTTTCCACCCTTCACCCGCGGTCCTTTTCAAGCAGGGCATGGTCAAGATGGACTCTTCCTGGGGAGGTGGGCGGTCTGCCGGGCGCCACTGTCTCGTCCCCCCTGAAGACGAGTTCTGCGGTTGTAAATATGCTGGGACACTGTCCCCGTGAAGTTCTTATAAGCACTAATGACCCACGCTGTTCCACCCTTGCTTCACTGGAAATCTGACGCCTGCTCTTGCTTCCATTTTAGCAGAATTCACACTAATCTGCTCGAAAAATACCCTAGGCACCTGTGCTGTCCGAAACCCCGAGAGAATGGGGGAGAAGGGGCTGCAGTGTGGCCGAGTCCCTGGGGGACTCTCTCACGCCCCTACTGGTGAGCGTACCTCTCCTCTGGCTCCAGCTCCCATCACACTGAGGTCCAGGCTGCTCTCGCCACACGGCCAAGGGCACCAGGACCCCCGGGTCTCATGAAGGGGCGGGTCCTGCATTCATGAGACCCGGACTCCCGCTCGGATGGCATGCGGTCATTACGACCTGACCGTGAACTCTTGGAAAGCCCATCTCTGCAGGCTGGAGCGCCGCGACACCAGGGTTCAGCAAAGACCCACCCTGTGACTCCAGGGCAGTGCCAACAGCTGGCCAAGGTTTCCTAAGACCGGCTGCTCCCACTGCACCCGCTGGAAAGCACATTCACGCTATTTCCCAGTGGCTGTGATCAGAGGGCTCTCTCACACTCGCCCTTCGTCCCCAGACCGCGTCAGCTGAGTGCTGTCGGCGTCACTGAGTAACGGAGACCGACCCCTCAGGAAAAGCCGCAGCAGCCATCACACCTCCTCCAGCCCCCAGTGACGCAGCTGCGCAGTCATGTGCCCCGACGGACAGGGTGTGTGGGCTCGGTGTGCTGGAAGGCAGGTTCCCTCTGCCCTGCCACCTTCCCATGCGTTCCACGGATCAGAGTTTCCTGGGAGTTGAAAGTCTGTTTCCCGGGAGTCAGCTGAGCTGACTCAAGCCCTGTCCGATTTCTACTCAAAGCTGCTGCCTTCTTCCCTTCCTGACCCAGGACTTCTGTCACGTCACCTGGTTCCCTGGACCACGCACAGGCAGGTCCCTGCAAACCCCGACCTGGATGGGAGGAGGCAGCGGCCGGGAGGTCGGCAGGGACGGTCAGGAGATGGCATTTTGAAAGCTCCTGCCCATCACAGACTGGCAGGCCCAGGGTAGGGCCACACTGAGCTTGGGGCCCGGCGGCGGCGGCACACACAGTAGGGTGCCACCCCAAGTCCTGGACTACAGAACTTCTGGCCAACCAGCTGTAAATCGGGGTTGCCATGAGCCCCTTCTCAGGTTCAAGAAAGCACTACAGGGCTGCAGAACTCAGGGGGTACTCGCTATTGATGCGAACTCTGGGTATTAGAACAGACATGCAGAGCCACCGCCCGGAGGAAGAGCTGCTCAGGCCAAGGCACTTGGGAAGGGCTGGGGCTTCCCTGCCCTCTCTGGGCACGCTGCCCCTGGGAACCTCCACCTCCACCTGGGAGCCCCCAAACCCAGTCCTCTTGGATGTTTCCGGAAGCTTCATCATGTACGCATTCTGATGAAATCACTGGTGATCTATTTAACCTCAGTTCCTCTTCCCTCCCAGAGGCTGGGGGGTGGGCTCAAAGTCCCCCCATTCAATCCCACCTTGGCCTTCCAGTGACTGGTCCCCACCAGCTTCCTGGGACCCCCCCATTAGTGCACAAAAGCCCGAGAGATTGCAGGGTCTTAGGAGGTGTAGGCTGGGACACGGATGGAGACCGAAGACTGGGTAGCTCACAGGTGGGCAGGGAGAGGCCCCTCTCGGCAGCCTGAGGCAGCTCGGCCACCTGGTGGGTCTGGCTCTGTCCCGTCCCGCGACCTTCTCCAGGCAACTGTTCGTTAGCCAGTGAGAATCCTCCTTTGCACTTAAAGTCGCCACTCCACCCACCACTACCAACATTAAAACGGGAGCTTCAGGGGCCAGCGGATGGCGTGCTGGTGAGGAGCTGAGCCCACACGGCTGACTCCACGTTTCGAGTCCCAGACCCAGCAGCTTGAAGAACATGCTCGGCACATGTGCGTGTACCCAAAATTCTGCAAGGAGAATGGAGGGGGAGGGGCTACAGCGTGGCCATCCCTCCTGGGGGTGCTTCTCACTGTCCTTCACTTTCTGTTTATTTCCAGAGAGCACACGTGCCCTGTGGTAAAAACGTTTTAATTAGAAATGTGAGCTTCACGGGCTGGACGGTGTGCAGTGCTAGAAAGCGAGTCTGCAAGATGGACCCACGTGGGCGACTGCTGCCCCGGGACACCGCGGGCACATGTGAGCCTGTGCCCCCAGCTGGCGGAGGCGCTAGGCCCCCATCGGGGTGGTACCTCCGTCTTCCTCACTCACAGTACATCGACAGACTTGGAATAAGCCAGCGAAATCACAGAAAATGAGCTTCAAAGCAGTGAGGAATCAGGAACCATTTTGTAAAACAATCTCTAGAGATAATGTTAAAAGGAAATTTTCAAAAAAGTTTCTTGATTTTAAACCCATTATAAAATAATAATGCATGCTAATTATTGACATTTTAGGGGAAATGAAAAGTAGAAAGAAAAGAAAAATGTACATAACCCCACCACCCAAAAACAATTAGTGTTAACTTTTTATTCCAATGTAAGATCAAATTTGAGTTCTGCTTTCTCAGTAGAAACAAAAACTAATTGCATCTGTAAACGCGAAGGCTTTCGCTGAGACTGAGCATTCCCAGTGCGGAATAGGAGTGGAGCCAGTGACAAGGGAAAAGCCAAAGGCATTACTGAGGGAAAAATGAGACCAACATACATTCCTGGGTCCAAGAAGCTCTTAAACGACTTCCAAGGTTGGTTAAGTTTCATGACCTGAAACATGGAGAGAAATCTAAATGCAGTAGTTGGAAATCTGTGTGGGGTTCTCTTCCCTCTGAGCGGCTGCTCCCTGAAGTTCACAGGAGAGGGACAAGCAGCATTGCCGGCATGCCAGCACCGCTGCCCGGGAGGGACTCCAGCCAGGCAATGGCCAGAAAGACCTCGAGGTGGTCTGGAATATATCCGTCTAAGCAGGTCGAATCCAGTCAGCCTGTCCCCCGCAGACCTGCACGCTCCTTCCCCGCAAAGCATCCCAAACTGCGGCTCTGCCAGGGCCAGTCAGTCGTGAAAACATCAAATCAACTGTGTCGCCGAAAGCCATGCACGTCTCGTGTTAACGCCGTAGAGAAGACTGCAGCCCTGCCACTGCAGCAGGGAGGTCGTTTAAGAGAGCTGGGGCACAGTGATGGGAAGGACAGGCAGCCCTAGTGTCGCGTCCCCAAGCACAGCAGGACAGCAGCAGCACACAGCCTGGACAGAGAGACCCGATTCCGACAGATCTTGAGGAACGGCTTCCTCGTGTGTATGTTCCACAAACACGAATTATTCGATAAAGCAGCTGCTGGAAAACGCTCTTTTCCTTCTCGTTATTACACTTTGACTTCACAGGCTACATGGAGACAGGGCCTAGTGCAGCCGTGCAGTCCGCGTCTCCTTTCCTTCACTATGAGAGCTCCTCTGTACTGTACGTTCACCCTCAGTCCATCCCCCGGAAAGCTCCACTCACAGAGCAAGTCATCCTCGTAGTTTTCACTAACCACCTGTTTCCTCACTCCAAGAAGGCACAGGCATCGCCCCCTTCGTGTTCCTGCAAATCTGCGTATTTCTATCACTTCATTTCGCTCCTGTGCCTAGCCAACTACATTTTTCTGAGCCCTAATAAGTGCCAAGCATTATTTCCAATCAGTAGGGGTATAATGGTATGAACGCAGAGTCTCTAATGTCTTGGAGCTTTTGTCTGAAAACAGAAGCAATAAACATAAAATAGAATGTAATGCCAAGTTGTGATTAGTGCTGTGAGGAAAAAGGAATGCAGAGGATATGAAATTGTGAATGTGTGCACATGTGCACGTGCACAGGAACACTGGTTGGATGGGTGGATGTAGGTGGGTAGATGAATATATGGGTGGGTAAGTAGACGACTAGATGGATGAGCAGATGAGTGGGTGGATAGATGGGTAGGCGATGACGGGTGGATGCATGGCTGGATGGAAAGGTAGATGGACAGCTGGATGACTGGATGCTGGGTAGATGAATGACTGAATGGTGAGTAGATGGATGGTTGGGTGGATGAATGGATGGGTGGGTGGATGGGTGAGTGGATGGATGAGTGGGTGGATGGGTAGATGGGTGGATGGGTGGATGAGTGGGTGGATGGATAGGTGGATGAATAGATGGGTGGGTGGATGGATGAGTGGGTGGATGGATAGGTGGATGAATAGATGGGTGGGTGGATGGATGGGTGGATGGGTGGGTGGATGGATGGGTGGATGGGTGGGTGGATGCATGCATTAATGAGTAAATGGACGAATGGATGGATGTGTGCATGAGTGAATGGATGGAAGGATGGAAGGATGGATGGGTGGATGGAAGGATGGATGTGTGCATGAGTGAATGGATGGAAGGATGGATGGAAGGATGATGGGTGGGTGGGTGGGTGGGTGGATGGATGGATAGGTGGATGGATGAATGATGAATGGGTGGATGGATGTGTGGGCATCCTATGCCCTATGAAAGTGTTTTAGAGAGTAAATCCTTAAATGATACAATGGTTTTCATCCACTTATCAGTGTAGTGGCACTGTCACAGTCTGCCCTAACCATCACCACGTCCTTCTCATGCAGTAGGTCAGTAGTGACCATTGCCACAGGTATCTTCTCACCCCTACCCTACAAGACCACTGGCTCCAGGACAACAAACGGACTGCAAGCTCCTGGCACATATCCGCTAGTTGTCTCCCACCTGCAGCTCCTTGTGCCCTGGGCTCCTTTCCCTCACACAACAGGCGGGGCATCAAGTGTCACTTCCCTTTCCTGACGAGACTGCTGCCACGGAAGGTCTCTGGGGCATGTCCACCATTGCACTTTCCGTATGGTGCATGTCTTCCTCCTCACCTGCGGTAGCCAGCCTCCAGAACAGTCTACAATGGTCCTGAACCCCAAGTCCTGTAGCGCCCCCTTCTGTAATGAATAAGGCTGAGCTGTGACACCAACTGAGCGGAGCAGAAGTGAAGGTGTCTGGCTTCTGAGGCTCGGTCATGAAAGCCCTGCAGTTTCTGGCCCTGCCTCTTGAGTCACTGGCTCTGGGGAAAGCCGGCCACCATCATGGGAACGCCCGCATGGAGAAGCAAGTTTTGCTCACGCGCCTGGGCCGCCTCAGAGATATTCACGGCCTTCCTTACTCGTTCCGCTGTCCCTGTTAACCCTAACTCGGAAACGCTCGGCACTGGGGCAGCCAGACCAGAGAGATCGGAGCCTTTCTCTTGACTGCTTTCCAACCCCCACTTTCAGGGTCTCTCCTAGCGCTGTCTCTGCTGTTGCCAGAGGCCTCTCCATTCCGTTGTGACCGTCCAGCTCTTATCCCCAGCCCAGGTGACCGCCGAGAGTTGCGTGGGCTATGAGAGCCACCTCAGTGGCTTTCCTTTCACCGTCTCTCTGGGATTGCGTGCTTACTACCAGAATTCCCTTCCTAAGCCACAGACAGGATCATAGACTTTCTCACTACACATTTCGGGGTGCTTCCAGGAACTGTGTTCTTGTAAGGCTGGTCAGGAGTGCTTCACGCTGTTCTGCAGTCCCGTGACACTTCGCCATGATGTGCTAAAAAGCGCTGGTGTCATTGCGGGGGCCACAAAGACCACACCCAGCACGAAGCTGGGAACTCGCTGCATTTCACGGACCCGGCCATGCCGTGTGTGCATTTCCCTGCTTGGCGTCCCTGCGTCGCTCCTGCTTCCTGCCCACGGGGCAAGCCTAACCCTCGCAGGGCACTCGCAGCTCATGTGGGGTCTGCCTTCACCTTCCCAGCCTTTGTCTTCTATCAGCTCAGGGTCCGGATTCCACGCTCCAGCCCGGCTGGCCACGCTGCCCGCTGCCTAAGTAGCAGCTTGCTCCCCCAGCACTGAGCTGCAGCAGGTGCTACCCTGGCAGAAATGACTTCGAAAGTTTCATGAAACTGCTGTTTTGGCCTAAGTCTAAAGCAACGTATAAGAATGGATCCCTTTCATATTTACAGGATTTGTAGTAAGAATTGCTGGTAACAATTTTTGCTAACACCTAACTATTACTTTTAGTGAAGACTCCCCAAGCCCTGACCTAAATTTAAGATGGATATGCCACCGCGCTGAAAGACCCAGGTTCTAGAATGACACTGATGGATTCCAGCCCTGACTCGGTGACCTCGGGCTCCGTGGCCCTCTTTGTGCCTTGGTGAGCTCATATGAAAAATGGTGGCAGTAACAGACGTAATTCATAGGGCTGCCGTGAATATAATGCATGTGTATAAACACACACGTGTGCATGCATGTGCACATTAGATAACGAAAGAACGTGAACAGATAAGTGCTTAATAAATATTAAAATTTTTAAAAAGGAAGAAAGACCTCCTCTGGCCAGGCAAGCCTCCAAGTTACTGCAGTCCTGGCTTCGACACTGGCTGCTGCCCGTGCCACTCCTGCATCCCGACTAAGGAACGGCGGGAGCGAAGTCGGTCACGTGGTTTCAAGCTACCCCGAGCTGGTGCTTCGTTACAGGAGGGGAGCTGACACGCGGGCTGGCGGCCGAGCTCTCTGGAGGCGGGGACCACGCCCTCCATCGCTCCCACCCTCGGTGCCCACGGCAGAGGCTGGCATGGCACCGGGCCGACAGGAGGCCCAGACGCCCTACGATGATCTCGGTGGAGTCCAGTTACGAGGCACAGCCCTGTGCGTGCTGCTTCTGTTCTCATTCAAGCCGACAAAACATGAGGGGGCTTCAAAAAGTTCATGGAAAATAGCGTTCAAGTACTAATTTATTTGGGGGTGAAATGTTTGGAAATCCATGCACAGTTCTTTTCATGGTACACATTTCCACAGACTTTCTGAAGACCCTGCCGTAGATACTGCCATGCCCACGTTACCAACGGCAAACTGAGGCACAGAGACTCGGTAACTTGAGGTCACACGGGGACCAGGCTCTGAACCCAGGACCCCAGCCTGCAGTCTGTACGCTTAACCACGGAGTTCCCTCTGGAGATACGCCACTTGGGGACAGAGGACCTGCTCGTTCCCCCAAATCCTCAGGGACACCTCGACTTCGCATGCGGAGAAGTGAGCGCGTGTGGCCAGCCGCCCTCTCATGGTTGGTTACAAATCCCTCCAGCACAACACAGATCACTTCTGACAGTCTCGGTATTAGCCAGCTTGTCTGCTTCTCCTGGATTAAAACCAAATTCCAAATATAAGCCTAATTTCATTCTTAAAAGGCACTGTGAAATCTCACCCAACAATTGCCATTACCAGCGTCCCCCGGCCGCTCTCCACCGTCCACTCCCGCCGCCTGCTGGCCTTGTCTCCTCTGCCAGCCGTCACCCACGTGGAGATCAGGGATAAAACTGGGGGTGTGAAGGAATGGTACCCCCACCCTCGTCCGTCTCGGTTTTGTGTCATCACACCACACCCGCTCTGCCTGTCCTCGCGACTGAGACGCTCTAGGCCAGGGTCTGTGCTGCCGCCCCGCCACGGGGAGACCCAGGCCCACTTCTGGCAGCCCTCCACCCACTCCTGGCAGAATCAAGAGCAACTGCTTCTTTCGCCGTGACTGTGGGCCTGCTCCGTGCCAGGCACCACCCCTGTGCCAGTACCACCCCCATGCCGGGCACCACCCCCATGCCGGACACCACGTGAGCCACGTACTCCAGGAGCTCAGAGCAAAGAGAGGGCAGAAGGGGGACAGACAGACAGATGTACAGCTGAGGGCGGCTGGCATAAAGACAGGAGACCCTGGGAGGACACTCACGGGGGATGCCCCAAACTGCGGCCTCTCCATCTTCACCCCAAACAGAACACAGCTGGGCTTGCGGCAGGTCTAAGTGCTGAGGATCTCCTTCAGGCCTGGAGAAGCGTCCGTGAGCCGCGCTCCTGGGCAGGCCGCACTAGGACGGGCTCTCGGTGCCCCCTCTCTGTGGCAGGTCAGTAGCTGCTAACCGCAGGCCAGCTCACCGTCCAATGAATGAATTAGAACCAAAACATGCCCATGCCAACATTCAGATACTATGAACAGGTGCACAGTGAGCAGCAAGTCTCTCCCATTTCCTCCCAGTCCTCAAGTTCCTTCCCAGAAACACTCACTGTTTCCAAATCCTGGTGCCTCTTTCCAGAAATATCACAGGCTCTATGAACAACAGACTTTACACGTGAAAACACGCAGCAGACCCATGCACACCGCGCCTTTCCTG
>NW_006199613.1:1700426-1705295 GCF_000334495.1 Tupaia belangeri chinensis
ACGTGGGTCTGTCCTGCAGGAGCACACGTGTCTTGACCCTCTCTAACTCCACAGAGGGCTAGGTCTGCGGGGCAGCAGGCAACGTCTGCCCGGTGCACAGTCAGGTCACTTCCAGCAGTCGGCAGCCACTGCCGGATCAACCGTGAGTGACAGTGCTTCGTCCCCTGTGGCAGCAGCAGGATCCAGGCAGCTTCTAAGACGAACGGACATCATGTGCCCTTCCTCTGTTCCCTGAGCTCACCGTTAACACAGGTCAACAGCCCCAGGTAGAACTAATTTTGTCTAATTTCATATTTACTGGATGCCCTGAGGGTACAGAACTAAGGATGTCGGGGCTCCTCCCCAGGCGCCACGTCGCCCCAGCAGGCACACCCGGCTCCACGTCACCTCGGCAGGAACACCGAGCTCTAACACAGGTAGGGTGGTGGCCTCCACAGCCAGAGCCTGCGCCGCTTCCTCCTGCGAGAACCAAGATCTGTCCAAGACAGTGATGCGGTGGTGACAGCTGGGCACACGTGCGGAGGCCCTGGCTCACACAGGGACCCTGAGTTTCTGGGGTGCACTCACATGCCCTCATCCAGGCCGAGACTGGGGCGCTGTGGCATGAACACCCCACTAGAAGTGCCTCTCTCTCCATAACAGATTAAGCTTGAAAAGGAGAGACCGAGGCAGCCCGTCCCTGTAAACGGCGTTCCACCCAGACAGTGCCTGAGAGCAGGTCCGTGTGAAGGAGAGCGGGTCACACCCAGGTCCTGCAGAGTCTGTCACACACGCCTGCAGGGTCAGGGTGGCCGAAGCCAGGGCAGACCACAGCATCCAGACCCCGCTGTAGAGGCTCTCTCCTCACAGAGGCAGATCCACTTTTTCAATTGCGAGAGGGTGCGTGCACTTGTCAGGGGCGAGGGTGAGGGAGGTGCACCCCCCGGCCTTGCATGGTCACACTGCGTCCCCCTCCACTTGTCATCCCATTGCGATCTGGGACATGTGCATGTGCCTGGCGTGCTTGTACGTCACTGGGGCCAGGACTCGAACCGCAATCAGCCACAAGGGATTCCACACCCTTAACTACTAGGTCACCAAACCTTTAAAGAAGAACTCCAATTGTATAAAACTTTATTTTAGAGCATACTACAGGGGAATCACCTGCCATGTAGCCTTAGCAATTAGCAAACGTTAGAGTCAGCACAAAGGAAAACGAAGCCAGCAAAGGCACAAGGTGACCGCGCACGCCACAGCCACGCTGGTTTATTGCCTCGCGTGGGAAGTGGCATGATGACCAAGCATCCGGAGAATTCCAGCTGATGACCAAGCATCCGGAGAATTCCAGTGTGCGTATGTGGAACAGCGGGAGGGAAAGCGGACGCCTTCTCTAGGCCCGTCAGTGACAGTTTATGCAATAAAAGCAGATCGCCTCTCCTCTCAGGCCCTGGCTGCGACCCCCTAGCTGTGACGGATGAGTGCGAAGTCCCCTCTGTCGGCACGCTGGGACTCCCTGCTCATAGCCACCTGTAACAGGATTCGCTGGGCACGTCTGCCCCGAGCCACCTGGCTGAGTCAGACTTAGCCGCGCCACGCTGTCAGGACGGAGGAGCCCAGGCCAGTGAGCGGGTAGGAGAGAGCTCTTGGGCGCAGCCGCCGAGACATGTGGCAGGGGACGAGGAAAAGGGTAAAACGCACCCAGGAGCTCAGCATACGGTGGCCGTGGGAAGGAGCCCGGCGTGGCTGCTCTGCACGCATAGGCCTCGGGCCTGCAGGGGTGCTGGTGAACCACCGGCCCCTGGGGTTTTGCTTCGGGGATCCAGGGAGAGGCAGGTACACAGGGGTCTCAGGTGACTCCTTGAGCATCAGCAGTGAGGAGGCGCTGGGAGACCTGGACCTGGGGCAGGCTTGACCACCATGGCGGACCTGGTGGGAGGCCGCGTGGACAGTGCCGCAGTCCACGACCAGGGTCAGCCCAGAGAGTGGCTTCTCCAGGCGGGGCCCTGCCTGGACACTCATTGGGAACACAAGTCCACTGCTCAGACCGGGGCGTCCAGAACCGTGTCCTGGTGGCTGGAGAAGCAGCTCCGAGCTCACGCCTCCCTGGGCGCTGTGGCCAAGGCTCGCCAGCCCCTCCCAGCCAGCTTACTTTCCACCGATGTGGTCGGCCCTCCTGCCTTGCGCCCAAGGCCAGGCTGCGGTAGAGCAGGGCGTGAGGCTGGCTCCACTGCACCGGGACCCCGGGCCCCGAAGCTTCACTGGGGCCCCATGAGGGGGCTAGAGTAGGCGTCACGCTCATCCCACTCAGAGCGCCGCAGGTCGTGTGGAGGTCTGAGTCCAGGGCTGGGCCTGGGAGTCTGCATTTCTTCTTCTTTTTTTTAGATATTTTCGCTATAGGGTGCATGGGCTTGCCAGAAAGACAGAAAGCGAGAACTCATCCCCCAGAGGGGTGACGACACTGCACCCCTTCTCCTTTCTCCTCTAGAGATTTTGGGCATGCACACATACATGCCCAGTGTGAGTTTCACGCCACCGGGTCCAAGACTCCTACAGCAGTCCACCATGTAGGAGTCCAGCGCCTTAACCACTACGCCACCTGCTGGCCACCAGCATTTTATTTTTTAAGAGAGATTTTTTTTTTTTTTGAGAGGTTTTTGCTATAGGGTGCGTGCGCTCGCCAGACAGAGAGACAGAAAGTGAGAAATCAGCTCCCGGGGGGGCTGGCCACGCCGCAATCCCTTCTCCTCCATTCTCCTCTTGGGATCTTGGGCACGCATGCACACGCACCTGGTGTGAGTTTAAGCCACCAGGTCCGGGACTCGAACCGCAGTCGACTACATGGGAGTCCAGCAATATAGCCATTACACTAACTGCTGGTCCCTAAGAGAAATTTTTATAATAGGATGCATGCGCCTGCCAGAGACAAAGAGACAGAAAGTGAGAAATCATTCCCCTTCCCCGGGGGTTGGCCACACTACAATCCGCTCTCCTCCATTCTCCTCTCAGGATCGCAGGCATGCATGCACACATACCAGGCATGAGTTTCAAGCTTCCGGGTCCGGGATGCAAACCGTGGTGGGCCATGGGGGATCCAGCGACGTAAGCATTACGCCATCTGCTAGTCCCAGCTCTAGCACTTCTGAGGAGCTCCCGGGGCCGGCTCCAGGCTGCTCGTCAGGGAAGTGCGGCTTCAGGGTCTAAGCACACCTGTCGAGGGCTGCCTCTCCCTCCTGCTGGGCTTGCCTCTCAGATCTGTCCCCCCACCCTGTAGGTGGCTGCAGGAGCCCCTCACCCCACCCCCCTTTCCTAGACAGCCAGCGAGTGGAAACGCCACCAGCGCCATGGCGTCCCCCACCCCAAGGGAGCAGGGCTCTGTGTCTACAATGCCAGTGGAGGGGTCAGTGCCCTCCAAGCTCTCTCCTCGCACCCCATAGGGACTTGTGCAGCTGGGAAGAGGCAGCTCTAGTTTCAGAGCTGACCAGCCATTATTTAAGAGACATTAGCGTGAGCGTCATGGGAGGCTGGAAATCAATAGGCACCACTCAGGCATGGGGACCCTGTCAGCGCCCATGAGGCCCATCAGGGAGGACAGTTCAGATCCCAGCTGGGACCATGGCATTAACTCCATGCAAAACCCTGCTGCTCAGAGACAGTGTGTCCCCAGCACATGGGAAGCGCGGGTCCACCCTGCTCTCCTCCTCACCCTGCCTGCTCACCAGCTCGTCGAGTACCCATAGTCATGGCCCGTTTATGCTCAGGAACTGCAGGGCTGCGGCGGGAGGCTCGCCGTAAATATCTCCTACCCACAGCCCTGCAGGCTTGGCTTCTCCAGGACATCGGGGCAGTCTCCTGGTGCTCCCTCCTGGGGAAGGAGTTCAGACCCCACGCTCCTCGCCCCTCCCTCAAAAGGTGGCTCTTACCCAGAGCTGCTTGATGGAAATCCGACAGCCTCTGCAGAACAGCTCAGCTGAAAGTCATCAAATATTTCTAAGCCACGCCAGGGTTCTTACCACTCGGGCTCTGTGTGGGGACGGGCTTTGCGAACGCTCTTTCTGTACACGAGAGCATGAGGGCATGATCTAATCGTCAGGGAGCATTTATCCAGATGTGTCCGATGGCGTGCTATAGTACACACGCAGCGGAAAGCCCAGGCGCACCGTGTGGAGACACGGCTCAGGCGGTGTGCACGCCTGGCCCGGCGCCGCCGTTTATCCCTGGAAGCCTGATATCATAAGAGGTTCTCTTTGAAGACTCCCTGCTAAAGGAGAGAAAGCCATTGCCGTATCACATTTAACGTGCACTTCCGGCAAAGGCGACCGACAGCTCCGTCCTGACGACTGTCGTGAAGGACGGGAGAAGCCAAGGGACAATAAATCTGACCGAGATCAGAGGAGAGCACGGCCCACGGATAGAAACACTTTATGCCTTCAAAATGGACTTGAGAACCAGCCGCGCTTAGCCCACGCGGGAACCATCGAGTATGAAGACCAGCTAATGCAAATCTCCAGGTGTGATTATAATTAGCTAGCCGCCAAGCCCTTACGCCGCTCTCGGAGCCGCCACTCAGCACGGGCGCCATAACTACCATTTGAGGTTGGCCATTTCTACTTCCATGTTGAGAAGAAACAGAGGCCTACTGGGTCGTCGGGAAAGCCATGATGCAACTTTGCATAGAAAAACAAGCCACGACTTCCCTGACGATCTCATGTGGAGACGGGAGAGCTTCTGTCCTGGAAGGAACGAGCTTCCGTGCTAGCCTCAGACCCTCGTGCCGTGTATGGGTCCTGCCCGCACGGTCTGTGAGCACACACATCTGAGGGAAGAAGGCCAGCAGGTGCCCGCGGGCCAGCCGAAGTGGCCCAGAGGACATCCTCACGGCAGGGGGGGGCC
>NW_006199613.1:1705655-1705965 GCF_000334495.1 Tupaia belangeri chinensis
AACATCAGGTCCCAACCAGCACGTGGAACAATGAAACGGAGCAGTGACCAGCAAGAGGCATGGACTCCCACGTGGCTGACCCTGGTTCGAGTCCCAAACCTGGCAGCTTGAAATTCACACAAGGTACGGGTGCATGCAAACCCGAAATCCCAGGAGGGGAACAGAGGAGAAAGGATTGTGGCATGGCCATGCCCCGGGGTGATTTCTCACCGGCCCTCTGTGTCTCTCTCTCTCTGGCGAGCACGCGTACCCTATGTCAGAAACCTTAAAAGAAAAAAGAAAAGAAAGAGATGACGGAAGGGAGACGGGA
>NW_006199613.1:1706074-1706848 GCF_000334495.1 Tupaia belangeri chinensis
AGCTTCGCCGTAAATATCTCCTACCCACAGCCCTGCAGGCTTGGCTTCTCCAGGACATCGGGGCAGTCTCCTGGTGCTCCCTCCTGGGGAAGGAGTTCAGACCCCACGCTCCTCGCCCCTCCCTCAAAAGGTGGCTCTTACCCAGAGCTGCTTGATGGAAATCCGACAGCCTCTGCAGAACAGCTCAGCTGAAAGTCATCAAATATTTCTAAGCCACGCCAGGGTTCTTACCACTCGGGCTCTGTGTGGGGACGGGCTTTGCGAACGCTCTTTCTGTACACGAGAGCATGAGGGCATGATCTAATCGTCAGGGAGCATTTATCCAGATGTGTCCGATGGCGTGCTATAGTACACACGCAGCGGAAAGCCCAGGCGCACCGTGTGGAGACACGGCTCAGGCGGTGTGCACGCCTGGCCCGGCGCCGCCGTTTATCCCTGGAAGCCTGATATCATAAGAGGTTCTCTTTGAAGACTCCCTGCTAAAGGAGAGAAAGCCATTGCCGTATCACATTTAACGTGCACTTCCGGCAAAGGCGACCGACAGCTCCGTCCTGACGACTGTCGTGAAGGACGGGAGAAGCCAAGGGACAATAAATCTGACCGAGATCAGAGGAGAGCACGGCCCACGGATAGAAACACTTTATGCCTTCAAAATGGACTTGCGCACCAGCCGCGCTTAGCCCACGCGGGAACCATCGAGTATGAAGACCAGCTAATGCAAATCTCCAGGTGTGATTATAATTAGCTAGCCGCCAAGCCCTTACGCCGCTCTCC
>NW_006199613.1:1706878-1707161 GCF_000334495.1 Tupaia belangeri chinensis
CCATTTCTACTTCCATGTTGAGAAGAAACAGAGGCCTACTGGGTCGTCGGGAAAGCCATGATGCAACTTTGCATAGAAAAACAAGCCACGACTTCCCTGACGATCTCATGTGGAGACGGGAGAGCTTCTGTCCTGGAAGGAACGAGCTTCCGTGCTAGCCTCAGACCCTCGTGCCGTGTATGGGTCCTGCCCGCACGGTCTGTGAGCACACACATCTGAGGGAAGAAGGCCAGCAGGTGCCCGCGGGCCAGCCGAAGTGGCCCAGAGGACATCCTCACGGGCG
>NW_006199613.1:1707196-1713044 GCF_000334495.1 Tupaia belangeri chinensis
CCTCAGCGGGTACCTGCCGCTATTCCAGACACAAGCTGAGCCCCGTCCTCGTGGTGCTCTAGCCGAGAAGCAGGCAGGAAGCAGAGAATGCGGGTCGGGGTGGACACTGTGGGACCAAAGCCACGACAGGAAAAGAGCGGGGCACTCCAGGGTGGTGGTCACGGGGGAAGGCTGCTGACTTCGGAGCAGAGCCCCGAGGGTGTGAGAACCAGGCAGCAGGGCCCCCAGTGCCATGGCCCCATGAGGAGGCGGATGCTGAGGGCAGGGTCCGGGAGCAGATCACATCGGGAATGTTCTTCAAACCAGGCATCACAACCAACTGCGAGTCATGAATCCAGCCACAACATCAGGTCCCAACCAGCACCTTGAACAATGAAACGGAGCAGGGACCAGCAAGAGGCATGGACTCCCACGTGGCTGACCCTGGTTCGAGTCCCAAACCTGGCAGCTTGAAATTCACACAAGGTACGGGTGCATGCAAACCCGAAATCCCAGGAGGGGAACAGAGGAGAAAGGATTGTGGCATGGCCATGCCCCGGGGTGATTTCTCACCGGCCCTCTGTGTCTCTCTCTCTCTGGCGAGCACGCGTACCCTATGTCAGAAACCTTAAAAGAAAAAAGAAAAGAAAGAGATGACGGAAGGGAGACGGAAGCCACAGTGTGCAGAGGCTACAGCAGCTCCCCGCTGCCGAGGCGCCGGCCACGGGGCAGGGCACCACGAGGCACACGGGACACACCTTCTGGTCACGACCTGCAGCCGACCGTGTGGGGACACGAACGGTGGGCACTACAGGTCTGTGCTACCCAGCGTGTTGACCCCAGCCACATGGGGCTGTTTAAATTTATATTAACAAAAATTAAATGAATTTTAAAACTCAGTTTCCTGGCCACATTCCATGTGGTGACAGCGCTGGACAGGGCAGACAGGACCCGTTCCGTCAGAACAGAACGTGCACTTGAGGAGCAGCGAGGCGCGGCTGTGTCTGGGCCCTTTGAATGTCAGCAGATGGGAGAGCAGTGCATCAGGATGGACCGAGGAATGCGCTTCTGAACGCAAGGCTCAGGATCCCCACTGTCCCCTGGCCCAGCAGCAGCAGCCAGGGACAAGACCGGAGTCCACTACAGCCGACACCTGCCGGCCGGACCGCGAGCTGGAGCGGGTCTGCCTGCCTTCACTTCTCCACGAGGTGCCTACTAAGTGGCCACCCGCTGTTCGCTTCAGTGTCCAGGCCTCACTAGGGGAACCACGAGCGTGCAGAGTCTCAGAGAACGGCCAGGACGGGCAGCTAGCCAACCACGGTCCAGCTCTGTGCTACTTAAATTCCCGTCCTGGCCTGAGCGAGGCCAGAGAACAAGCCCACTGGGGCCATCAGGCTCCCACCTGGGACTCCAGTGTCACCCACCGATCAGCATCATTGTCAGCCATCCTGCAGCCCAAGAGGACGGGACACGGTACACGGAGGAGGCTTTTCAGGGCACCTGACGGGGTACCCCTTGGGACAGGTCTCAGCCAGTATGGCTGGGGCTGGTGCTTGCCCAAAACACCAAGGAGTCATCACTGCGGTGTCGTCCTTTTAGGGTCTCAGACGGCAACGACATGTAACAAGAAGCCCGGGGACACGACGGTCCCAGTTCGGGCGTCTATTTGCCATGTTGCTTAGGAGGGCAGAATGGTGGTGCTGGCCAAGCAGGGTGTGCAGGGAGAGTGGGCAGACGGACACCGGGCTGCTCCCCTCGCACCAGAGGGCGCGACGTCCGGGTTCCCACGGCAGGAGCGGGCCCTCGCCAGCTCCAGACCCGATGGCAGGGCAGTGAGGCAGGCAGAGAAGGTCCCGGCATGCCCGTCACCAAGGACAGTATGTCCATACGCTCTGGGCTGAAGTCAGGGCAGGCAGGCTGGCACCCAAGGACCACAGCTGGACCACGGGGCACTGTGCATGCCATGCAGCGTGACTCACACACTGGCAGACGGGGCGCTCGAGAAGGGCTCTTCAGGGAATTCATGGATGAAGGTGGACCGTGAAAGGCAGTGCCCTGTCCTACCTGCAGCAAGAAGCAGGGAAGGAAAACTCGTTTTGCCTAGTATTTCACCAGTTTATCAATAATCACAGAGGGAAGAGGTCGGAAAGGAAAACAATTACTGACTTGGCCCCATTAAATGTCAGGCATCCAAAACGCCATAACAATTAAAAGGCAAACGATTAAGTGCCTTTCAATTGAGAGAAATACCTGCAACACATGACAAAGACTTAATGCTATCGACTCTACATAGAGGTCATAAAATAAAAAAGAACACAGGGGCCAGCAGGTGGTGTGGTGGTTAAGGGCGCTGTACTCCCACATGGCCAACCGTGGTTCAAGTCCTGGATCTGGTAGCATGGTTTCTCGCTTTCTCTCTCTCTCTCTTCTCTCGCTCTCTCACTCACTCACTCTGACCCTCTCTGGTCAAATTAAAATTAATTAAGGGGAATAAAATAATTCTTTCCAAAAAAAGTTATGAAAAAAATCAAAAAGAAGAGGCACAGTGTATTAATAGGAAAAGGAGCGATGGAACGGGCACCCCGTCACAAGCAGCCAACGAGCACGCTGCACAGCCCCGCCGCCCTGAGACAGTAAGGGGCGCACGGTAAGACAGCCACCCAGCACCCTTCCCGCTCCCTGCCAACACCTGCTCGCAGAGCCGAGGTGCTGTGGGATCCCCCACCGCTCCAACACACAGGGAAGCTAGGTTAATAATGCATGTCAAAAGCCTTAAAAATGTGCACCCCGGGACCAGCAGTTGGCGTAATGGCTATGTCGCTGGACTCCCATGTAGTCGACCGCAGTTCACGTCCTGGACCCAGTGGCTTAAACTCACACCAGGCACGTGTGCATGCGCCCAAGATCCCAAGAGGAGAATGGAGGAGAAGGGATTGCAGCGAGGCCATCTCCCCACGGGGGGTGATTTCTCGCTTTCTGTCTCTCTGTCTCTCTGTCTCTGTCTTTCTGGCAAGCACACGTGCCCTATAGCAAAAAAAAAAAAACCCTCCAAAAAAAAAAAAGTGTGTGCCCCCAGGAGCCAGCAGGTGGTGTGATGGTTGAGGGCGCTCAACTCCCACCTGGCCAACTATGGTTCAAGTCCCGGACCCAGTGGCTTGCTTTCTCACTTTCCCTCTCTCTCTCTCTCTGTCTCTCAAGTTAACTAATAATGATAATAAAATTAAATAAAAATAATTCTTTAAAAAAAAACATGCACCCACTTTGATTCAGAAGCTAATCCAGGAATTGGTTCTAAAGATATCATTAGAAGGGGCCCGCAGAGGGTGTGGTGGTTAAAGGCGCTGCACTCCCACATGGCTGACCACGGGTCAAGTCCCAGACCTTGTGGCTTACTTTCTCACTTTCTCTTTCTCTCTGTCTCTGTCTGGTCAAGTTAAAAAAATAATAACAAGTGGAATTAAATAAATAAATCATTCTAAAAACAACAACAACAAAAAGAAAGACACAGAGAGGTAGCCCAGGGTTTATATGAAAGACAGCCATCACGTGTTTACTGCAGGGGACAGGGGTCACCTCTACACCGCCAGGAGACACAAGGGAAGCCATCACTAGTCCATGACAGGCACAGGCGCTGTTTAAAAGGCCTGTCACAAGGTTATCACCGTCCATCACCGCACGTCGCACATACTTCACGCTAGATCCGTACACGCGTGCCACCTCCCGAAGGCACTTAGGATGCTGCCCAGCTCATTAATAACGATGATGTTCGTAACGACAAATTCTGGTTTTATAGACTTCTAGGCTTGTGTGCTAATTGAAAGTGGCAGTTAATAAAAACAGTCATAAAGGCTTTGCCAATGGTTAGCTCAGAGTTTCCCAGGGTACTTCCAGGGAATTTAAGATATCCTGGCCTAAGAGATTTCCAGTCTCGCAAGTCCTCACACACAAATCCTTCTCAGACTCCTGCTCTGCTTTCTTTCGGAAGAGGTGAACCCTTAACTAGAGACACGAGTCCTAGCCGTCTTCTCACCCGCCATGACTGCGTGACAGGGCGGTCTACGACAGGCACACCGAGTGGACGCAGTGTCTGGCCCTCGGTGCGGTGCAGTCCACACCGACATTCTGACAGACCTCTGGAGGTTGACATTTTCATAACTGTCGCTTTCTTTGTTTCCCCAGTGGGTAAAACAGTGTTTGTCCTGGGAATAAGGACGAATAATGATTTATCCAACAATAAGTGGCGATCAGCACCCCATACCTGAGTTCCCTGTCCACAGATTCAACCACAGATCAAAAATATTGGAGAAACGAATGGCAAAAACACAATAAAAATGAACTTTTAAAAATACAATGTAGCTGCTATTCACAAAGCACTTGCAGCACATTGTGTATGATAAGTAGTCCAGGATGCGTTAAGGCATGCAGGAAGGTGTGAGCGACGCACAGATACTGCTCTGTTTTACATGAGGACCTCGGAACCCTCAGGGGTCCTGGCACCAATCCCCCGCCCCAGATACCGAGGGAGGACTGCAATAAGTTACACAGATTGTACTTAACTACAACGTAGGCCCAGCCTAAGTGGTGTGAGCGCAAGCGCATTGGACTGCAGGCTGGAAGCCACGTGGCCGACGTGGGTTTGCAGACCCAGGTTGGCCTGAAAACACACTGCCCGTGTGGGTGCCCGAGAACCTGAGGAGGGGAGGGCTGGGGGGCAGGTGGGACAAGGTCCCCTCGAGGGTCTTCACTCTCTCCTCTCTCATGCGCAAGCACGTACTCTCTAACACAAGTAAGAAAAAAATATCCAGTTTTAAATACTTACATATTTTGCTAAATAAATAGCAAAACAATCTTGATTTGGGATTGTTCGCTGGACACAGTTCTACTAGAATTAATTACTTCAAACCCATAAAAATCACCCTGCATAGACCACTCACTCTGCAGAATGTTAAGAGGTGTTTTGGGGGTTTTTTTTGGGGGGGGTTGTTATTTTTTTTTAGGGGTTTTTGCTATGGGGCGCATGCGCTCACCTGACAGACAGAGAGAGAGAAAGACAGAAAGTGAGAAATCCACCCCCCAGGGGGGATGGTCACGCCACAATCCCTTCTCCTCCATTCTCCTCTTGGGCTCTTGGACATGCACGCACACGTGCCCAGCATGAGTTTTAAGCGACCAGGTCCGGGACACGAACCATGGTCAACTACATGGGAGTCCAGCGACATAGCTATTACACTAACTGCTGGTCCCAAGAGGTGTTTTGTTTTTGTGTGTTTGTTAGTTTTTGCTATAGAGCTCATGTGCTCACCATGGAGAGACAGAGAGAGAGAGATGACCACCCCCCCACCCCGGGCGGATGGCCATGCTGTAATTCCTCCTCCTCCATTCTCCTCTCGGGATTTTGTGCACACACACATGCGTGCCCAATGTTTGTTTTTCAAGCTGCTGGGTCTGAGGTTCGAACAGCAGTCAGCCATGTGGGATTCAGCCACCTTAACCACCATGCCACTGGTGGAAAGATCTCATGTTCAAGTAAGTTTGGGAAATTCTAGGGTAAACAAAGTAAAATTGCTTGGTTTCTGCCAAACGTCCTAAATGTGAGGAAGCGAGGTGAGCTGCTTGTCTTCAGGATGGGTATCTGGCGGGCATTTCCCGGAGCGACCTGAAAGTGCGATGCTCTTACACAGCGACTCCAGGATTCACGTTCCCTGGAGTAGGCTTTGGAAACCGTGTTCATATTCCTGCAAGTACACCAGGCTCCGTGGGGCTGGCAGTGCAGCACAGTGGTTAGGATGACAGCTGGACTCGGGTTCCCTGGGTACCAGCCCGCCCTGCCCTGCCACCTGTGACCTCAGGCAAGACCCTCCACCCTCTG
>NW_006199613.1:1713069-1730124 GCF_000334495.1 Tupaia belangeri chinensis
AGAGTGTCTCATGGGGTCACTGCACGGGTGTCTACACGGATACTTACTCGTTTAAGTAACGTTTCAACACACGGCTGAGTTCAAATAACGAGCCGAACAGGCAGCAGCAAATCGGAAGCAAGCAACGCCCCTCATCTGGTGGGAGAAGTGACCAGCTGCCGCCTGCCACAGCAGCGTCTCAGAGTGGAGGGCCAGCGCAGACCACGTGGCTGGCCGGCAAGCCAGAGAGCAGTGTTCGAGATTCCCACGCCACCACTGTGTGCTGTTTGTGAGTGGCCAACCCGCACACGTGCTCGTCAGGCAGCAGCAAATCGGAAGCAAGCAACGCCCCTCATCTGGTGGGAGAAGTGACCAGCTGCCGCCTGCCACAGCAGCGTCTCAGAGTGGAGGGCCAGCGCAGACCACGTGGCTGGCCGGCAAGCCAGAGAGCAGTGTTCGAGATTCCCACGCCACCACTGTGTGCTGTTTGTGAGTGGCCAACCCGCACACGTGCTCGTCAGGGAGAGAGAGAAAGCGCCCTCGCCTTCCTCCAGCCCGTCCGGACTCGGGTGCACAATTTTCAAGTCACCAGGGCCAGGATTCAAACCACAGTTGGCCACGTGGGATCCAGGTCCCCGCCACAGCACTGAACCACCGTCCTCACCCTCCCACCAAGCCCTGAGCTGCTGAGAGACACATCTCCGGCCTCACGGCAGCTGCCATGCAGACCGGCCCATGCAGGCCTGTTCACAGCAAGTCTGCAAGGGTGCCAGGACCCGGGCATGCCTGCAGCAGCGAGGCCGGCACAGCTCTGTCTGCACAGCGAGCCCCGAGCACGGCGCGCACTTCTCATGTTGGGGCCGACGTGCAGGGCGCCGATGTGCAGGGCACGGCGCACAAAGCCCCAGGAGGGCGAGCTCTCAGTAGCGTGGGCATAACGCGGGGGAACTATGGATTTTTCTTCCTGTGCGTTCATATAAAATATTCATGTAAGAAATGCACCATTAGCTGATTTAAACCCCGCCAGCTTTATCGACTATCGCACAGGCTTCGAGGCCTTTAACTCTAATGGAAATTAAACGCTTTGCATTTGAGACGTTCCCTCTCTGACCTCTGAACATCACTGCAAGGAGTGCGAGAGTCTGAAATGAGCCTGCTTCGCTGGGAGGGAACTGCGTTCAGGCCCGCGCGACTGTCAAAGGTGTCTCCCTGCAGGTCAGACAGGACTGAGAAGCCTGAGCCGTGGACAGCAAACGCCAGGACCATGAGCAGGACCTCGCCCTCCCGGAGACCCGGGAGACCAGCAGGGTGGGCCTGCCCCGCCCGAGGCCCCGCCCGGCTCTCAGCTCCCCATAGAGGAGCCGTGGCATGAAGTGTAACACCCACGCGGCGTGGGATGCCAGGAGGGCTCACTCTGTCACGGGAAACCATGGCATGTTCCCTTTGTCATTTACAATAAAAGTTACCTGCATCTGGGTCCCTGACATTTGAATTTCACAAGTCGGTAAAACCGAAATTAAATTAAAACATAATAAATAAATAAATAACAGAACAAAACAAGCAAAAGAGGTTGGGCAGCCAACCAAGGGTTTCTGGTTTTTAAATCTGCCAGGTGAGGTCACTGGGCACATGAGCTTTCAGGGGAGCTGCCTGCTCCCCCGGGACCGCGCCGTGGCCTGGGGCAGGGCCCTGCGGGCTGCACAGAATGGGCTGCAGAGTTCCGACCCCCAGGCCCGGAGCCAGCCTCTTCTCCTTTCTGAAGCCCGTCTATTTACGCGTTTTTTCCCTGAGAGGGTGCCACCCAACATGGTCTTCAGGGCGACCTCCCAAGCCCTGCAGCCCCCCAGGATCATGGGGGGGGGGGCTCAGGCTGACCTGGACAGAACCGGAGCCTTGCGTCCGGCCCCGGCATCACACAGCTGCGACCCTTCCGCCGGCACCTGCACACTGGGAACACGGCTCAGGTGACGCTCACGGAGGAATCGCACACCTTCCCGGCAGGTTTTGTTTTGCTTTGGTTTGGGTTTTATGAGAGGAAGCTCAAGAGATGGATCTTGACAGGACCTTGCTGCGCTGGGGTTCTCCTGCGCCTACCAGCCAGGGAGGACCTCAGGCCCAGGACACCTGCTCTGGGTGGGCTGGGAATCAAACCCACACTGCCAACGTGGCCGCGACCACTGGGCAGCAGCACACGGCACCGCAGCAGACGAATGAATCTCGTAGTCAAACGTGGTCACTCTTCCCGTCCCTCACCCCACCCCCAGAGCACTGCGGCGCTGATCCAACTCAGACCACCTTCCTCCTGGCCTGCAAGGCTTCCGTGGCTGCCAAACGCCTCACTACTCCCCACATACACCTTGCAAGCCCCTCCTCTAAGCTCCATTGTGCTGTTCCCTCTTCCTAGAATAGAACATGCTCTGCCTTTTCTGTAGACCCAAGCTGTGCCTCTCCTTCCAGGGCCAAGTCAAGGTCTCCCCAACTGCACCCCGGATACAGGTCCCCAGGGAACCTCTCGGAACTCGAAGTGCAGTCTTATCTAACAGGCAAGATGGGTCCTGCAGTTCAGATGACTGCTTGTCCCCAGAAATGGTGCCAGAGGTGGTGAGACCGTTAGAAGGTGTGGCCCAGGGGACCGTGTCTGGGTCGTGGAGGCATTTCTTCACAAATGGATTCATGGGTCTCCAAGGCGAGACGGAGTGGGTTCTAGTCCTGCCGAGAGGGGCGTTCCTATAGGAGCAAGTTGTTATTGAAGGAAGAGGGCTGCTCCCAGGCCCCTTCCTGCCTGTGCCCACCATCCTCTGTGTCTGTCGCCCAGGCTGGGACACAGCACCGGGGGCCAGCCCAATGCCAGCACCACACCTTTGGATTTTCTAGCCACCAGAATCGTAAGCCAAGTAAACCTCAATTCTTAAGTCATGCAGTCCCTGGTACTTCTGTTAGCACACAAGAGCAGACAAAGACAATGAGATCGTAACCAAAAGCCAACGTCAAAGTGAAAAGCCATGAAGACTAGGAACACTGAAGCAGAGCCCGAGAGGGGCTGAGCTGGGCGTTCAGGACCAGGACAGTTAGCAGTGTCCACTGCAGCCCGAAACCCACCACAAGAGCTAGTCCATGCCTCTCACAGGCCCGTGGAAACGGTACTGCTTCTGGGTGGTTTGGGCACCGGCTAGGAACAGGACATCCATTATCTCGTCGAGCCCTCCCCGTTTCCAGATGCAGCACACCTCAGCAAGCAGGAGGGCCAGCTAGGACGTGGCCGGGCCAAAATTCACACCCATCTCTGCAATGCCAATGCCTGTGAGAGACCTCCCCACATCCACAGCCCCTCTCATGGCAGCTTCTCCAACCCACTTAGCTTCCTTTTCCAAAGCACGAGGGCTCGGCCTCAGTGATTCTCAAGGTCCAGACTCCAGTCTAACAGCCCACAGTTCCAGAGAACGGAGGGAGAGAGACGCAGACACCACAAAGGGCTGTGAGCAAAGAAGGGTACAGACAGACGGCCAGGCGGTGACGCCAGGGACAGAAGAGACAAATGCTCTCTGTGGTTCCCACAGGCCCAGACTCCCTGGGGTGTTTTCTGGCTGTTTACGCGTTTTCCTGCTCTGACAGGCGTAAGGTAACTTCGGATCGCACTGAGTTTTCCTCCCGAGCCTGGTCTGGAAACAGCCCTGGACTCAGAGAAAGCCAGCGTGGACATGAAAGCAGGAGCGGAAAAGGGTGAGAAGCACCAGGAAAGGCTTCTTCACACGGAGGCCCCACTTACACCAGAGCAAGGAGAGGGGGCAGTTAGCAAATAAACTCACGCAGAAAGAGCGAACGAGCCAGGAGATGCGAGCAGGCAAGCAGGTGCCTCCATCCGCAGGCGGCCTCTCCTCGGTCCCTCTCCTTACCTGACCCTGGGGACACTGCCCCCAGTGAGGGCCCGCAGTCACCCTTAACAGAATGAGGGGATTGACAGAGACGTCGGTGAAGCACTGAGGAGGGTGCTGTCTGGGAAGAAATGCTACCTCCGTTTAATCACTAGGAAAACCATTCAAAACAAATAGGAACTCGATGGAAACTTGCAGGGCAGTAAATTCCATGCATTTCACTGTCACACGGGCATCTTGTTAGAGAACAGTAAGTCACGAACAACTGCCCTTTCTGACATCGGAAGGGTTCTGCAGAGCCATCAAACCAACTCAGAAAGCCTGGGGTTCCAGCGTCCGTGTTAACACACCTCGGTTGTGGTGATAAAGGCCCAGCTAAGAGACGCCGAGGTTTATCGGCTCTCCCCTATAAAGAGAAGATGACAAAAGTGCGTGGCTCTCCGCTCCTCGCCCCAGTGTCCCTCCCGCCTGCCCAACCTGGGACTGCTGTTTTGAGGGAGAAGAATTTTCCTGCACAAGCAGAGTTTGACCTTTTTTAGAATTCGATTTCTGGGAAGGACCCTGTCTCTCAAAGATGGTGCCAAAACTGAGGCCAGTGAGCCTCACAGGCGAGTCTGCACCCTCAGACCGGGACGCGGGGAGAGGTGTGTTCACCAGGCATCGGCGTGTGACAAGCCTTCCCAACAACAGAGCACACGACACACGGCCTCGGTGTGGAAGTACACGTGTGTGTGGCATTAGGCCCACAGAACCCAATTTTGTCAGTGGGGAGACAGGAGGCAACTGATCGGCCCCAAGCCAAGGTCACGGGCCGACGTGGCGAAGTGCCTGCCCGCCCCACTCCGCTCAGAACCCTTCCAGCTCCAGAACACGGCAGCTCAGAGAAGAAAACGCTGCGGAGAGACCTCCCACCTCTGATTTGTATTTCTTCCTTCTTTCAGACGAGTAGAATTCATCAAGGCGTTGTCCCCCGGTTCCCCTGGAATGCAGGTAATTAAAGGACAGGGTATGACCCCAAGGTCCTAACCGCCCCAGCAGCACCCGCTCACCTAAGGCTGCCTTCTCTGCAGGCATGATCAGCCGTGGCCAGCCGAGTTCCACGTCTCGGGGAGCGTGCCCTGCAGATAAAGGGGGCCACTGCATCTTACTTGGGGGAGGGGTGGTGAGGAATGCCCTGAGAGCTTCTGGGCTGGAGAGTGAGACCCCGCACACGTGGGTCACATAGAGGGAGGTCAGCCACGGAAGGCCCGGCGGCTCTGAGGCACTGGCTGGGCGGCAGGGAGGGGCAGACACGGCAGAAGGCTGGCGGGGTGCTTGGAATCTGCTGGAACTCTTCAGAAGACGGCACTGGTCCATGTGGCTGCCGCACTCCGTGGGCCCTGCACCCCCAGCCCTTCCAGAGTCCTCTCTGACCTGGGGGTGCGGAGGCCAGGAGGGCGAGCTGAGGAAAGGAGGAGAAGGGTGGGCGGACCACAGACTAAGGCTGGGGAACTCCGAAACTGAGTCACTCCTCGGACGGGAGCTCAAAAGCCGAAGTGAGGGTAGAGCCTAAGGCCCTGGGGAGTCTGCGGGACTCTTCCAGCTTTCTGCCTCCCCCAGTGGGCAACGCCACGGCCGGAGACCACGCAGGTGAATGTCAGGGGCTGCTGGCTCCAGGCCCAGGCTTCTTCTCCACCTGGACCACCACCCAGCGAGGGGACATCTGTGCCCAGCACCCCACCTACATCCACCTGTCCCCACGAGCTCGGAGTCATGCGGCTCAGACCCAGATCATGACACGGGAGCCAAACGGAGAGCCCCGGTCAAGGCTGCCATCCACACATGCCATCGGTGACCAGATGGCCCGGCACGGGGGAGGCACGGGCCAGCCCAGCCAAGCCGACAGCCAGCCACGAGGAGAGCCGCGCTCAGCTCCTAACAGGAGCGCCAACGCAGCGTGTGGGCCCTGGCATTCTGGCTTAATGCTTTTCCTTTCTCTCTGCATGCCAGTTCTGCGGGGAGCAACCTGGTTTCATTATATTCCCAACCACCACCATGAAATGGAATAGAATTCTAATTATGTTACTAAAGTAAAAAAGGGGGGCTCATCACAGCGGTCATTTCTTACCCTCCGATGGTCGTGGCAATGACTTTGCATACACTGCCGGGATCACCCCAGGGACAGGTCCACACAGGTTAAGAAACAGCCCTACTCAGAGAAGCCACCAACCTCCCCGTAGCAGACTAGGCCATGTACCTGTTGACACGGGGCCTTCCTATTCTGAAACATGCCTCGTGACCCCCGACACGGAGAAGCTGCTGCCTGGCGCAGGTGTGGCTCTGCAGAAGCAGCGCCCACACAAACGCAGAGCGCGGAGCAAGACAAGAGAGAAGACGCTAGCCAGGAATACGAAATCCAGGCCACCTGTAGACTAGCAATTCGGGCAGCCAGAGCCCACGTGGCTGGCCACGGTGCGAACCCCCGACTCAGTGCCTGGTGCTCAGTGCACACCAGGTGCATGTGCACACGTGCCCATCTGTACAGGATGGAGAGTGGGGGAGAGGAGATTGCAACACCACCCAACCCACGGAGGGGTGCCTTCCCCCTCTCTGTCTCTCTCCATCTCTCCACTTCCCTCTGGTGAGAGCACACACCTGGTGGCAATTAAAAACTATCTTAAAGTTATCTTTTGTTAATTTATTACGGAAATTGCATTTATTCTCTGATCCTTGAAACCAGGATTTAATAATTCTGTAGCTCAACATAAGTTTGGTCCCTATGTAGCCTTCCTGCCATCTCCTCATACCACCCCTCCCGCAAAACTGGCCTCCTGCATTGTCGTCGGTTCTACCACATCGCAGCTTTAGTGCTCTTCCGCCCTCCTCTCTCGTTCTCCTCCGGAAGGAAAGACCACGAGGGCATGCATACTTACGCACTTCGCCACGGTCCTTTTCTATTACGAAGGGCAGTTGTTGAACAAATAGACTTGATACGAACAAAAGTAAACTGTGTTCTGAGTATTTTACCTGACTGATTCTGACTTTTGTTTTTACCTCTTTGTAATGAGAAACACCCGTGCAGTATCCGTGGTTACTCGAACCTGCCTGCTGCTCGGCGCGGCCTCCACGTCCTTGCCATTGTGCCGTCTCCCCGTGTGTTTCCTGCTCCAGCTGACGTTAACGAGGGGTCCGTGAAAACCCCTCCACCGACCACGCGCGTCCACGTGCCTCGCTCCGCTTTCACCTTCTCACATATACAAGAGATTCCAGGGATCCGTTTCAGCCTTGCTGAGACTGCAGATACTCACTTCACAGCCAGCAGGACGGGGGCACAGGGAGCGGACGTGAAGGCCCACCTTCCAAACAGCTACCACTAACTTCCGGGCACTGGAGCTTGGGGATGGCAAAGCCGGTTAGAAACAGAACACCGAAAGCAGTGGGTGTGAACCCTGTTGTCAACATGGTCCCTGGAAAGCTGAATGCTGAGCAGTCTCCTCTCTCCAAGAAAAACACGGTATGCACACACTAAGACCAGGCACGTAATTTAGAGAATCTAAAGACAACCCCTCCCCCAAAACAGCAAAACACAAACACAGGGTTTCGAAGTGTAGGACATGAGCCATCGGTGGGCCCCGAGTCAGTTCAGTGGGCCATGGCCACTGGGAAGCATGGAAGGCGAAGGAAGGAAGAGAGGCAGGGAGGACAGGGCGAGCAGAGGCGGCCCGGAGAGCCGCAGTTCAGGGCCAGCATCGGGAGCCGTATCCCGTGTGGACGAGCACAGTTCGAATCCTGGCCCTGGAGGCCAGAAGAACACAGTGGACATCCTGACAGGATGGAGAGATGGAGGAAGGGGGTTATGGCACAACCACACCCCACTGGGAGTGCTCGCTCTCTCTCTCTCTCTCTCTCTCTCTCTCATGTGTACCCTGATGACTCAAAAAAAGAAGAGGGAAAAAAGGAGATAATGTTATTACTTTTTCCTGATCCTTTTTTTCCAGTTGCGGATGTCTATCTGCAAATGTGCACACGTGGGTGTGTGTGCATGAGTGTGCATGGTGTGTGGTGTGTGTTGGGTCAAAATGTAACATAGTTCTTACTATGCATTGCCATAAAATAATCTAGAAAATACTACTCTTATTTTCTTTAAGAGAGATTTTTGCTATAGGATATATGCACTCACTGGAAAGAGACAGAGAGACAGAAAGCGAGAAATCACCCCTGGGGGAATGGCCACACCGCAGTCCCTTCTCCTCCATTCTTCTCTCAGGATCTTGGACACACACACACACACACACATGCCCAGCGTGAGTTTTAACCTGCCAGTCCAGGACTTGAACCATGGTTGGCTACGTGGTAGTCCAATGACATAACCACTAGGTCATCTGCTGGTCCCTAGAAAATATTATTCTAATAGAAGCCAAATGATTTAGGATGAAACCGTCATCTTACTTGGTTGCTGAGATCCTAAGGAAAGAACGTTGCTTTAACCAGCAGGAAAGTAGGTGCAAGACAGGAAGCAGCCAGGACACCAGAGGGCCTTCCCACTCTGTGGCATGGGGCACAGTGCCCAAGCAGGCCCTAGTTGCCCCAGGGTGCCCGACTCCACGCCACAGCCAAGGGCAACCGACTTGAATGATACAGAAACCAGGTGAGAGAGCAGACCTGCGGGGAAGGGGCTCTGACCACCTGGGGAGGGCACGCCCCCTCTGAGGGGCACTGCTGTACCCTGCTCCAGACAGCTGTCCCCGTGGACAATGCAGGAACAGGGGCCAGGGCTTCTGGTTCTCAAAGACAAGCCAGAAGTCCGGATCCATGGGTGAATCCTTCCACTCTTAACACAGGCAAGTGAAGGGAGGGCACTGCCGCAGAGGGGAGGCGCAGGCTACGACGGGGTCAGAGGGCTCTGCGGGCCGAGGGCTGTTTTCAGCCTTAGGCCGCGACTTGTTCACGATCTAGAAAGATCCACAGAGGACGGCCTGAGACTGAAGAGGAGGGAGACTGCGGACAGACAGGGCCCCGGTAGGGGCTATGAAAATCCTGCAGAGGAGAGGTCACAGCTGAGGGAGGGCCACGAGAGGTGGGAGGATGGAGGGCGAAGCGCACAGAGGGGACAGCTGCCAAGACGACCGGCTATGCGGGAGATGGAGGAAGGTGGCCAGGGCAACTCCAGCTTCTAGCGGAGTGGCCAAACAGTTGAGGCTCCATGAGCCAAGACTGGGGGATAGCGCAGGAGGGCCAGGTCACAGGGTCAGTGGGACAGGCAGGAGGGAGTGACCAGGTACCACGCACCTGGGAGTCAGCACAGAGAGGGTGGGGCTGGCGCAGGGACACGAGGAGGCGTGAGAACCAGGAGCTGAGACAGCCGCGGGGACACCCCTCCACTTACGGGCTGAAAGATGGGCAGGTGCGGCGAGGCCATCCGTCGGGGCGGGGCGGCGCAAGGTGAGTCGGCCAGAGCTGTGTGGGGCGATGGAAATGGCGGAATCCATGACCAGGTGGCAAGTGGCACTGAAGACCCTTCCAACATGAGCAGTGACAGGCCAGGTGACTCAGTGACGCTGGGGACAGGACCCGCCAGGGGCCAGGGCCCCAAACAGCGGCTCTTTACGGTCAGGGCATGTGGGCTACGGTGCAGAAGGCCAGCGCCCGGGCTATCCCGAGGCTCAGGGCATGCAGGCTGGACAGACGGAAGGACAGGAGGACACAGGGCCTCGGGTGGGTGGAGACGGAAAGCGCAGCAGCACGGCAGAGCAGGGCTGTGAGGACTGCAGGCGTGGGGGAGCGCCAGATGGCAGGGGGGCTGGCAGAGTGGGACCCGAGGTGGTCCTGGCAGCAGCCCGGGAAGGAGGCTGACATGAAGTGAAGATAAGATGGTTCAAATCAAGTCGGGGGAAGTCGGGGTAGGCCGTGAAACCAGATCCGGATGTTGCTTAGACGATGGTGGGGCCTGGCAGGTCTGGCGGGAACGGCCGAGCAGGGCCAGAGCCTCCGTGCAGGAAGCCAGGTGACAGCGACACGGAGGGGAGAAGGGAAGAACCTCCTGGAAAGGGGGGGCTCTGCATGGGGGCAAAGGACAAGGGGCAGGAGAGCCAGGAAGGTCCAGAGCCGCTTCCCACCGGCACCCACAGAGCACGGGGACAGCAGCCTCACTGCAGGTCTGAAACGCCTGCTCCAGCCCTGACGCACCCGCATCACCCCCTCCCCTCCCACCTCCCCTCCTCTCCCCTCCTCCGCCTCCCCACCTTGGTTCTCCCAGTGGTACCCAGGGAGACAGCTCCCGCAAGGGCCTGGTGAATGAGGACAGAGGTCACTCGCTCCCCCGTTGGGATCTGGCATTAACCAGCTAAGTGACCACCAGCAAGTCACCCAGTCTGTGCGTGGGAAGTAAGGACGTTCACTTCCCGGGCCGCTGCTCAGATGCGCACCGAAGCAGGGCCGCGTGCTGTAGCCCTTGACCTCGTGACCCTGCAGCCGCCAAGGAGAAGAGGGGCAGACCCTAACGTGACAGTCCCAGTGTGCCCGGCCTCCGATCTGGCCAGATGCTCCTCTCTGGGGGTCTCATCCGTAATGTTGGAAGGTGTCCCGCGACCGTCGCTCACCCCCGACTTTCACGTACTGGTGGGTCTGCAGATCCCCGGGACTGATTCCCCTGCATCCCAGTGGCTGGGGCGTTCTGTGACAGAGACCCCCACGTCTACGATGGTGCCTCAGCACCTAACCCCGTACAGGCAGCTGGGGGCTGGAGACCCTGGGAACAGGTGAGTGTGGGCGTCGCCCTGAGAAACGGGCTGGACGAGGGAAGAGGAGCGTCTTCGGGTCAAGCCTCGGCCGGGCCCCGGCGGGCGCTCAGCAGCCAGGGCTGGGGTGCAGTGGAGGCCAGCCAGAGCGCGGAGCTGAGTGCGAAGGCACTGGAGAGCCTGCGGGCCACGCAGGGCGGCTCTGGAAGGAATGGACGGGAACTCCACAGAGGAGCTGGAACCGCGTGTCACTCTCAATCCTGATGGCCCGAGAAATGTCACAGCCACTGAGGGCAGGGAAGATGACAGGCCCCAGGACAAAGCCAGAGCTCGCCCAGCAGAACACGTCAGAGCCGCATCCCAGCCCGACGGCCAGGTATGGCCACAGAACCTGTGCCTCAGGTCCGTGTGCTTCTCGAGGTTGGAAACGAGGTGGGAGCTCAGCTCATTTGGGCTAGATCCATGTGAGTTTTGAGGAATTCCACACAAGTTCTTCAGGTGTTTGAGTCTAACACGCAGGAGGGGTGGAGGGGGAGCAAAACACAATCTCGTTGGTTCTTGTCACCCCAACGATAACAGATCAGAAATGTAAGGCATCTTCAGAGTTCACAGAAAATGTGTATTGTGAAGAAGCCACACAGAGGTTTCATTTATTTCCACAAAAATAAACTCAAACTTCAATTCTATTTTTCCACAAACTTTCTAAAGTCCCATCATAAGTATCATTTAGTGTGTGTCTGACGTCTGAAATGAGGGGCCAGCCAGGGGTGTGGTAGTTAAGGCTGCTGGATCCCACATGGCAACCGCACAGCTCAGTCCAGGACCCGGCAGCTAGGAAAACACGTGCGTGTATAAACACGCCCACACCCTGACGATGGGCAGACGGAGGAAGGGTTGCGCCCCATGGGGTCCCTCTCTCTCCACCCTCCGCCTCCTGTGAGCACATGCCCTTGGGCAATAAAAAAAATGAAAAATCAACAGCTCAGAAGTTCTCAGCACCACCCTAGACTGTCAGGTCCCGACTAAGACACGCACAGTCCCAGCCCCTCGGGCCCAGCAAGCCACTCCACTGCGGCCCAGCCCAACATGTGCTGAACCCGAAAACCCAGCCCAGGAGGGGAAGAGACGAATCTCCCACCTCTGCCCCTGTGCTGCTCCTTTGCTTCAGACGCTGTACCGCCCACATCAAACCAGCACCTGCCAGTCGTGCCCTCCCGGACATTCTGAAACACACCACTGGGCCCCTCTGGAGCCTCCCACCTGCCGGCCTTGCTGCGGCGGCATTTCCCCTGAACATCTGGCTGGCCGGTTTCCACAGTGTAGCAGGCACCCCTCGCTTACAGATGCGCTGTACTTGAAAGGACAAGACGTCCTTGACATTCTTTCTCTATGAATTAATACTAAATTCAAAACGGATAAGCAAATGTCTTTCTCAAAGATGGCTCCAAAAAAGCAACTGGTGAGGAATCAAAAGCCAGCGTCCTACTAGCAGCCGTGGAGTCAGCTCCCTGCCCGCCAGGGCTGCTTGGCAACTCTGTGAGCCAAAATGCGAGGCCCGCCAGGCACGCGAGCCAAGGCAAGACACAGAGGGCTACAAGACTGCAACAGGACGTGGCCCCACCCTGCCTCTTCTTCGTCCTTGTCGCTCTGAATTCACAGGGGAAGGGCAATCTGGAACCACTTCCCAGGTTTGGAAATAGACTCAAAGTCCCGAAATGACCAAGGTGGGCACGGGTGACTCAGACCTGCCGGTGCACGTGCAAAGCCAACAGGGTCCCTGGACGGCGAAGGGGAGCAGATGGAGGGGCGGGAGGGGGGGGAGGTGGGCAGTGCCGGGGCTTAGAACCACGGCCCTCGGAGGCCACTCCACCATGGGAGAGGCCTATTTGTAGAGGTAGTGTCCGTGTCACCAGATGGCCGGCTCACCTGGAGTCTCAGCCCCCAGGTTAACTTGGTGACCTACAAGAATTCTCTCACCTGAGCAGAAATGCGAATGGGTAAAAAGTGCATCTACTGCAGTCCGGGATGATGAGAGCAGGATCCGAAAAAGGCAAAGACCTTTGAAATTACGCTCTTCTTTGGCTGAATGGCAGCAAACCAGCCAGATGGAGAAGAAAGGTATTGCCTTTTCCTTCCCCCCAGAAAAATCAAAACAACAAAAAGCTTAGGACATGTAAACACTAGCCAGAGCTGCAAATTCCCGCAAGACAGGCGGTCAGGAGCCGCGGCCAAAGACTGACTCTCACTCACACTGTCCAAGGGACACACGATCACCCCTTGCCCGTCACCGGGGACCTGAGCTGCAGACTCAGAAACCATGACGGAGTCTGAGCGCAAACATGTCTATAGAAAGCACGCTCGGGAGCACACGGAGGAAGAGGACGAGGACGAGAGGATGGACCCTTCCTGCCCATGGCTGCTCTAGGTGGTCCCGACGGTTCTCCCGCATGAGCAGCAGAGTGAGTGCTGACATGCACCGGCGTGTGGGCGCCGTCTGCGGGAACTTGCGCTCACTTCCAGCCTGTCACCTGCCACTTCGGGCTACTCCAGCTCCTGCGAGGTGCCACCCCCCCTGTGAGCCCAGCACGCCTACACTGGCCCAGCTCCTGCCCTGGGCAGTGCCCTGATCGCACGCTCAGCTGGACCACTGATGTCTGATGGCATCCAGGTCTCTAAACTTCGACTTCCTGCACTTTTCTCAAGTTTACTTCTGTCTTCCATGAGCAAAAGGGACAGACTGCGTGACAGAGAGTCAGCATCCCAGTAGGGTCCTGCCTCTGGCCAGCCTTGGTCAGCCCAGCATATTCAGGGAGGTCTCCAAATGCGACCTGGGAACCCCCCATGGGGAGCAGCCTGGCTGCATGGCGTCTTATGGCTGCGCTCACCTGCCGCGGGCTGGGCAGAGATGTGACCGGAACGCTGGCGTGGAGCGGATACGGATCCCACTCAAGTGTGGACAGTGTAGGCATGGAGGCAGTAGCCTGAAGGCCTTTTCTCCTTCCAAGACTTTCCTGCAATGTTATGGATACTCTGCAATACATTTTAAAAACAGGAGAGGGTCAGTCCCGTGGCATGGTAGTTAGGCACTGTGCACAGGGAGCTGGATCCCATGTGACTGACCAGTTCAAATCCTGGCCCTGGAACCTGAAAAACGCCAGGCACATTTTTGGTGTCTATGTCCCAACCCTGAAGGGATGGAGAAGTGGAGGAAGGAGGCCACAGCACGGCCATGGCCCAGTGCGGGGCTGCCCTCTCTCTCTCTCTCGCTCTCTCTCTCTAATGAGTGCATGTGCTCTCTGACAATTAAAAAAAAAGAAAAAGTAAAAATAGGAGAACATTTTTTCACTTTTAAAGAAAAGATGAGGGGCTGGCAGTGGCATGATAGTTAAGGCACTGGACTCCCACATGGCTGACTGCAGTTCAAATCTCAGACCTGGCGACTTGCTTTCTCTCTCTCTCTCTCTGTCTCTCTCTGATAAGTGCACGTGTCCTATAGCAAATCAAAAAAAAAAAAAAAAAAAAAAACAAAAAAGTTAATGTGACTGGAAATTGTTAATAAAAGTAGGTAAATAATTCTTTTTAAAAATTAATTATGATTAAATGTAGAGAAAAGAGAGAAGCCTAAAGCAAACACTAATTCATTATTTGAAGCTTTTAAAAGAAAGGAAAGACTAGGGCCCTAACTAAGGTAGAGGAGATCTCACGAGTCCCCTGCAGCCTCCATTTACCTGCTCTGGGCCTTGTCTGAGCTGCCCGTGGGACCAGAGCCATCCTCTCTTCAGACTCCACTCCAGGCCCTGCGAAGTCCTCTTTCAGATCAATCCAACCCACCGGAAATTCTGCCAGCATGATCCAAATTAATCCCTCCCCTCACGAGACTTACGTAAATACCGTGATAATCTAAATACCGTGTCTCTATTTTAATTCTACCATCTTCTCGTGGCTATTTTTCTGGCCAGAGAGATTCCAGAATAATCTAAGAAAAACAGAGAGACCTGCATCTAAGCCACTGCAACCTGAGCAACCCCTTCAGTCCCGGACGGGACCTGCTCCGTCACAGAACGCACACTGCTGGCCGAAACCTGGGGCTCTCGCCTCAACCAGGTCTCGGTGAGCTGCTCAGAGCCTGGTCCCCAATAACTAGCAAAGACGCAGAGCTTTTTACCCTTGGTAGTCAGCCAATAAGAAAACACGTGGAACCAGCAGGTGGCATGGAGGTTAAGGTGCTGGATCCCACGGGGCTGATTGCACTGTCTGAGTCCTGGACCCAGAGGCCTGAAGACCACACTGTGTGTGTGTGCATATGTGCCAAAAATCCTGAGAGGAGGATGGAAGAGAAGACGTTGAGATATGGCAAATCCCCCTGGGGTGTGTTCTCTCTCTCTCTCTCTCTCTGTCTCTCTCTCTCTCTCTCTCTCTCCCCAGCAAACACACACCCCCTATAGCCAAAAAATATAATAAAATATCCCTATAGCAAAAACGCTCAAAAAATAATAAAATAAATACATTACTTTTTCTCATCAATACGTCTATGAAAGAGAACTCCAGAAAAATACTGAAAGTAGGAAAGAAGAAAAGAAATAATTTTCACATTTATCCTTCTCTCTAACCCTGTGGCGTCCATCACTGTCCACATCTTAGTGCCTTTCTCCAGAGCCTACTAAACATAGAGAAGCGCACAATAAACACTGCATAAGCATTCGTTAGCTGCTGTCCAGGGACGGAGGGCAATGCTAGCCATCACTGTTATCCAGGGACACAGGGGTTCCATTCAACCATCAGAGATTTGCCAAGCACCTGTGTGCCAGGCACTGCGCTAGGAACTGAGTAAATGACAGAGAACAAATGACATACCTGCCTAGCTGAAGCTGCCATGGGGATTCGAACCTAGCTTTCCTTCTCTCCAAGGCCTGTTGCTATTGAACTAGACTGTAAACTCAAATGTTGAAAGGAGCCAGGCAGATGACATCAATTAGTTGAGCCAGATTCCAGCTGGCTACTCACAAGCCTGTTCCCTCTTCTTTCTGAGCCCACTCTTGGATTATATTCCCAGCTTCTCTCTGCAGGTAGGGTCGGCGACAGACTGAGCACGAAGCCACAGGATGTCAGCAGAATACAACACACCACCTCCACACTGGCTGCTCCTCTCTCTCCATCTGCAGGATGCAGACCAGCACAGCAGCCTTCAAAGCCACAGGCTAACGATGGCAAAACCACAGAGTGGAAGGATCCTGAGTTCCTGAGTCACTGCATGGAAGAGAGCTTCCACCAATCAGAAACACGCATTAAGTCTGCGAGTTAGAAACGAAATTCTGGGACCATTATACATTTGGGGGTTGATTTGTTACCATGGTTATCCCATTTAATTTAAGATCTATGTACTTCACTGTATGTAAAATGTATCTAAAGAAAAAGAAACCATAAACAAATATTGAGCCCTAATCAATGACATGCATGCTGAAGTGTTAGGGGGTAAAGTACATCTGTTGCTTACTTTAAATACATTTAAAAAAAAAAAGAAAAACAAGAATTAGATGGATAGACAGTGAGACAATAAAGCGAAATGTTAACTGCACATGCACTGACAGGTATGTGGGGATTCGCCATAGAGTTCTTTCAACTGTTCCCTGTGTTTGAAATTTAATAAAATGTTGCGTGGGTGAGGAAGGACTGCAAGGTACAGTTGAAACATATTTGCTCTGTAGCCGGATGTAATTTCAAAGCCTAGCTCCACCTCTTACAAATAACATGCCCTTAAGCAAGCCGGTTCTTAAATGCTCTCTCGGTTCTGGCTCCCTCCAAGCAAACAGGGCAAGAACCACCCAACGGTGTCCTCATGAGGATTCAGTAAGAGGAAAACCTCAGTGTAGTGACTAACATGTAAATGCTAGTCCTCTTATTCAGAAGCCAACATACTCGCAAACTAGGGCAACTCCTCAGAAAAAACATAAAAGGAGAATCTTGTGAAATTTTTCTTTGCCACGTCCCGAGGGAAATTAAGGGAATAGATTAATTGTGCTATTTTTATAGGCAAAGATGCTGACCTTCCATTAGCAGGACAGTCGGGAGTTCCATGAAGGAGAGTGATGGATCTACCCTGTAGACACTTCCTCACTGTAACACCACCCACTGCGGAGCTGGCCAGAGTGAGCGACGCTGTCACGTCAAGAGAGATGGAGAAGGCCTTGAAATACAAGTCTCGGACTGAAGCCAGGACTCCCTGTCTCTCTCCCAGATGGGCAAGGGAAAAGGCCAATCAGAGGGGCCTCGAGATCAGGTGAGGTGTCTGCCGCTGTCAGAGGTGTCAGGCACGAGACTGTCCTGACTTCTAGCATAGTTACATTAATTGAAAGGTGGCCTATGATCATTAATGAAAGCCTTCAGTGGGACTAACTGTGTGTACTCAACTGAAGGACGTCTAGCAGGTCACGAGGCCCTCGCATCTCTGAGTTCGGAAGGTGGAAGGAGTGAACCTATTCATAACATCG
>NW_006199613.1:1730155-1745348 GCF_000334495.1 Tupaia belangeri chinensis
GCTGAAATCTGGAAGCAAGGAAAAGTTACACCTTTTGGTGCCAGAAAAGAAAATCAGTGCCCATCCAAGAAAATGGGGTCTGCAACTTTGAAAAACGAAAGGGACATTATAGTCAAAGGGACATTACAGAAATGTTTATGGAACATCTCTGAGTGCCTACCTGATTACTCACATAGGCTGTATCCTTAAAGCTATTTTAGACCATGTGCACCAAATCTAATCGCCACCCTCTCTACTGTGGAACCAGATTCCTTTTTATGTACCTATAAGCCCATCTAGTAGAGTGGCTTACTAAGCCTAGACTGCAGCCTCTTGGAGACACGAGCACCGTGTAAGCCGCTCAGTGTCTAAGGCCGGATCGTATGAGCACTGAGGGAATTGGGTCCATCGCTTCCCAGTTCCATGTCATGGTGGTCGTCTGAAATCAGTCTCAGTGAAGTATTTACACCACAGAAATTGGCCAGTGCCATAAATCAGGCTGCTTCTCATAGAGCCAGCTTATCAACATGTGAGCCTGGAGTGTCCTTTATGGCTATGAGGGTGAAGACAAATTTGGGGAAGTCTACCCCTCATTTAAGTCTGACCTTTACCAAAGCCATGGTTGAAGGGGAGATCTGACTAGTAAGTCAGGTTTGTACTGCATGCCCTCCCCCCTGGCCGCTGATCAAATGGGAAGCAGGTCCCTAATTCCACTGGCCAAACAAGACCGGTCTGATTCTCCCTCCCAAGAAAGTGGAGCCCAGAGACTGGATGTTTGACAGGCACTTGAGCTGAAGTCTTGCCACCGCTGGTGAGCACCACCCAAGCTGTGGGCACCACTGCAAACAAAAGCCCCCTGAAAGGTTCACAGAACTGAGAAGCTGCAGTATCTGGAAAAAGCCAGTCAGGAAGAGTCACAAGGGTTGACCCAACCAGAGGGAGAGGGACAAGCATGAAGCCTCTGGTCCCACGTAACACTAAGTCAGTAACCTCAGCCTCTTACTGTCTAGGAAGGCTGTCTGGGGGGGATCTTCAAAAAGTTCGTGGAAAATGTATTCCAGAAAATCTATGTGAGGACTCCCCATTTTTCGCACCAAAATAAACTTGTACTTTTCATCTTTCCACACGTTTTGAAGTCCTATCATATGACAAAGCACAGTGAGCTGTGGAATCGAACCGCCCAAGATCAGGCCTCGCCTCCGACACCTGACGAGTTAGTACTAAGTGATTCTGGGCCTTGGTCCCCTCGTCCGAAACACAGGGCACAGAACGCACTTTGCAGGCTGTTGTGAGGCCCTAACGAGCTGAGCGGACAGAAATGCTCGGACGTGGACGCGGTTATTCCATCAGTTACCCCGAGTACCCAACCACCCAGCGCTACCTCCTTCCTATTCCGATGTGTCACATGAGCGTCCCCTGCAGCCGGGGGCCCGTGCTCCAGCTAGTGTAGTGTGGAGCGGGCTACTCCACTCCCTCACCGAGCACTGTGGAAGGCAGGTATTGTAAAGCTATTAAGGAAGCCTCCCTAGACGGTCCGTGCGGAGTTCGGATCCTGCGTGCACCAGTCACGTTAACTGAGAACAGTGCTCCGGGCGGACACCTGCTCTTCCAGCGAAGACATCCAAGGTGCCAATGCCCGCCAGCACAGGGCGACGTTCGCTCAGGTGTCTCCAGCGAGGACTTCGAAGCTGCACTCCTGACTGCGCACGATCTCCCCCCAGACCTCCCACTTTTCTTCAGCCTTTCCAGGCTTGTTGTTGACATCTGGTAAATCCGCATTCGCAGGATGGAGGTGGAGGGAGCGGCTAGGAGGCCTGGTTTCACTTGCAGCACTTATTCCCATACTTCATGGGGGACGGGCGAAGTTAGAAATATCCCAGGCTTTCCTACTTACTGGAACCACGTAAATACCAAAGCCATTTTGTCTTTCTGAGTCAGGAGATTTTATTTCGAGCTAAGAATAGTTTTACCATACAGAAATCCAAGCCCCAGCCAGCTCCCCTCGCGGTGAGGCCGTGCCAGCAAGGCCGGGCCTGAGCGGATGGGGGCAGGTGCACGGTGACCTTGGACTGCACTGAGGCACCGCTGGCCTGAGTCCATCTACACCATTGGCTCAAACACGCCATCCGCCCCCATTCTGGTGCTTCAAGGGCCCATGATTGTCCTTCCTCATCCATGGGAGCATCTTCTAGGGAAGGGAGCTGAAGAGTAGTGAACATGGAGAAAGCGCCTACGGAGATGTTTTGGCTCTGTGGGAATCTGAACTGTGGTTTTGAAGCTCTGCTTTTCTTTGGTGCCAGGAGAAATTCAAATTCAGTGAGTATGGAAGAGAAGCCAAAATACACTCTCCACTGGAGAAAGCAAGGTGCTAAATATTACACTTCTTTCTTTCTTCCTTTCTTTGTCTTCAGATTTTTGACATCGGGTACGTTCACTTGCCCAACTGATAGCCCCATATTACACTCTTTAGATATTAAATTTTTTTTTAATTAAGCAAGCACAAGCACATGGGTATGAACATTTGTAAGACAGAGGTCTGGGAGGGCCCAGCCCACGCTCTTGAGAGCACGACTCCAGGGAACAGCAATGAGGCCCCATATCCTGCATTTTACTGCACACACCTGAATAGTATTTGGCTTTAATAAAGCACACATTACTTTTATAATTTTTTAAAAGCCAGTGAAGATGAAAGATAAACCAGTATTTATCTGGGCTCTAAGTTAGAACCATGCAAGTAAAATACAGGAAATGCTTTCCTTCTCAGAATGAGGACTCTTTACTAGGTTTGCCACTGATGTCTGAAGAGGTAGTACCACAGTTTGGGTGCTCCCAGAAAGCCAGTGTTGGAACCTGAGTGTATTGTAAAGCTATTAAGTAAAAACTTAGTCCCTTCGTGGTGGCCCACAGTAGGGCCTCTGAGGGTGAGAAAGCCACTGGGGAGGCACACTACGATTGAGTCCTGGCGTGAGTCCAAGCAGAGAGGGAGACTGCCAGGCCAGACCATGCTCTGCTCTGCCAAGCTCTGCCTCTGCCATCGTGTGATGCCTTCAGACCTGCCAACTGCCAGAACTGTGAGTTTCACAAATAAAGTTTTATCTTCTTTATAAATCACCCAGGCTTGGGCAACAAGAACGGACTAAGACGGGCAGGGAATGCAGCTGGTCCAACCCACCACGCGTCTGCTTAGGGGTCGGTTGGGTGCACAGAGGAGGAAGAGAGGACCGTGAGGCTCTCACACAGAGAAGAGAAAACTAAGTCAGGAAAAGTCAAGTCAGTCAGGCCAGCCTCCCACAGAAATGCAGTCCTGGGCACGTCCCTGTGCCCGGCTACATTCTCTTAGGACCTTAAACCAAACCTCTGCAGTGTCTACTGGTAGTCCTGAGAATGAAGAAATGGACTAGGGTAAGGGATGCTTTTTATTCTAACTAAAGAAGCTTTTAAGTGATCTTCAATTTCATCTGTAAGACCACAGGACTTAAGGGAGAAATATTACCAACTGTATATAGTGACTTTCGTCAAACAGAAGGAACATTTCCGTATTATTTAATAAACCAGCATTACCCTTATACCAAAACCAGACAAAATATTTCAGGAAAACAAAGCTACAGACCAAGATCCTTCATGAACATAAGACTTTAAAAATTTCTAAGAAAAATATTAGAAAATCAGACCCAGCTGTAACACACACATCATGACTAAGCTGGAGCTTATCCCAGAAATACAGGTTGGTTCAACGTTCTAAAATCAACTAAACCATCTTTTTTCTAAAAAGAAAAAGAAAAAGAAAAACCTTGTGACCCTTGTGATCATTTCAATAGACAGAGAAAACATTTAACAAAATTCAGTGTTCATTCATGATCAAAATTCACAGCAAATAAAAGCTAGATGGGAATTTCCTCAACCCAATAAAGGGCCTCTACAAAACAAAAACAAAACTATGGCTAACATCCTGTTTAATAGCAAGAGGCTGAATGTTTCTTCCCTAGACTGCAGCAAGGCAAGCATGTCTACTCTCCCCATTCCTGTTCTACAAGGTACTGGATGTTCTAGCCAATGAAATAACACAAGAAAAAGAAATAAAAGGTATTCTAATTAAAAAGAAAGAAAGAAAACTGTGGGGGCCAGACAGTGACTCAGGAGTAACATAACTGGACCCATATGGGAAAGGTCCTGGGTTCCTATCCAGGACCTCCCTGAGCCTTCCAGTGCAGAGGTAGTGGGAGGCAGGTATACACACATGTACCCATGATCTGAGACTTGGGGTGTATCACAGCATGAAGACCTCAGTAGCACCTTTCTCTCTGTCCCTCTCTTTCATGGAAGAAAGAAAAACAAAAACATTTTTTTGAAAGAAAGAGAATCAGGACCAGCAATTGGCATAATGGCTATGTCACTGGACTCCCATGTAGTCGACCATGGTTCGAGTCCCAGGCCTGGTGACTTAAACTCACACCAGGCACATGTGCGTGCATGCCCAAGATCCCTAGAGGAGCCTGGAGGAGAGGGGATTGCGGTGTGGCCATCCCCCCGGGGGTTGATTTCTCGCTTTCTGTCTCGCTGACTTTCTGGCAAACACACATGCCCTATAGCAAAAATCTCTCCAAAAAAAAAAATAGAATAGAATAATTTTTATCTTCATATACCATGATTTTATATTTAGAAAATTCCCAAAGAGTCTTCAAAATCTACTGGAACTGAAGTGCTGAAGTAAGTTTAGAAGGGTCATAGGATCTAAGATTAAGATATATTTTTTAAATTTGCCAGAAGGCATATATACTCACTAGAGAGAGACAGAGCACACCCCCCTATGGGTCATGGTCACACCCCAATCCCTTGTCCCCCATCACTCCCTCTTTTCGCAATTTTGGGCATGCAGGAACACGCACGCATCCGATGAGTTTCTGAAGCCACTGCATCTGAGACTCGACCCGCGCAGTCGGCCACACAGGATCCAGCTGCTTAACCATGACGGTACCAGCTTACCCCAGTGAGTGTTTTATATTATATTTCTACATACTAACAAAGAAATGTTTGAAGTACTACTTACCAAATCACTGAAAAGTACAAAATACACATGAACAAATTTGTACGTTGAAAACTATAAGCATTGATGAAAGAAAATAAATACCTAAAAAATAGAGAGTGATATAGTCGTGGATCAAAAATTTCACTATTGCTTGTTGATATTGATTCAACAGAATCCCAGTCCAACATCCAGCATGCTTTATTTATTTATTTATTTATTTATTTAGGAGAGGTTTTTGCTATAGGGCGTGTGCGCTCGCCAGAGACAGACAGACAGACAGACAGAAAGTGAGAAATCACCCCCCAGGGGGGATGGTCACGCCGCAATCCCTTCTCCTCCATTCTCCTCTCAGGATCTTGGGCATGCATGCACACGCGCCCGGCGTGAGTTTAAGCCACTGGGTCTGGGACTCGAACCACGGTCGACTACGTGGGAGTCAAAGGAAGGCAGCCCCTTGGTAAGGGGCACTCTGAGGATTCCATATACACGTGAAAATTAACACAGCCATTACACTAACTGCTGGTCCCCAGCAGGCTTTATTTTAATGGGTTGGCAAGAACACACAGAATATATGGAAAAGCTAAGACTAGAATAGCCAAAGACAATTTAGAGCAGAAAACCAAGGGCATCATGCTGCCTGATTTTTTTTTTTTTTTGGAGAGGTTTTAGCTATAGGGCGCGTGTGCTTGCCAGACAGACAGAGAGAAACATAGAGACAGAAAGCGAGAAATCCCCCCCCAGGGGGGATGGCCACGCCGCAATCCCTCCTCCTCCACTCTCCTCTCGGGATCTTGGGCATGCACGCACACGCGCCCGGCGTGAGTTTAAGCCACCGGGTCTGGGACATGAACCGTGGTTGACTACGTGGGAGTCCAGCGACATAGCCATTATGCTAACTGCTGGTCCCACACTGCCTGATTTTAAGACTCAGTGTGTGGGGCTGACAGGTGGCTTAGCAGCTGAGGCACTGGACTCCCACATGGCAACCACAGTTTGAGTCCTGGACCCGGCAGCTTGAAACTCACACCTGAAATCCCAAGAGGAGAATGGAGGAGAAGAGATGGCTGCATGGCCCTGTCTCCAGGGGTGATTTCTTGGTTTCTGGCTCTCTGTCTCTGTCTCTCTGGTGAGCACACATGTCCTATAGCAAAAATCTCTCTTAAAAAAAAAAACAAAAAAAGACTCGCCATAAAACTGGAGCAGTGGAACTAAACCAGGCGATTTTATTCCCCAAGAAACATTCAGCAGTGTCTGGAGATGTATTTGATTAGCAGCACTGGGGAAGGGGAATCTACTTGTAACTACCAGGTGGGGCCCGAAATTCTGCAACGCACCTCCAAGGCACAGGACAGATCCCCATGATGGAACGCACCAGCCTAGATGTCAGGATGCTGAGGTTAGGAAGCCTGAGCTGTGCGGCACGAGGAGACACACGGGTCCATGGGACAGGCTGGTCTGGAAGTCAGCCCACGTGCACAAGCATGTGCAGGGTGAGTCAAGGGAAGGCAGCCCCTTGGTAAGAGGCACGCTGAGGATTCCATACCCACGTGAAAATTAACCTTGACTCCTACCTCACACCATACAGGAAGATGAACATCAATCAGACCTGAAGGTAAAAATAAAAGACTTCTAAAAGCAATCATAAATGTGTGTGATCTTGAGATAGGCAAGGATTTCTAAGGTAGGACATAAAAAAACACAACCTTAGGGAACCAGCAGTTAGCGTAATGGCTATGTTGCTGGATTCCCACGTACTCGACCACAGTTCGCATCCCGGACCCAGTGGCTTAGAACTCACACCAGGCACGTGTGTGTGCGTGCCCAAGATCCTGAGAGGAGAATGGAGAAGGGATTGCGGCATGGCCATCCCCCCTGGGGGGTGATTTCTCGCTTTCTGTCTCTATGTCTCTGTCTGGCTGGCGAGCACACGCACCCTATAGCAAAAACCTCTTAAAAAAAAAAAAAAAAAACACACAACCTAAACTAAAAAGTTGATAAAGTAAAGCTAATCAAAATGTAAAACTTCTGTTCTTTGATAAACACTGTTAGCAACATACAAAGACAAGCTGCAGACCAGAAGAAAATACTTGCAAACCTGTTTGTGATAAACAGCTTGTGTCCAGATTTATAGAGAAATCCCAAAATTCCATAATGAGGAAACAATCCAATTTTTTAAATGAGCTACAAATTTTAACAACATTCCAAAGGGGAGATAGAGATGGCAAGTAAGAAAATGGCAAGAAGGGTCAGCAGATGGCATGGAGGCTAAGGTGCTGGATCCCACGTGGCCAACTGAGCAATTCAAGTCCCAGATCCATTGGCCTGAAAATCACACCAGGCACGGGTGCACATGCCCGTGCCCCAAATCCCAAGATCCCAAGAGGAGGAAGGAGGAGAAGGGATTGCGGTGTGGCCATCCCCCAGGGGGTGCTTGCTTTCTCCCTCCCTCTCTCTCTCTCTCTCTCTCTCTCTTTCCCCAGCACACACACATGCCCTATAGCAAAAACAAAAACAAAGCAAACCAAAAAAGACATGGAAAGATGCATAACATCATTAGGAATTAGAGAATGTGAACGAAAACCACCACAAGATACTAGAATGTCTAAAATTTAAATTAAAAGGAAAAAAAGAAAGCCACCCACGCCTAGCATCAGTGAGGACACAGAGGAACGACTGGGACTCTCACACATTGCCGACGGGGATGAAAACGGCACAGTTGCTTTGGGAAGAGCTCGGCAGTTTCTTATGAGGTTAAAAACAGGCATAGCCCCTGGCCCGGAAACCGCACTCCTAGGCACTGACCCACGGGGAAAGGAGACTTCTGTGCCCAAAACTGGAGACCACCAAGAAGCCACTCTCTGGCAAATGGACAGGCTACCGCAGGGCAGTGGGCTCTGTGGTGTGACGGCGTCTGCCACCCCAGGAAGCACAGAGCCGCACACCAAGGGAAGAAGCGGGGCACGAACTATTACCTGTGACAAGTCTATGGATGGGACCTCTGGACAGGCAAAACTCACAGGGCCAGAAAACGGACTGGCGGTCACCAGGGTCTGAGTGCTTGGGGGGGAGGACCCTCAGGGTAGAGACCGCTCTGCACTTGTTCGCGGTGGGGTCCTCGGTGCACCTTCTGACCAACTCACCAGATAGCCCACCTCAAGAGGCCCGTTTCTCTGTGCGGTTAGACCTTAACAAAGTCGAGTTGGGGCCGGCGGTGCCAGGCAGGGAGCTGCACGCCTGCAAGGCTGGCCCTGTGGGAAGGTTCTGGGTTAGTGTCTGGGTGCGTTCCTGGGCGTGTGCCCATGACAAGGCCTGTGGACGTGCTGTCTCCCTGTTTCTCTTTCTCTCTGTCTCTCACTCACGGATGAAATCACTAAACCTTAAATAAATAAATAATCTTGCCTTTAAAATAAAGAACAGAACTGGTGGCTCATGGGTGTGTTCTTTGCACGGCATGACATTTTGAAAAGCTGAATTAGTTAGTGACATTTGAAAACAAGGAGGTTCTAAATAAAGACCCAACTTTTTTTAAGAATTCAGAGCCACAGTCCTCCGCCGGCCCCTTGCAGGCTGCAGGGGCTAGTGGCTGCCTCTGGACTTCACAGGCTGTCCTGGCCGGGGTCCCCCTGGCCTGACTCAGGACGTGTGTTTACCCGCCTGCCATTGCACACCCTGGTGAGGGCCCTGTCCTGCACCGCCACAGGCAGGTAGGTGGGAGGAGGCCCTCCACGGCCTGGCCTGCTCTCTGCCCTCCCCTGGCACGGAGCCCGGTACAGGCAGGTGCTCAGTACCCACCACCGGATTCGTGTGGCTCGTCTACACCTTCCCCAGGCTATCGTAACCCACTGTGACACCCAGATTGCTCACTGCCCCTTTGGTCTTCAAGTCTCCAGAGAGTCACCAACCATGGCAGCCAGCCCGCGGCCTGGAATGACGTGTCCCTCTGTGTGCTTAGAAACTCCCTCTAGTATGTTGTCAAGCAACGAAAACGTCTCAGGGTCATTCCAAGCATTTGTGTCTGGAGAAGAGTAGCTGTTTGTTTAGCAACGAGGCAGGGCCGGGGAGCGCAGGCCTGAAGGCGGCGTGCTTGTGCCCAGCACTCGGGCACATTCCGGGCGGCCACAGAGCAGGCTGCTGCGAGGCCCGCCATCCTCAGACGTCAGCTGTGCAGGTCTGCACCGCCACGCTGCTTCAGCCAGCGGAGCCGGGCCGGGAGGGCTGTCTGGCACCTGCAGCGTGCACTGACGGAAGTCCAGTTGCTGTCCCCGAGGGCCGGCCACGGGAGGGAGAAGGCCGGGCTGAGACCATCCCCGATGTCCTTGAAGAGCTAACAGTCAAGGACTAAAAGGTGGGTTTTGTTTTTTTGGCTTTCTGGGGTTTTTTTGGAAGAGGGATGATATTTTGTTCCATAAACTCTCCCGACGACAAGCACATGGGCGACCGGAGTTCCTTGCAGCAGTGGGCGATGGCCCCTCTGGGACTCGTGGGTCAGCCTCGCTGCTCGCCTTCGCCCCCTGATTTCGGCTCAGAGGCCGGGTTCTCAAAACACAAGCACCAGCTCCGACACACCAGCCACGCTCCGGGCCCCGGCAGGTCTCGAGGGGGCTAGAAGCCAGACAGCTGTGAGGCCTGCCTCTGGGGTCTTCACTCCTCTTCGAAGCTGTGTGTAGTGTGATTTCTCAACTACGGACACCCGCTTTACATGTTCGCAAGCTGCACGCGGGGGCAACAGCCGGCTGGGAAGACCGTTCAGACCCAGCCTCCGGCACGACAGGCTGCTCACCCGCAGACCACGCTCCGCTAAGACCAAATATATTTTCATGCGCCATCTATACTTACGGAGGAAAACACCAGATCCAGCATTCTCGGGCCAGCCACACTGGCACAGTGATAACACAACACTCCACGACACTAAAGGTCTTGAGTTCACATCCCAGGGTCTCCCTGAACACCCTGGGCTTGTGCACACACGTGGCACCTGTGACGCAGCTGGCTGAGCTGGCGGAGGGTAGCACTGAGACTGTGCACGGTGTCTCCCTCCCTCCCCCTCTCTCCCTCCCTCCCCCTCTCTCCCTCCCTCTCCCTCTCTCTCCCTCCCTCTCTCCTTCCCTTCCTCTCACCCTCTCCCTCTCTCCCTCTCTCTCCCTCCCTCTCCCTCTCTCTTTCCTTCCCTCCCCCTCTCTCCCTCCCTCTCTCCTTCCCTCCCTCTCCCCTCTCTCCCTCTCCTCTCTTTCCTTCTCCCTCTCTCCCTCTCTCCCCCTCTCCCCCTCTCTCTCCCCCTCGCCCTCTCTCCCTCTCTCCCTCTCTCTCTCTCCTCTTCTCTCTCTCCCTCTTTCTCTCCCCCCCTCTTGACATGCTGCTGAAGTGTATAAAGGGAAGGGACAAGAAATGACCTCTTAGCATGAACTCAAATGGACAGATGTGTGTCTCCCAACGCGGCAGGTTCAGCGGAAGCAGAGCTCACCGGCCCAGGATCTCACACACCTCTGCACTTGCATGCGCCTCACTCCACCTGTGTCTGTTTCTCTTCTGTCCTCTCTTGCCTCATCCTCATCCTCCAGCTGCTTTCCTTGAATCCACCTGCATCTGTCCTTTATTCTTCCTTGTTCTGTATTTTTCCCTCCCTCTCTCCCTCTCCCCTCTCTCCTTCTCCCTCTCTTTCTCCCTCTTTCTCCCTCTCTCTCCTTCTCCCTCTCTCCCTCTCTCTCTCTCTCTCTCTTTGAAGAAATAAGTAAACTTAAAATAAAAAAATCATTCTTGTTATATGTCGTTAATGTTAAAAAATAGGAAGCATGGAGCCGGCAGTTGGCATGGTAGTTAGTGTGCTAAACTTCCACATGGCGGTCCACAGTTCAAGTCCTGGACCTGGCAGCTTGCTTTCTCATGTTCCCTCTCTCTCCTTCTCTCTCTGGCCAAATTAAAAATAATAATAATAATAAATTAAATTAATAATTCTGAAAAAAGGAGAAAGCATGAGTATGTGGTATCACACCCCACTGGTACACTCCGCACCTCCCTAACACTGCTTTTCTCTGGAGAAAAGGCTTGCTCACTCACTGTCTAATTTCTCTTCCTCTTTTCTGTCTTTTTTTTAATCCCCCAAGAGGTTTTTGCTACAGGGCGCGTGCACTCACCAGAAAGACAGAGAGACAGAGACAGAAAGGGAGAAATCACCCCCCAGGGGGGATGGCCACGCTGCAATCCGTTCTCCTTCATTCTCCTCTCGGGATCTTGGGCACGCACTCACACCCAGTGTGAGTTTAAGCCACCAGGTCCGGGACTCGAACCTCAGTCGACTACATGGGAGTCCAGCAATATAGCCATTACGCCAACTGCTGGTCCTCCTCCTTTCTGTCTTGAACCCACTGTGATTAGACTTTCATCCCATCGCTCTCGGAGGCGTGAACACCTCTGCATCTCCAGACCCAGCATCCACCACTAGTCTCCATCCACTCCCACGCTCCGCAGCACCGGGCCAGACTCCTCCTGCAACACGGGCCGCCCTGGCTCCAGGGCTCCGCAGCCCCTTCTCCCACCTCCCTGACTCTATCATTCAGCCAAGCTAAAAACCCTGGGCCAGTCAGTTTCTAACCGCCATGAGGACAGGAGCTCGCATTCGCTGGTGAGTGTGGCCTGGGACATCCTGAATGGGCGGTGAGCGGGTGAGCCAGCGCATGGGCGAGCTGGGGCCACACGGACCAACAAGGCTTCAAATGGGACTGCAGGTTGAGGCGTGCACATGGAGGCTGGGAGAGCCCAAGGAAGACATTCGGGGTCATGGCCAGCTCCCCGCTATCGCGCTGGATGAGATGTTCTCTGGCATCGCAAATCCTTCCGAGATGTGAACACAGGTGCTCGCTCCACCGCAGTCTCTCACGACTTCCTGACACGGGGAGCTAACTCCCGACTGGCCCAACAGTCCACAGTGCGCAGGGACCTGTCGCAGGCGGGGGACCAAGGTGACTCGGGACCTGACAGGGGGCTGGGGCGAGGCAGCGGTCAGGGCCTCCACTCCGGCGGCGCGAGGCGCAGTGCTCCTGCCTGGCAGCGTCATGTCTGACCGCAAGGAACTGTTCACTCTTCTGCCTGAAATGCCACCGCCAGCCCGCCCGCCCGCACTCAGCCCTCAGGCCCGACTCTCCAGAGTCAACGCCTCCCAGTAGCTCTGATGCCACAGCACCTCGTCCACAGCACGGGTGGCCCCTGCGCGGGGCGTCTGCAAACTGCCTTCCCCTCTCCACCGCCGGGCAGAGCAAGCCGTCTGTACATTTCTGCTGCTTCATTTCCTTTTAAGTTCATTCCTTTCTTCCATGAGCCAAAGAGGCAGAGACAGAGACAGAGAGAAGGAGAGAGAGAGAGAGCACCCTGAACAGGACCTGATGCCACCCAGGCCGGGATTAGCATGCGCCCAGCAAACTCAGGGAGGTCTCTGAGCTTGGACCCGGACCTCCCCAGGTGGGCCGCCTTGCAGAGCATGGCGTTTCACTGCTGAGCCCTGCCAGGCCCAATCTCCGCCACTTTAGAAAGAGCCAGCTTCCCTAAACACCCGCTGCATACTCTGGAGGGACGAATGTGATCCCCACGCCGACCCAGTGACACAGAACTCCCACTGCCCGGTGTCCCGGATGGAAGAGCTGAGGCCAGTGTGGCCAGGGGCACACCACGTAGCTGCGGGGGGGGGCCCACGTGGCGGCGGGGGGGGGGGAAGCCCTGCACCTGCACCGGCCTGTCACAGGCCTGCGGTCACGGCCACCAACCACACTGCGAGGAGGCCAGCAGTTAAGACCTAAAGTCGGGGTCGAACTTTACCATCTGCCTGGAGCTGGCAGAAGAGGAGGGGGGGTCGGCTCTCGTGGCTACAGAGACCCTTCCCTTCACACTGACCCCCACATCCAAAGCAGGATGCCGGGGAGCAGGCGCTCCCCAAGATGCCGATGGTACCAGAGGCGGTGGGCGCAGCGCTGACCACGCCACACCTCTCCCCATAGGGAGACAGCAGGAACTCCCAGGCCTCTGCAATACGGAAGCAGAGGAGCCGGGCAGCCGGGCAAGGTGGGCTGGAAGCACAGCTGGGGCTCCAGGACGTGAAGATGTTTTCCAGAAACAAGTCTCTCTGTGCCCAGTTTTCAGCCAAGGCAGAGTCTGGATTAGCCTGGCCGGTGCGGGTTCCTCCCACGTTGGGCGCTCTGCGGCAGCACCAAGCCGTGCCACCCCCCAAGAGCCAGGGTGCCCAGAAATGGCCCTCATCCTCCTCCCCACACCGCTTTGTCTTGGGACGTCTGCAGGAGGCCCGGGACTGCCTGCAGTGGGGATTGGAGGACAACTGGATGCAGGAGGGGCAGGACAGGGAGTGCAGCCCAGGCCCTTCGGCTGAGAGACCCACCATGAACCGAGTCAGCACAAGGCCACGGAAACGGCTCGCGGGGCACCGTGAGCCAGAGAGCCCCTCGGAGAACTGACAGTGGTGACAGCAGAAAGGTACAGAGGAAGCGACGCGACACTCAGAGGGGACAGAGAAAGGGCTTTGGGAACATCGTCACTCTGCTGATCTTTACTGTCTTTTTAAGCAAAGCCACGCTCCTAGCTCCGAGTCCAGGACACAATGAGAGAAAATCAGGATGGCCGGCCACACCCAAAAGCACAGCTTAGACCTTCCCCTCGCCAGGCTCTGGTGGCCTGAGATGCCCAGCGAAGTCACCAAGGTACAGAAGGGTCAGAGTGCAAAGGTCCAGGGGGAGCTCAGAAAGTCAGCCCAGATTGGAGGAAATCATCCGGCCTGGGGCTGACAGCCAACGGCACATGGAACCAAATTCTCATATGACAGTGGCTGGGAGGTCTCTGTCCACTCAGCGCAGACAGCCTCAAAAACTGTTTACAAAACAACTCTTGAGATCTGACACTTTTTTTTTTTTGGAGAGGTTTTTGCTATAGGGCATGTGTGCTCGCCAGACAGACAGAGACAGAGAGACAGAAAGCAAGAAATCACCGCCCCAGGGAGGATGGCCACGCCGCAATCCCTTCTCCTCCGTTCTTCTCTCGGGATCTTGGGCACGCACGCGCATGAGTTTAAGCCACCGGGTCTGGGATTCAAACCGTGGTCGACTACGTGGGAGTCCAGCGACATAGCCATTATGCTAACTGCTGGTCCCAAGATCTGACACCTTTTAAACGAAACCTCAATGTGTGCTTCTGAGCTAGAGGTATTTCTGGGGTGCCCCCAGGACTCACCTCTTAAACATTATACCAAACACGGGCCATTGAACTGCCTCGGCATAAAATGGGGAGGGGGAGGATTCTTCCCAGGAGTTTCCTTATGTCTGAGGCAGCATCCAGAGACTGCTGAACTTTGCAGCCTTCATAATCACTACAGAAAACGCCTCCACCCCAGCCTGCTTACAGACACCTCCTGCCAGTGACCCTTTAAGTGAATGAAAGAAAAATAGGCTTCGAAATGAGCTGAACCCAAGAATTGTAACCTGAAACGCTCTTATCCCAACACGGTCAGCCCCTTGTCACGAGGGCTTTCATCTCATCTGGGCAGGAGGACACTGGGACCAAGGGGTCCTGGCCAGTCCTTGCCAACGCAGCAGTGGGGACACGTCCCTGACCCCGGCTCTGTTCCCGGGCCGTGACTTTCATCATGAACATGCACTTTCCAAGCGCCCTAGGATCCTCCTTACTCAAATGCAATTGCCACTGCACAGGGGGGTCAGGTGCAAAGCTGCAGAACTAGGCGGCCCCAGTGTCAACAGGGACAGCAGTTTCTCACATGAGCCCAAGAAGGCCAGACACCGGTTTCCCCGGGGTGCCGAATCTAGAAGCCGGCCATGCTGGGTCCTGATCAGCCTGGCCCCTTAGGTGAGCGATTGTTTTAGGCACCTCGGTCCCCAAAGGAGAAGGGCTGGCTGTCAGCACGGTAGGTGACACCGCCTGGGCAGCTGCACAGGAACGACATGAAACTTTGTGGCCATCTCATGCAGTTAAGACACCAACAGGGAGCCCAGACCCAGTGGCCATGGGGCCCCGCGACGCCCTACCCAAACGCGTCCCTTCTGGGACGTCCTCAACACCGCGCGCCCGTGCCCGCGCCCGCGGGACCACCGGGAGGCCCGAACCAGTCCAGAAAGAAGACGCGACCCACACACACACGCGCGCATACACACACACACACACGCACGCGGTGCCTCTGGA
>NW_006199613.1:1746133-1746372 GCF_000334495.1 Tupaia belangeri chinensis
GGTCGGGGCAGCCCTGGGCAGAGCCGCGCGCGCAAGACCAGGCTCACGCCTCAGAGGCCGCCCGCCCCTGCACGCCCCGCCAGCCGCCGAGCCCGGTTGCAACCGGACGCGGGGCTAAAGCATGTCAGAGGGCAGCTCGCGGCCTGGCGGTCGGGGCGACTGGGCCCCGCATGGCTGACCACACGGTTCAAGTCCCGGAGCTGCGGCTGGGGGACCCCCCCGAGCCTGGGCCCCCCGGC
>NW_006199613.1:1746394-1763162 GCF_000334495.1 Tupaia belangeri chinensis
CTGCAGCGTGACCATGCCCACGGGTGGGTGCTTTCTCGGGGAGAGAGGGAGACGGGCCTGCAGCGTGACCATGCCCACGGGTGGGTGCTTTCTCGGGGAGAGAGGGAGACGGGACTGCAGCGTGACCATGCCCACGGGTGGGTGCTTTCTCGGGGAGAGAGGGAGACGGGACTGCAGCGTGACCGTGCCCAGGGGTGGGTGCTTTCTCGGGGAGAGAGGGAGATGGACTGCAGCGTGACCGTGCCCACGGGTGGGGGTGCTTTCTCGGGGAGAGAGGGAGACAGGACTGCAGCGTGACCGTGCCCACAGGTGGGTGCTTTCCACTCAAACCCCGTCTGCACTTCCCTTTCCAGTGAGTGTACATGCCCTTTGGCAAAATTTTTTTAAATTTTTAATAAAAATGAAGACATTAGAAATACAGCCATAGTTCGTGTGAAACAGGGCCCAGCACTCTGGTGGTGGTGGTGTGTATGTGTGTGTGTGGGTGGGGGGGGGGTTCAAAAAGTCCCACCTGCAAAATAGAAGTTAGGCGGGCGCTGCCCAGGGGGACAGCAGGTCGGGTCCCAGGTCGTCGAATTCCGGGTGGCCCCCACACCCCCTCCAGTACACATGCTCCAGCCACAGTTCGCCATCCCTGGGAATCCCGGAAGGAAAAGCAGCGTCGCTGGTCCAGCTGAGCCCCACTCTGTTCATCCCTGGGTCCTCCCCAGCCACCTGGCACTGCACAGGCCCTGTCCCGCACACGCGGCGCCCTGGCAGCAGTGAGCCCTGCGCTCGGAGCTGGTGCTGGGGACCACAGAGAGCACATGAACAGGGAATGCGCACCCCACAGCCTCCCAGAGAGCTGTGTTGGGGGTGCTGGGTGGTAAACCCCCACGGAAGCCCTCGCGGAGAAGGGGACCTAGGAGCAGGCCTGCAGGAAGTGTGGGAAGAGCCTTCTAGATACAAAGAATGGCAAGGCAAGAGTCAAACTGTGAGGCCCGTGAACCCACAAGGCACAGCACGCTGTCCGTGGTCAATTACCCCACAGGTGGGCAGCCGTCTTTCATCTGAGACAGCTAACACCTTACAAGTCGGACACTCCTTATAATGTGTCAAAAAGTGTTGAAATGTTTAATACTCTGTTAGAGCTATGATTTAATCCTCTCCGATTTCATTAGTTGTTATTTTGTTTTGTTTTAAGAAACATGCAATCTAGTTACGGCAATAAAGAATTCAAAAAAGGGAACCAGCAGTTAGCGTCATGGCTATGTTGCTGGACTCCCACGTAGTCAACGACGGTTCAAGTCCCGGACCCAGTGGCTTAAAACTCATGCTGGGCACGTGTGCGTGCGTGCCCAGGATCCCGAGAGGGGAATGAAGGAGAGGGGATTGTGGGTGGCCATCCCCCCTGGGGGATGATTTCTTGCTTTCTGTCTCTCTGTCTCTCTCTGTCTGGCTGGCAAGCGCATGCGCCCTATAGCAAAAACCTCTCCAAAAAAAAAAAGAATTCGAGAAAGGATTTGAGACACTAATGAGGAAGCCAGCCATGGCCGTGGCACCCAGGACAGGGACAGGGGCCTTGCTGAAAGCACTGATGGCAGGCTGGGGAGGTGGGGTGACGTCCAGGCAAAGCCAGACCGGCAGGGGGCAGGTCTGGAGATGGTGAGGACAGGCAGCCCGGGAGAGGAGACTTGGCAGAGATGGGAGGGAGGCTGGTGCGCCTCCCTGGGCGAGGAGGAGGCAGGGAAGGGGGGGTGGAGGCCAGTTTATGGAAGACCTGGGATGTATGTGGGCTTTGCGAGGGGAAGGTAAGTCTCAGAGCACCAGGCCTGCACCAGGCTCTGAGGTAGGGACTGGGGACACAGAGGAGGGTGAGATGGGGAACAGGCAGTCCCGAGCAGCCGCAGCCTCGCCCAGAGCCACACGGTCCTTTTCTGCACCCGGACGAGCACGGTGCTGATGGCAAGTTATGGGGAACCCAGGAGGAAGGAGCTGGGCGGACATCTGGCTGCACTTGGGGGGAGGGCATAAAGGTGCTGGCCTATGACACGGAAAACCCAGAGGGCAGAGGACTGTGTGTGAGCCGGAGAGAAAGGCCCAGCTCCAGCCAAAGTCTCCCTGGGTTGGGAGAAAGCAGAGACCTGGAGGCAGCTGCCGTGGGGTGAGAGAGCATATTTCACTGAGATGCCTGTCCCCAAGGCTTCCGCTGTGCTCACAGTGGGGTTTTCCGGTCCCTATTTCTGCCAGACCTGGACAAGATGGAGGTCCTTCCAGGCTGACGTTTGGGTGGGTGGGTCTCTCTGCAGGGGCTGGCCTTCAGGCGCTGGCCAGGACTATCAGAGTGGCGCCCATTGCCCATCAAGGCGGGAATGTGGGTGGGGACGGGTGGAGCCGGAGTGGTGGGCAGAGCCTGTGCCCTCTGGCCCAGGAGGGGGGCTCCCACAGAGCAGGGCCGAGCCCTGTGGCAGGGGCCAGTGCACAGTTCTGATCTTAGCACAGATGGAGCCCGGGCTCGCCCACCGACTAGCCGTAACTCGGGGCAAACCCTGCCGTCTCTGTCTCCTCGTCTGTACCTGCAAACGAGAGCGCCCCTGGCGGGTGCTCTGGGGGCCAAGCTGGTCCGTGGCCAGCATGTACCAGCACGGGAGCACGGGAGCGCTGTCAGCCTGCTGTCTGCCCTGGCGGCCTGGCCCTCCCTCCCCAGCCTTTGGTTCGTTTTAGTCTACACCAGCAGGGCTGTGGGACTGTCCCTGGTGTAGGGCATCAGTCCTTTCCAAAGCAGGTGCTGGGGTACAAAGCTCTTCCCAGGGCAGGGCTCCGGGCCCTCAGCTGGAACTCCCGCCATTACTGCTGGAGGAGCTGAGCCTCTGCTCTTACTCTTGTTGCAACAGGCAGGGAGTTCTCCTGGAGCCCTGATCTCTGCTCCTGACACCCGTTGCTGGTCCAAAGCCCAAGTCTGCCCCAAGCTGCTCCTTTTGTGCGGGGACTGCTGTGGGCTCTCTAGTCCACAGTGAGCAAGGCCGGCCCGCCCAGTGCTGAGAGCCAGGCGGGCTATGAGGAGACAGAGGCTGCAGCTTGCAGCAGGGGCCCGGGGATGGCCTGGGCCGGTGCAGAGGGAGTGCCAGAGCAGAGGCTGGGGGGCAGGCGGGGACATGCGTGCCATGGTGGGAGTTAGAATGTCTTTTTAAACCACAGTGGCATAAGGTGCCACCGTGTATGTTTCAGACATCTTACAAATTCCTCAAAAAACAGCAGAAACTTGAAATGAAACTTGTAACTTGGTTTTCCTTGCTTCCAGTGCCCTTGAGAAAACACTGGTTATAAATGGGATGGAATGAACAGACAAACCCACCACCAACTGCTTCCTCCTCTGGAGAGCGACTGCAAACGGGGACAAAGTCTTTTTAGGGATGGAAGTGCTCTAAAATTAGATCGCGATGACAGTTACACAACCGTGCAAGTGACTAAAATCCACGGCATTGTACACTTAAAGCTAGTGAGCTCTGTTATGTAAATCATATCGCAATAAAGTTGTTCTAAAAAACTAAACATGGGGCAAGGTGCTCAATAAAAACTCAAGTTACTGTTACATAAAGTATTTTTCTCAAGCACATAACGGAAGAGGAAACTTATACTGGAATTTGATTTTAAGGGACCACCACTTTTGCTACGTCTATGTGACAGTATAAGCCACACACAATCTGACAAGGCTGTTGCCCACTGGCAGTAAACTCAGCTATCCTGACAACAAACGCCCCCTCTGGCCAAAAGCACGTCCTCCGTGTTAGGCAGCCAGCCTGCGGCGTCAGTCCAGACGCTGTCCACTGCGCAGGTGGCGCCGACGGCGGCCTCGCCCGAGCCGGGCTCCGTGGCCCAAGTCGGGCTCCGTGGCCCACACCAGGCACTTTTGGTATTGTTACCCAGTCACCGCCCTCGTTTCCTCAGTGTTCGATTAAGCCAGCGTTTTAATCTTACCCCTTTATCGGTCAATAAACCTTTGCTAAGCACCTGCTGTGCCCCACGCTGCCCACCCGGGCGATGGAGTAAAACAAAACTCGCGCCCTCGGTCTCATGTGACACAGGTCAGGACGCCCTGAGGGAGGAGCCGAGTCCCTCCTAGCCAGGGGTGGCTTACAGAGGAGACGCCTGAGTGGGGACAGGACGATGTGCAGAGCACGTGAAGGTGTGGAATCATGACTCCTCCGGCCTTCGGTGACAAACCAGGTAACCAACGGAGGGACTTGGCCAAGAAAGAGGGAAGAGGTAGAGAAGCGGAAGGTGAGGCTGCTGGGGGCGAGACGGGGCTGCTGGGTGCAGAGCCATGTAGCTGGCTGCAGGGACTCACACGCAGCTTCGGGGAGCCATCCACGTGCAGCCAGGGGCCTCTCCATCAATGAGCAGGGTGGTCCTGACCAGAGAGATGAAGCTACCCCGGAGACGAAGTAGTGCCACAAAACTCCACGTTAGAGGGCTTCCCGGGGACATCTCAGGACTCTCAAAGCACAGAGGACCAAATGCCAGGAGCTGACCCACGCTGGACAGTGGGACCGTCTGCCACGCTGCAGGACTGAGACCCTAAGCTGCACCCCAACGTTGCGAGTGGCTGAACCGTGAGACGGTTACCACGTGCTCACTCCGTGCAGAGCACAGGAACACGTGACCACGGGGGCCGAAGCAAGCCTTTCCCATCCCCTAGACACGTCTCGTGGTCCTACTGCCACCTCAGCAGCTGCAAAACCCTACAAATGCTTCCTGCCTCTCTGGCACCTTCGTCCTGGGGCCGCGCTCCTCTGAGACTGGGAGCCCCAGCCTCCTGTTAAAGATGGCTGCTTGTCTTACGTTTTATCTCGCCGCGTCTCCACGGGTCCTCCATTTCGGTCGTGCTAGATGCAGCAATTCCAAGCACTGCGCACACTGGCCAGTGTTTTGTTCTTGTTTTAAGCTTTTTTTTTCCCACAGGGTACATTCACTCACCAGAGAGAGAGACAGAGACACACACAGAGAGAAATGTGGAAAGGTCACGATGCAATCCCTTCTCCTCTATTCTCCTCTTGGGATTTTGGGCATGCACATACATGCACCCAGCATGATTTTCAGGCCGACAGGTTGGAGATGCACACTGCAGTTGGCCATGTGGGAGTCTGGTGCCTTACACACTGTTCAGAGAACACTCAGAGTCTCGAAGCTTCTCTTACTGAACAGCATGGTGTCAGCCTTGCCACTCTCTCATTTCCCTCTCTGTTTGCGGCCATGCAGGGGAGACTGTAATGTTTTAGCAAGAAAAATGTAAAGAAACAACTGTCATTTTTCCCATTAAGATTATGGTGCACAGGGCCAGTGAGTGGCGTGGTGGTTAAGGTGCTGGACACTCTCACATGGCTGACCACAGGTCAAGTTCTGGACCTGGTAGCCTGCTTTCTCACCTTCCCCCTCTGTGTGTGTGTGTCTCTCTCTGATCAAATTAAAATAAATAAATGAATAAATACAATTAAATAATTATTTTTTACAAAAGATTTCTTTGCAGGATTCCAACTGTGCAGTCATTTTCAGGCCCAGACTACTGTCCAAATGAAGACTGTGCGTGCTCAAACCTGACCTTGTCTCGTTCTTTTATTTTACCGCATCTTAATACCGTCTGTGCTAGGGAATTATTCGTGTCGTGTGTGTGTGTGTGTGTGTGTGTGTGTGTGGTGAAAGGTGTGTGTATATAGAGAGAGAATATATACATACGCTTGGCTGGGGATGAAATCACATGTTTGGGGGCACGTGGCAGGTCTCTGTGACAACAGAGGAGTGAGTGGATGGAAGGTGTCTTCCTTGGATTCTGAAAAGCCATCAGTCTAAGTAGTGACCCAGGATTCAGAGAGACTTGACTCCTTTCTCACCTTTTCAAATCTATTTCCAAAAATTAAAACCTCTTGCATGAGGCCTTCCCTCTGAACACGCCATCAGTGCTCATAGACTATAGCCTGCTTGCCCTAGTTCTGCTCCATTTATTACTTTTTTCAAAGTGAATATGAGACCAAATTTGAAAGAAAATTTATTAGAGGACTCTTTCCGCCCCCTGCTGGACATAACGCAGTATAGCAACGCTGTACGGGACGGATTACCAAACGTCCTGACTGGCTCGCTCTGCCGGCATGTGCCGCGTCCAGCACATTTTTCGTAAACTTCGATTGAGTTGCCAGCATCTCACTGACACCCAGGTTTCTGTGTTTTCTCATAAAACGAGCACCAGGCACAGAGGGGTCTGGCCAGCTCTTCTTCCAGACTGCCACCTCCCCACTGGAGCTGCTCCCTTCTAGTTGGCCCACCTTTTCTGCATGTGAATTTGCACCCTCTCAATTTACAGTGAACCGCAGCCCAAGCTTGCTCAAAAGAGTGCTGCCTAATTAGTAGCAGAGCAGATAATGATGTTTGAGCCTCCCAAATCCCATTCGACAGGTATTTGGTGACTGGCTAAACACGGACTTGTAACAAAGGTCAAAGATCCTCCACAGCTAGGCCCTAACAAAGGTCAGAGATCCGGGAGTCCACAAGATCAGAGTGTTTGCCTGCTGAGCTGATGCTACTGGGAGGAAGACAGGGATATGGGCCGGCCCTCTAGCCTGAGGCTGGAGGGAGCCAGAGCCCACAAGTGAACACACGGTTCGAGGCCCAGACGCAGCAGCTGGAGAACCCACATGGGGCACGTGTGCGTGGGTGCCCGAGATCCCAACCTGATGCAGAAGGGGGGAGAAAGGATTGTGCCACAGTCATGCCCACGGCGGGAGCTCTCCCCTCTCTGTTCCTCTCTGGCCAGTGTGGGTGCCCCCCTGCAGCTACAGGAAGGAAGGGAGAGATAGACGGAGGGGCGGGGTCGGGAGGGTTTCCGCACAAGTTCTCATAGCTGCCAGTACAACGCAGCTCTCACCAAGATCTGGCCCACACGGATTCAGCATGTGCAGGCACGGCGGCCGAGCCTGGAGAAGGTGAACGCTGCACGTGGGACCCCGCACACCCTGGCCCCGGTTTCCATCTGCGTCATGCCAGGCTAAGAGGGAGGTGGATGGTGATTCCCACAGAAGCATGTGACAGTCGCTGGGGAAGCGATGCCTATCTGCGGAACCAGGACTCAGACATGGGCTTGAGGAGCAGGGACACGGCCAAGGCCAGACAGCAGGGACTGATCGCCGGCAGCCCCCAGGACACTGGAAGAGACGCAGCACAAGAGGCAGGGCCCGCCTTCGTCGCTCACTTGTAAAGTTGCTCAAACTGGGTCCTCCCAAGCCTGGGATCTTTGGAGAAAGGCTGATTCCAGATCTGAAGCAGGAGAGGGTCAAGGTGAACCCAAGGCGTTTCATCAGGCCCGAAGGAAGAGAGCATGCAAAGACTGATGAAGGGATTTAGGAGTCTTCCAGGAGGTGGCAACTTTAACTTATTGAATGAAGTGAAACCCACGAATCCACAGTGATGACTGAAAAGTGGAGAGGAAGGAGGCGACCAAGGCCAGGGCCTTGTCTTTTCAGAGGAACACCGCCGGGTCATGAGTGCAGAAGGGATGCTGGCAGAACTGAAAATCACCATTTTACAACCCTCAGTGTAATAACTGACTCAGACAAAAGTTATAGACAGATTCCAAACACCAAGTAAGATGCTGGGCACTATGAAGCAGCAGCCCTCAGTGAGAGTCACTCCTAGCCAAGTGTCACCGCTGATGCACACCCAGCCACCTCTGAGCCTGCGCGCCTGCAGTTGTCCTTGCAAATGAGCACACGTTGACGCCAGTCCGGCCCCATCCCGCTGCTACCGCCCGGCATGTGCCAACCCCAGTCCGGCCCTGGCCCGCTGCTACGCCCAGCAGGCACCAACTCCAGTCCAGCCTCAGCCCGCTGCTACCACCTGGCACGGGCCGACCCCAGTCCGACCCTGGCCGGCTGCTACGCCCGGCAGGCACCAACTCCAGTCCAGCCCTGGCCTGCTGCTACTGTCCTGCACGCACAGAGAAGCCAGCGAGCTCGAAGAGACCATCAGGCAGATCCAGGACAGTGGGCACTCTAGACCAAACTCGACAAAAAATGTCATTTAAAAAAGATGGGGCCACGGGCGCGTGTGCGTGCGTGCCCAAGATCCCGAGAGGAGAATGGAGGAGAAGGGATTGCGGCGTGACCATCCCCCCTGGGGGGTGATTTCTCGCTTTCTGTCTCTATGTCTCTCTCTGTCTGTCTGGCGAGCGCACGCGCCCTACAGTGAAAATCTCTCCCAAAAAAAAAAAAAAAAAAAAGGATGGGGCCAGCCATGGTGTGGTGGTTAAGGCGCGGGATCCCACGTGGCTGACTGGGCAGTTCGAGTCTCAGACCTGGAGGCTTGAAAAACACTGTGGGCATGTGTGCACATGTGCCCAAATTCTTGAAAGGAGAATGGAGAAGGGATTGAGGTGCGACTATCCCCCCCGGGACGGATCTCTCTTTCTCTCTGAAACCTGGAGTCTTTAGAGAAAGGTTGATTCCAGATCACATACAAGCACAACTCTATAGCAAATTTGAAAAAGGGGGTGGGGTGGGGCTGGCAGGTGGCATGGTGGTTAGGGGGCTGGACTCCCATATGGCCGACTGTAGTTCAAGCCCGTACCCAGTGGCATGCTTTCTCATTCTCTCTCTTCCACCCCAATCTGGTCAAATTAAAATAAAGTTAAATAAAATAATTACACACACACACACACACACACACACACACACACACACAGCATGAGGGACTGCTCTGAATTAAAAGAAGTCAGAGAGACATGCCATGACCAGATGTAAGAGGGGATCTTGAGTGGCTTCTGGGGTGGGGAGAATAGCTATAAAAGAAATTCTTCAACTGGGAAATTGTGACCATGAACTAAAAAATAGACGCATGCTACGGGAGTGTTCACTCGCCTAGATGTTACAAGGTTTTGTGGGTTAAAATCATTGATCGTACAGATACGAGCGGAAGGATTTGGGGACAAAGTGTGATTACCAGCAAATGGCTCAATTAACAAAACTACATGTAAACACTTAGTGAGGCAAATGCCAACTGATAAATTGGGTGAAGGTTATCTGTGTTCATTGTGTTAATTTTGTATTTTTTTCTTTCTTCCTTTATTCATGATAGAGCACAAGACAGAGAGAGAAAGAGAGATCCTCACAGGCCCGGCTACCCTGCGACCTGCTTCCTGCAGCCCACCTGCTTCCTGCAGCCCGCCCCACTGGAACTTGGGCACTGCCAGTAGGGATCTGAACCATGGCAGCCGTGTGGGCTGGGCTACCCCGAGCAGCAGCACAGGACTGCTAGCCACAGAGCCAGCCTGTTTTGCTTTGCTGTGTTGTAAGATAGGCAATAGGTTAAAGGTATGTAGAGACTGTATGTTAAAAATAAACAAAGTGTGGGACCAGCAGGTGGCGTGGTGGTTAAGGTGCTGGACACTCCCATGTGGCTGACCACGGTTTGAGTCCTGGATCTGGTGGCTTGCTTTCTCTCTCTCCCTCTCTCTAGTCAAATTAAAGTAAAATAAATGAATAAATAAATTAAAAATAAATAAATAAAGTGAGGGGAAAAGATAAAAGTGAGTTCTCTAGATTCTCCACAACCAGGAAATGCAATGATTAGAATAAAGTTGGCCATTTTTAAATTTTCCATGTTGGCTTTTGAATGTTTCTAAAGTATGCAAAATGCTTATATAGGAAACTGAAGTAGAAAATACCAGGGTCTAACATTGCTTGCATGGATGTTACTAGCTGAAATTCATTCACATTTTCTGTGGGTTTTTTAAAACCTGTGTTTCTGAATTTCCTGAGGATGTCGGTAATCCCTTATGGAGCCCTTGAGTACTCCAAGTCCGGGCTCTCGGAGTTGGGAGCGTTTGCACGCACATGACACGGTGTCATTTATGAGTCAGTTACAGCTTATACCAGGGCCTGAAGGCTCGATCGCGCATAAGGTCGAGTGCGGGTATTTCACGGAGCATCACGTTGGTACTCAGAAAGTCAGAGTTTGGAATATTCTGGATTTCTGATTTCCTGATTAAGGATGCTCAACCTGTACTTTCTGTACAGAGTGAAATCAAATAAAAAATCAACACGTTATTTCTCATTTCGAATAACCATGCTTCTAAAGAGGCATAAGTACTGGTTCTCAACAAGACAAAATTAAGGCCATTCAGATAAAAGGTGGACACACAAATTAACATGAAATGAATCACAGACTTAGTAAAAGCTAAAACTAAAACTTCTTTCTAGAAGAAAACAGGAGAAAATCTGCAACTTTGCCAATTGCAAAAATGTCTCTGGACACAAAAAGCACTTAATAAAACAACATACGGAGAAGTTGCCTTCATCAAAATTGAAAGCGTTTGCTCTTTCAAATGTGCTGTTAGAAAACAGGCCCGACAGTGGCATGGCAGGAAGGCCTGCTCTGGGAGGCTGGCCATGGGGAAGGTGCGTGCATGCCCAGAGCCAGGGAGGCTGATGCTCTGGGAAGATCATGGCATGAAAACCTGATCAGGGGTACCTGTCTCTCTCGCTGATGGAAAAAATAAAACTTAAAAAATAAATAAATGAAAATAAAAGGACAAGTCACAAACTAGGAGAAAATATCCGTAATACAACCTCGTAACAGGATTGGTACTTGTCCCTCACTCGAGCCACGCACCCTCCTGCCTGTTCCTCACCTTCCACAAGGGCCCCATAACCGGTTCTCCACGTGACAGTCAACCAACCTTTCACGCACACACGGGCTTGTGGTGCTCGCCGGCCTGGAGTCCCCCCACGGCTGCCCACAGGTACAGAGGCACATATGCAGTCCCCCCTTGGGCAGAAAGCCTACACGTCCCCCAGGTGGATTTTCTGTCTCCTGTCACCCACACACATGCCGTGCTCCAGGTACACCAGCCATTGCCTTTCTCGCTCACTTTCTGGGCTGGCCAGGGTGGCACACAGGTAGCACCACTACTTGGGAGGCTGAAGGCCACCTGGGAGGCCCAGGTGTCTCTGTCTTAGCTCTCACTCAAAAAAAAGTTAAAAAGGAAAAGCTCACTCCTTGTGTCACAACCTCATGTAAGGTCAGGTGTAGAACATTTCACGGTGGCATCAGGTTAGCACTCAGAAAGTTGCATTTTGGAATATTTCGGATTTCTGTACTTCCTGCTCCATCTGTTGGATTTCAAGTGTACTCGTGTATTTCTTCCTTGACCAAAACAGAGAGACATGAGGGGGGAGAGAGAGATCCGGCAAGCACCCCCGAAGGGTCCCAGTGCCAGGACCCATACCCCACCCCTGCCTACTCCGGGTTACAGGACCTGGCAGACTCAGGGAGGTGTCCAGACATGGGCCTGGAACCTCCACGGTGCACTGGCGCTCTCGCCCCCTTCTCCTGGAGGCCCTCGAGCAATGGTACCGCCACTCTCTTCTTGCAACAGGGGCAGCAGGAGCAGGACACCCGTGCTGTCCCTGGTGCCCCCAGTGTGGTGCCTGGAGCACGGCAGAGCTGCAGCTGGGCGGGGAGCCGTGCACACCCCATGCCCGGGATACGTCAGCCCCTACTGGCAGAATGCTTTAATGTCTTCTTTGCCTTCGGCTCCCTCCCTTTAGAAAATTCTCTTTTTACATCCTAGAATCATTTACGTGGCTGGAGTATCCCAAGGGGCCATTTCCCTGGCAGTAAACCAAGACTGTACCTCACCTACCTGTGGGCTCATCAGCGCTTCGGCCTACAGGCCCATGTCCACCTTGTGAACAATTCACCCTCCACACAAACGGGACGAAAACAAAAGAAAAAAACAAAAGACTGTGTTAGTGAAGCCATGAGGCAACTAGAACCCACCTACACTGGTGGGACGTGACAGCTACCTACCGACCCTGTGGAACGGCATCTGGTAGCGTCTAGCACAGGGAGACAGCACACCCACCAGCGTGCCCAGGGGACATGCACGCACATTCATCCAAAGGTGCAGAAGGAAACGCTCACCGCAGCCTATCCCAGCAGCCCCGACATGGCGCAGATCCCAACGTGCGTCAGCCGGGGACCTGCGGCGCATGCAACATGGATACCGTGTAGCACTGACCTGCACGACGCGAGCGTCCTTGCAGACACGACCCTGGGAGTCGGACACCAGTGCATGTATGTTATACCCTGATGGAAAGTGCGCTGAGAGGGGTCAGCAGGTACCAGAGGTTAAGGCTGCTGTACCCCACAGGACCAGCTCCGTGGTTCAAGTCCTGGGCCCACTGGTTTGAGAATCACACCAAGTACATGTGTGCACTTGCCCAAAACCCCAAGAGAAGAATGGAGAAGGGACTGCGATGACCACCCCCTGGGGGGCAATCATTTCTTACTTTCTCTCCCCCTCCCCCATAGCAAAAACTACCCCAAAAGCATATATAGAGAGAGATTAAAAATACATACTCTCGCTGGAGCGTTCCAGTGTGAAGCTCCTCAAGCACTTCCCTACTGGTATTCCTCCAAAGTTCGATCCTTCACGTCTGAGGTGGTACTTGAGGACTTAACTTCAATTGGCCTACTATGATCCAACAGTCACGGTCAAGTTTCATATCTGAAACTTCATACGTGTTCCCTATTCTATATGTGTCATACATAGTGAAAAATGTTCCTCTCAAAAAGTAACTGAGAAAACTTAATACTCAAGGAGGTGGGCCATGGCCACTGCAGAAGTACGGGTGGGATGGGCCAGTTGCGGCCAGGCAGCTGGGCTGCTCACAGCTGACTACACTCCTGGCTGGGTGGCTGTGGGAGCTGCCTCGACACCTTACGCCTGGACTTCATTTGGTAGCAGAGATGACACAGCCCCTGTCTGGGCTGGGCGTTAAAGGGGACGGTGGAGTTTGGGAGCCTTTCCCTTCCTCAGCCTGGAAGCAGAACTGGGGTGGAAAAAAAAGTCAACAAGCTGTTTGCTGCAATATATATATTTTAATTCAAAGTGAATCAACAGTAATACACCATAAATTCTTACTTTGACACTCACCAAAATAGTCACCTGGAAAACCCGCTTTGTGTGACCAAGTACAGAGGCGTGGCCACATTTAAATCACTGAGAACTAGAGAGAAACGCTACCGCAAACCGAAATAGACATTACATCCATAAAAATTTTCCCAGTCCTTATTGTAATATTGCACAGTGCAATTGCTACATGGCAAACTAGTGTAGCATGAATAAAAGCAAAACAAACCAAAGAAAGAAAGCCACAAGTCTAAACTTGTTAGACAGTCAACAGCGCAAACTTAGTAATCAAGTTGCTATCATTGGGTTCATTAAAACAAATCTTCCTACACCTTGCAGTGTATGATTTAACTTTTACTTAACACAAAGCAAGTTTAAAACTAGAAGTAGAGATTTTAAAAATAAAAAGATTCTCTAATGCAGTGAAATTTAATTAAACACCCTGAAGGAAAAAAGAATGACTAAATATCAAAGAATTTCATAAAAAATAATTTGCGAGTTACAATATGCAAATATGCAACTTGGAAATCATGCAGTGTTTTATTTAAAAAAGCATTAAAACAAAACTGGTAAAAATGGTTTTAAAGAGAAGTACAAATCCAAATTATTTCATGAATATGCTAAATTTAGACGTTAGCAGAACTTGGAAATTTAACATTTTTAAACACACTAAAAGGCCCATGATTGTAGTGAATTAAAACCAGTATATGGAACTGGGAGATGCCTTTATCAAACATTACAATTATATTATGAAAATGCTGAAATGGACCACTAAGTCCACCAGCTAAGACTTCCTCAGCCTGGGAACTTAGAAAACACGAAGCTCCAGAGTAGAGAGAAGGCTCGAGCAAGGGCAGCGCGCCGGTCTTGGCCTGCTTGTACTGTCGGTCCTCTGCACCTGGTGGCTCTGAAACACCCGCGCCAACACTGATCCTTTTCCAAGGGAGCAGGTACCAGTCACCTTCTGGACCCTATCAGTAAAACGCAGAGGCTGTGGAGGGCAGCAAGTGTACTTAAATAGTGACTCCATAAATCTGTCATCTGTAAATCATCTTTTAAATTAATCTTAGGCTACTCCTTTCTTATGCGTATTATATATACATATATTTCTCTTAATATAAAATGCATAGAATCAATTACTAAAAACACTGAAACCTGTGGGGAAAATTAAGTCCTTCATTTTCAGTGTGACTAAAAATGTACTGCTGGTTTTTATTTTATGATCTAATACTGTAATTTTTAAAATCAATTTCAGGCACATTTATTTCACTGATGATTATTAAATAAAACACTGCTTCCATTAATGGAGTAAAGACAAGTCTACCCATTGTTAGCTTACTGTCAAGGCTGTACTAGTGGTGGGCGAGTTGTTGATCAAAGAAACACTGTAAATGCAGATGTCTGGACAGTTCTACACTTAAATGCTTTGTACTGTTATTCCAGTAAATGCTGTAAGGTTATATTCCAGATTTGTAAGGAAAAAAGGTAAGCCAAGCCTGCAAGATACAGCTTTCTCAAGTTCTGCAATGCCAGTATGAGAATAAAAAAATTAAGTTACATTGATACATCCAAGTTTATATGCAGTGATGAGCACAAACATTAATAGAGATAAAATACTGACGCAAATAACACACCCCAAAATAACATACGCAATTATTTTCCATCATTTACAATACAGTAGTTACAATGACACTCCAAAAGAAAAGCAAAGTAAAAAACCAAAGCCCCAACTTCTATTTCATGTAATTAGACTTATACAGAAATCAGAAGGCTAAATAACAACTAGTTAATCACCTATTTTCACAGCTATCTGAAGTGGCAATCATTATATAGCAGCTTATCTATGATACATTCAAGATAAATGATACAACTGATTACTTGCCTGTAAGCTAGAACACAGCCTCAGTTCAATACCTTTCCTTACTTCCACCTCTACACTAACAATATACTTGAGGTCTATGCAAAAAGTAGCTACCTTTTATATAAGAAATGGATGATTAAGTCTTTGGTGCTGTAAAAGCAACTTCATTTAAACATCACCACCACCACCAAAAAAAAAAAGGGGGAGGAGAGGGGGGAATCCAAGACACACTTCCTAGAAAAAAAGCATGTAATTTCTGTCCCTGACGGAATGTATTAAATAAGCAAATACCACCAACAAGCAAAACAAGTACTACAATATAAAAAATACTTGGGGGGGGGAGAAAACCCTCTCACATGCATAAATGAAAAATTGCACACAAAGAACTCACATCTTTTCAAGCTTCAATATAGTAAATATTCTGCTACTATTTATTAAATACTGCATGGTTTGCCCAAGCTAAGATGAAACCACATCATGAATCAATGAGCGTTTTGCATCTTCTTGCATTATCTACTCAAAGGTCATGCCTACAGCGCCGCTAAACATTGTATCAAGTCCAATTATACAGCAAACACTCCCAAATAAACTTAGATTGTACTGCAGTTTCACTTAACAGTATATAAAATGCTGTGCCAGTTTATCAACTATCCATTAGATACTGAATCAATTTTTCTTAAGCACTACTAACTGCTTTTCTTGAAGCTAGATCATTCTGAAAAATCAGACAGCAGAATTCAGCTATAGCAAACATGCTGCCCTTTTAAAAAGGAAAACCAGCTACTACCTGAAATCATACCACACAAAACCAAAAGGAACATTACTCTATCGAGAGAAAAGTAAAGAGTAGGTCTGAGTCATAAGTGCTGCAGTCCTCGACATTTATGTATAGGTAATAACATTAACGACCTCAAATATTAAGGCACTATGTGTGGGAACGGTTTACAATGCAGCTGAGATTATTAGCACAACATTTAAGAGCAAAGTCTAGGCAATGTTTTGCCCATGCAAAGACACATGCAAATGTAGAGAACAACAGCTCGGTTTCTTAAGTAAGTGACCCGACATGTACTGAGACACAGATCTACACTCACTGAATGCGGTAATCGGACATGTGTGCATCTGCTGCTCTAAGTCTGTACACAGAATGGCTTCCCAAATGTGGACGTGTCTTGCACTAGTTAGAAGGCAATTTTATAAAAAATAGCAGGAGCAAAACTGGACTTCGCTCCCATAAGTCACCTGTCTAGAGTTACTACGTAAGAAGATAACATGACCAAAGACAAGTATACCAAATGTGCAAAACACATTAAAAGTGAGTTTTTTTAAAGCTCAAAGTTGTTTAAATTGCACCCAAGTCTACATGATTCAAAAATAATTTTCTTGTGCCATGGCTAACATTTATTAAATACCATGTTTTTATTTGTAATCAAACGTCTGTGTCACTGAGCTTCCTTGATACACGTCTCAGAGCCGTCACATGTATGGATACTGGCCGGGCTTGCTCGGACTCAGTGGGAACCCAGCATACGCCGGGGACGCTGCGATGTAGGAGTGGGGCGGGAAGACGGGCTTGAACTGAGTCTGATGGATGGTCGGGGACGGCAACAGCCGGGGGTTTATGCCCACCGGGACTTGGCGAACTATGCCGCTGGGGTGGGAGAGACTGTAAGTGGGGTGCTGCAACACAGGTCTCGAGGTGCACGGCGAGGCTAAGAGGTGGGCCACGGGGGCAGCAGTGCCAAGGGCGGCCGACGAGGGGAACGGAAGCAGGGTGGGCTGTCCTCCCAGGTGCGAGCTTCCAGCCAGGTGGGCGTGCACGGCCGTGCGGCTGGGGCTGCCGTGAGGAAGAGGGAACGGATTACTGGCAACGCTGCTGGGAACAAAGGCTTGCTGCCTTCGGTGTGCAAAGTTTCCATTCCACTCTTGAGGCCCAGATCCGAAGTGCTGGACCTGTGTCACAGGGA
>NW_006199613.1:1763757-1770188 GCF_000334495.1 Tupaia belangeri chinensis
AGTGAGTCGTGCTCAAGAGTAGGGAGAGAAGACGCAGTGTTCGCGGTGGCAGGCAGCTTCACATGGCTCTCAGAGCCGTCAGGACCATAGCCATTCAGGAAAATAGATGGCAGGACCACTTGTGACACAGCAGTCTCACTTCTGAGCACATGTGCAAGGTGAAGGGGGGCGGTGCACCCCACGGCCACTGCAGTTCTCCCAACAGCCAAACACAGCCATGGCTGGGAGGGAAGGACGTGCATGCACACGACCCCCCATGGCTGGGCGGGAAGGACGTGTGTGCACACGACATCCCACGGCTGGGTGGGAAGAACGTGCGTGCACACATGCTGTACAATGCTTTCTAGCATTAAGGACATAATACTAAGTGAAAGGGTCAGGTACAAGACAAACCCCACCAACTCCCACTCAGGTGTGGCAACTAAAAAGCCAATGTCATAGCAGGAAGGAAGAAGAATGGAATGGTCCCTAGGGCCTTGCAAGAGTAAAGGGAACAGGGAGGACAGAGAGATGTTGGTCAAATCAGTAAGAAAGGAGGAATGAGACTAGTATTCCATGGGTAGTAGGTGGAGTGATGGCTAAGAAGGTTGGATCTGGGATCAGCAGTTAGCGTAATGACTATGTCGCTTAACTCCCATGTAGCTGACTGTGGTTCAAGTCCCGGCCCCGGTGGTTTAAACTCATGCCGGTACGTGTGCGTGTGTGCCCAAGATCCCAAGAGGAGAATGGAGGAGAGGGGATTGTGGCATGGCCATCTCCCCGGGGGGTGATTTCTCACTTTCTGTCTCTCTCGTCTTTCTGGTGAGCACATGCATCCTATAGCAACCCCCCCCCCCAAAAAAAAGGCGGCTGGATCCCATGTGGTCGACTCTGCATCCAAGTCCCAGATCCATCAACTTGAGGACCACGTGGGGTGCACCTGTGGAAAATGTAGAAGTGGTGTGGCTGTTCCGGGGGCGACATGCTTTCTCCCTCTGTCTTTCTCTCTGACTCTGTGTCTCTGTCTGTCTCTAGCAAGCACATGTACCCTATAGCAAATTTAAAATAAATAAGTAAGCCTAAACAAACAAACAAGAAGGACTAGCATTCCATGGCGCGGCAGGGCGACGGAGGCTCGCAGTGACACCATGCACTGCGTATTCACAATTGCCAGGAGAGGGCTGGGACTGCTCCCTAAGCAGGAAGTGATAGCCTCTGAGGTGATGAGACGCCGCCGGGTCATCTAGAAAGTCATCGCATGTTCCGTGACCCTGCTATGATCATTACATATTGTATTCATGTAGAAAAGTTGCACTGTGCCCTGTATACATGGTTATTACGTGCCAGTTAGGATTCAGAAAAAACCTAGTTTGTATTAGGAATAAGAAGAGGAGAAAACATTCTATCTATCTGTATTGACATTTTCATTACCACAACACTACTAACAGCTACTATTTATGGAGCACTTCTGTAAAGCTAACATTTTATATACATGATGCAATTCACTTCCAAAGCAGCCCAATAATGTAACTATTATTCCCACTAACTGTAGAATGCTGAAGAGACTTGACCAAGGTAAATAGCATATGATGAAACCAGAATTCAAACCCAAGTCTTTTATTTTAACTGCACTTCAAATTTTGGTATCTTATTTTTTTTAAACATTCAATCACTATGCATCATTTGGCTTGTAAAGAGAATTTACCCAACTCAGACCAGTCTAGTTGAGAATATTATACACGTCATCATCAACAGGTAATAAACCATTTCTGTGTCCCACAATGTCTTGCCTCTCTATTTTTTCCAATTTCCTTCCCTATCCTCTTCCCCTCTTCCGCCCTCCTTCCACACTGTCTCCAGTGTCCATAACTATTCTCAGTGCTTTTATGCCCTCCTATCTTTCAGAATCTACCATAGAGACTGTTGGTATATATGAAGTGGAGACATACAATGTCTCTCCTTCATAGCCTGACTTGCTTCACTCAGCAGTAAATCTTCCATATTCAACCACCTTCTATCAAATGTCAGGGTCTTCTTGTTTTCCATGGCTAAATAGTATTCCAGGGAGTACATGCTCAGTGCTTTTATGTCCTCCTATCTTTCAGAATCTACCATAGAGACTGTTGGTATATATGAAGTGGAGACATACAATGTCTCTCCTTCATAGCCTGACTTGCTTCACTCAGCAGTAAATCTTCCATATTCAACCACCTTCTATCAAATGTCAGGGTCTTCTTGTTTTCCATGGCTAAATAGTATTCCAGGGAGTACATGTGCCACACTTTTTCAATCTATTCATCTGTTTGTGGACATTTGGGTTGGTTCCGTGTCTTAGCAATAGTGAATAATGCTGCAATGGTCATAGAAGTGCAAGCGCTTTTCCGACAGCATTCTCCTATCCTTTGGGTAGATACCCAGAAGTGGTATTGCTGGTAGTTCATATGGTAGTTCTATTTGTAGACCTTTGAGGAACCTCCATATTGTTCTCCACAGTAGCTGGACCAACTTACATTCCCACTAACAGTGTAGAGAGTTCCCCTTTCACCACATCCCGCCACAACTTACAATTTTTTTTTTTTTTTTTTAAATCTTCACCATTCTGACAGGGGTGAGGAGCTATCTCATTGTGAACCTAGATCTGACTAAGACCTGTGGTCGTTTCTCTTTTCGAACCACTACCACTGACACACAAACAATGCAGCACCAGCCCATCGGTGTACATTCTGATTTAATGGATCTAAGACTACAAATAATAAAAAATGTATCTAAGAGAATCCTAGATCTTAATTTTTCTTTTTTTTTTAAAGAATTATTTTAGTTTTATTTATTCATTCATTTATATTAATTTGACCAGAGAGAGAGAAATAGAGAAAGCCAGCCACCAGGTCTGGGATTTGAAACGTGGTTGGCCATATGGGAGTGTCCAGTGCCTTAACTACCACACTACTAGCTGGCCTCCCTAGATCTTAATTTTTCTGAAGAATACAATTTCCCTGAGTAATCTGCTTAATTATCCTATTAGGCTGGTCACTCTTTAGTCACTTGGGAAAATTATTTAAGACTGCACAGGGGGTCAGCAGGTGGCACAGTGGTTAAGGCACTGAACTCCCACATGGCCAATAGCAGTTTGAGTCCTAGACCTGACAGCTTGCTTTCTCGCTTTGGGACTAGCAGATGGTGTAATGGTTACATCACTGGACGCCCACACAGTCAACCGTAGTTCAAGTCCTAGACCCAGCAGCTTAAAACTCACACTGGGCATGTGCATGCATGCCCAAAATTCCGAGAGGAAAATGGAGGAGAAGGGACTGCAGTGTGGCCATTCCCAGGAGCAATGATTTCTCGCTTTCTGTCTCTCCAGCAAGCACATGTGCCCTATAGCAAAAAATATCTCTTGGGGGAAAAAAAAAAAAAGACTGCACGGGACTTCATAATCTTTTCTCCACCAAGTTAAATACAACTGCCGAATTTGGATCCCAAAGACTTGCACAGTCACAAATAAATGTACCTGACTGAAGTTCAAATGCTGCTGCTGCAATGCTGATGTCAATTTTTGCTGACGGTCACCCACTGCAGAAGGCTGGTTTACTCTTCCAGGGGCAGAGCGCCCTTTCATCGACGGCTGGCACAGAGAGTCTGGCAACGAGGAAGACAGTGTTAGCAAGCTGGGCTTCCTCCTTCCCGCATACCAATTAGAAATCTCTTCAGATATCTCACACATCACTGGTCTGACAATATTAAAATTAAAAAGGAAAGCAAGTGCGTGGATTCCAAGCACTGGATGACATTAAGAGATTTCTTCTGTGCAATGGACACAGCGGAGTGGAGATGGCATCAGTCAGAGATGATGCCTATAATCCTGTTCTTGGCTATCCCTAAGACCTACCACAGGCAATCAGAAAACGGGGAGCTCGGGTCACCTGCGTTTGCCATGGGCTCGTGGGCATCCAGTCCATGTCCTAGCCCCACTGGTGGCACCACGACAGAGCAGACCGCAGGCTTGGCTTCTGGGTCAACAGAGCTAGCTAGCTCTGTGTCTGGATGAGTGTCCTCCACAAAACTGCTCTCTGCAAATGGACTGCCATGGCCCGAAGAGTCGGATGTCGGAGAGCCATCCACGGTGTCACGGCCGCTTTCCTGCTCTTCGTCTGACATGCTGCAACAGGAAAGCCTGGTTACCAGTGCTGCTCCTCCAGTAGAGCAGATGCTAAGCAATGACCGGCTTGCAAACCAACAAGAATCTAACTGGGGAATATAATTACACCTTTTTCCTTCTCCAGGAGTGTTTTTCCATAGAATTTCTTCACCCTTAATTTAACCATCTAATCAGACTGCCAGGCCTAACTCTGTCCTGCTTCAGAAACCTCCTTCTGGCACTTACATTCTTCGCCTTTCCTTTCCACTCGATCCCTAGAAGTTCACAAAGCCTCTCTGCATGAACCCAAGATGGGACAAAAGCAGCACCACCCAGGATAACCTAATGAGACACGGCGACATATGAACACGTGGCCTGGGGGTTTTAAATCTCAGACATGCCTTTCACACTGACCCAGGTCCTTCCAACCACTCAGCTACCTGAGCAGTCTTTGCCACCTTTCTGACGGCTTCCCAGTGTCCACACTTCTCTTCCTGAGCCTCTCCCAGCCCTGACGGTTTCCCTCCCCCGGGATGTCTACAACATTCACTGTGTTTTAATCATTCATTTCACACTTGATTCGAAGCATCTTTTTTTCCCCTTTTTTATTTTAATTTGCCAGAGGGCACATGCGCTTGCCAGAGAGAGAGGAGAGAGGCAGACAGTGAGACAGTATCCCTCATAGGAGATGGTCACATACTGCAATCTCTTCTCCTCTACTGCTTTCTCCTCTTGGGATTTTTTTTCTTTTTGAAAACACACACACATGGGGCCAGCATGCTCCTCAAGCTGCCGGGCTCGGGACTGGAAATATATAGTAGGCCATGAAGGATCCAGTTGCCTTAACCTCCACGCCATTGGCTGGTCCTAAAGCATTTCTTTTAATATTTACTATTTTTATTTATCTGTTACATACATATATATACATATATATATGTACCTTTTATCTGTCTATGTACATTTGCATACAGGTATGTATATAACATGTAAATACCAACTTCCAAACCACATTATAAGCAACTAGTAACAGAAGGATGTAAGACTGAGTCCTGTCTTCAGAGTTTTGGCTCTAAGTGTTCAATACCATTATCTCCTAAGAAAAAAAGGGAAGACAAATATATGAAGACTTAAAGATTGTATAGCCACTAAAATGAAAGAATTCAGCCCAGCCACTGCAGTGCAGTGGTAATGCTGGCACCCTGCAGCACTGCAGGCTGTGTGCAGAAGGCGGTTTGGATCCTGGGTTGGCAAGTACACTGTGGGTGTGTGGCACCCAGGGCCCAGCGAGCCGGAGGCTAGGGGAGGGGACCGTGGTGGACGACACCCAATCGAGGGAACTCTCTCAAAAATCCCTCATGTGCAAGCATTTGGGGGAAGATCCTAGAAGCTACGATGAAATATGTCTCACGGAAATGTCTGTGTTAGTCCCACATGGCAGCACCCACAAGGTTAGGAGGCCCTTGCACTGTTGCGACGCACAGCATTTTTAGAAGGCCAGGAAAGAAAATATGGCAGAAGCCAGGCAGGTCAGCTACTCTGGGAGAGAAGTGACAGTGGACCCACTACAGCAAGCAGGCCAAGCAGTCTTCACTGCACAAAACATTCCTTTTTTTATTTGCTATATAGTTTATGCTTTTTTCCAAATTTAAGTTACAATAGTAGTTTGTGGAGCTGAAGTTGAGGATGTGACTTTGACTCTTTCAAAAATAGAAACTTCTTTAAAAACCAATTATTAGAACCTCAATTTTTCATTTAAGCTGTTCTGTAACAAGGAAGAAAATGACTTATACAAATCTGAGTTTAAAAAAAGTGATCTAGTTCCAAGACTGTGTCCACTGTGGTAACTGGCAGATACTTGTTAATTCAAAAACAAAAAGAAATCACAGACTTCTTAGACTTGATGTACACTACCACCAAAATCCTTTTACCTGTGCGGCCTCTTACACGGGGACGGGCTGGACTGCCCGGAAGAGCTGGAGCTCAGGGTACTGTCGGGGCTACTGAGTGAGCATGGCCGACCGGTGCTCAAAGTGCTCTGGCAAGCTTCGCAGTCCAGACTGCCTGGACATCTGGTGCAAGAGGGAAGGAAGGGACCAGCAGTTAGCATAATGGCTATGTCGCTGGACTCCCACGTAGTCGACCGCAGTTCGCGTCCCGGACCCGGTGGCTTAAACTCATGCTGGGCGCGTGTGCATGCGTGCCCAAGATCCCGAGAGGAGAATGGAGGAGAAGGGATTGTGGCGTGGCCATCCCCTCTGGGAGGTGACTTCTTGCTTTCTGTCTCTCTGTCTGGTGAGCACACGTGCCCTATAGCAAA
>NW_006199613.1:1770261-1781469 GCF_000334495.1 Tupaia belangeri chinensis
GTGACTTAAAACTCACGCTGGGCACATGTGCGTGCGTGCCCAAGATCCTGAGAGGAGAATGGAGGAGAAGGGATTGTGGTGTGATCATCCCCTCTGGGGGGTGATTTCTTGCTTTCTGTCTCTCTGTCACTGTCTGTCTGGCGAGCGCACGTGCCCTATAGAAAAAACCTCTCAAAAAAAAAAAAAAAGAGGGAAGGGAAACCTGGGTCAAACCCGAGTTGATTCTCTCCGAGTGGCCACATTTTAGGGACTTTAATTAAGAGCATGAAAGTTACAGGTGACTGACACGGATAATTCAAAGCTTACAAAAACGAGTAAAATGCTGTAGTGATCGTGCTCAGTCCTGCTGAGGAAGTTCCCTCCATCGGATATTGAAAGACAAACATCAAGCCCAGAAAGCTGCTCTGGAGCACACCAGACAGTGCCATCACTACTCTTAAAGGAGACAGGTCTGTCACTTACTCTCCGAGTGAGCGTCTCTGTGTGGTCTCGTCCTCGTCAGTGTCACTGCTAATACTGATCACACTCACTGCAGGACTCGGGGAGTCGGCGATGACAATGGCTTGCCGCTGTCGGTCTGAAACCGATGACCCAGAGTGCTGGCGGGCTGAGGCTCTGCAGCAAGTCTCCGCCTCTCCTCCGGAGTCATGGCTGTCCCGTGTTTCTAGGCAGCTCACTTCATCAGCATCTTTCCCATTTATTGTCTTGGGAGAAACAAATGCTGAATGTGGGATATTGGTATTCTGCAATGAACTACTCCTGTAAGCAAAAGAGCAATTTGTAATTTCTATAATTAAAACATATACATGACATTTTTCTAAGAAATCTTGTTAAATTAAGCAATGCAAACTTTCACTTGTCTAAGTTAACATATATAACACAGTATGGATCATGAGTTTTTGTGAAACAAAGTATTATTTCTACAAATATCTGTGTAGATTGCATTTGCATACATTTAAATGATTATTTTTTGGTAAATGTGTTATCTGAATGTCTACAATCGCTACATTAGAGGTAGGTAATAAATCAAAAGGGCAATAAAGACAATCTTACCAACTGAAAGCATTTATTTCCTCTCTTCCTGGCTCCCATTCCATTAGTTTTACCAAAATACCTCTGAGAAATTGAGAAGGGAGCTGGCTTAGTGTTTGCAACAAAGCTATTAAAGAGGTCATTTGAATACAACAGAGTGACCCTTTAGTGTACATGCAAAATTCATGTTAAAAAATAATTTCCAAAATGCACAGGAAAATTAAAGTACCGATACCAACCTGTTCGGGCATACTTTGTTTTTCTTGGTGGTGGCAGGCTGAGGCCAGACAACATGTGCAATGCCCACGCTGACTGGCTGAGGGGCTGATAAAGTTATCTGATTGGTTAGAAGAGGCTGCGGTATTACTGAGTTGTAATGATTGCTGTGTGAAATCATTTTCCTAGGGAGAGAGTTCAAAAAATTAAATCCCTTCTTTGTCAAGATCTACTCTGCAAACTGTTCACAAACGAGTACTGCTGTTTGTAACTCACCCCCAGTCTCCAAGCCTCTGTGAGCCCACCACACCCTCAGAAGTGAGTGTGGTTGCAGCAGGAGCCACGGCCGTCACCTGTTGCCAGGCAGGTACCAGCATCTGCTGTGTCCTACCAGACCATGTCTGCCAAAACAAAACAGAGCTACTAAGGCACAAGTGAGTCGTCTCTACGACACCTTAAACTCAAAAGCATGGGGTTGTTGGAAAGGCAAGACGCATTTTTGCACAGAAAAACATGGCAAAATACCATGACTTTTCTGACAACCCAATATAGTAAATAATAACAATCATAAACGTAAAAGTCAATAAGCTACAAAAAGGATGAAATCCCCACCCAAGTCAATTTCGTTATTTCCCAGCAGCACAGGCTAACATATTACAAAGGGATTTGCCCCCTGCTATATAAAAGGACGGCACGTATGCAACATGCTGAGTTGTTACCAACCTGAGAGAGAACGCCGGGTCGGAGCTGCAGTGGCTGCACAGCGGCAGCCTGAGTGACAAGGGGACCTGTATTATCCAGCCTTACTGAGTAACTGGTAGGCTTACTGTGCACTGCAGGGATACCTGTAAAATAGGATAGTCATCAAATAAAAGAAAAAAGTCTTCTATTGATCTGACTCATAAAATTACTTCAAATGTAACGAATTGCTTAAATTCTGATTGGGATTCTATTCTATTCATCCCTACATAACACTTCCCTGCCTGGCCCAGTCATTGCACAGGCAGTACTGTACTGATCCGGAGGGCTGAACGCCACTGGCTGGTCAGAGACAACTGGAAACGTGGGTGCACTTGTGCCGAAGACCCCAACGGCTGGAGGGCTGGGGAGGGAGGGCACGGTTGCCGAAGAGGCCTTGATGAGGACGCCTGTTTCTCTCTCTCTCAAAACAAAAATAGAAAGTCGGAGGCAGCACGGCAGCAGGCTCCACACTCTGCAAGGTGGGCCCCACGGGAAGGTGCGGCTTGTGCCCCAGAACTGCCCCGAGTGTGCTGAGCACAAGGCCATGCCTGCTCGTGACCGGGTGGCTGCTGCTAGGTGGGGCATGTGGCGTCTGAACCCTGTCAGGGCTGTACTTCAGTCTCTGTCTCTCTCTCTTGTATTCAACAGAGTGATCCTTTAGTGTACATGCAAAATTCATGTTCAAGATTAATTTTCAATTAATTGTCCTGCTCACTCATAGAATAAATAAACTTTATAAAATTAAGAAAAATGAATAAACTTAAAAGGTATTTTTCAAAGCACTACCGAAGTGGTCTATTAGGAAAGTGAGGTATTTCCTAACTACCCTGTAGTACATTGCTGTAAAAATTGTCATAAACTACACTCTTTTAAAACGTATACTACCTAACTAAGCCATTTACTCCTCTTGAAACTTCACATTTCCCTTTAAAGTCTGCAGTTATGGCTTTGTTTTCTTTTTAAATAGTTCTGCTCCTGTGTGACAGACGGCAAGGTGAACCTGGCTCAACCTTCTAATGACTGGAGATGCTGGCACTCTTTTTCACACCTGCATTTAGTTATGCTTAGTATTTTCTGCTTTAAAATTATGATAGAATTTTACACTCTTGTCACCAAAATGGACATGAAAGTTTACATATAGACAAAAACTCAAAGATTTTCACATTTCTCAATGGTACTCCTATTTCAACATCTAAAGGAAAAAGCACATCAAACCCTAAAGAACCTGCCCTGCTCTCTGGTGACCCGACTACACGCTGCCTGCTGTGGCTTACTCTGCTTAGTGTCTCCAGGGCTGCGCTGCCAGTATCGGACATGCTGCCAGCGAGCCGACCCACTGTGGAGCAGCGCTGCAGCGCTCGGACACACTGCCAGCGAGCTGACCCACTCGGGTCAGGGCTGCAGTGCCCACACTGCTCATGTGCGCGTTTCTGTTTTTGACATTGCGAAACATCTCTCAGGTAGTAAGCCATGTGGTAGTAAATTCCGACTCTGCAAAGTATTACAGTATCACCCACGCATCCACTCTAACAAGTGTTTAGGGACCCCTTCAAGATCAGAGAGCACACTGACTGGAGTAAACCCTCCAGCTCAGGATTCTACTCTATTAGAGCTGTTACTTTCGATATGGACTGACAGATTATTTACATATAATAGTTTTGTGGGTTTATTTAAAAGAGAGTTTTGCTATAAGGTGCAATGCACTTGCCAGATACGGAGAGAGACAAAAAGTGAGAAATCACACCCCAGCGGGGTATGGCCACACTGCAATCTCTTATCCTCCATTCTCCTCTTGGGATTTTGGGCACGCATGCACACATGCTCGGTGTGACTTAAGCCACCAGGTCCAGGACTTGAGCCGGAGTCGACTACGTGGGAGTCCAGCAATATAACCATTATACCATCTGCTGGTCCCAAAATATAATAGAATTAATTTCTTAATAAAAGTAATGCTGAATGTTTCTATTCAGTTGTAAAAGAAAAATATAATTGTTTTCTATTACTACTAAAAAAGAACCTTAAAAATTATTTAAAAATTTTTGCCAGATGGCATGTGTGCTCAGAGAGGAACAGAGAGAGGAAGAGGAAGGGAGAGGGAGAGTAAGGAAGCACACCCCCATGGAGGACAGTCACACGACGACCTCTTCTCCATTTCTCCCTCCTTTCAGGATCTGGGCACACATGCACACACTCTCAGCATGTTTTTTGAGCTGCAGCGTCTGGGACTTGAACCACACAGTTGGCTATGTGGGATGCAGCTGCCATAGCCATCATGGTACCTGCTGGCCCTACCTTACCATGGTTATGTCACAGCCGTTAACGTGCTGTTCACCCCCAGGCGTGTTTCTTACTGTCAGCACACCCTACACTCTGTGCTCCCCTAAATAGCTAAGTACAGGTTAAACTTAACAAAAATCTACAGATTTTTTTTTTAAAAACTGATCTTCTTACCCCTTCCAAAAAGCATGTCTTGATCAGCAAATTCTCCAAGAAATGGAATATAAGCACACCCAGGTAGTGTAGGTTTATTGCAGCAATAGACAATCTCTTCAAGACAAAAAGCAGAATTCACTTTGACAAGAATGAAAAGAGAGAGCGAATTCTCAAATCTGAATAAAAATCACATTGCTCTTAAATTTTCTCCATATGTAATGCCAAAATATGGAAAGACATCTTCTATATCTTCTATCTTCATGGTATCTAATTTTTCATCCAATTTGGCAGTGGGTTAAAAATCCCAATTTTTTATACAGTTACAAGGTTAGCTAATACTTTATCTTTGGCTAGATTTGCTTGAATGCTCAGAGATCTGGGCACCAAAAACTTATTAAGATTATTTTAGTTCAATAGAGGAGAATTTTGCTGAAATGTATATAACTCTAAAATAGCAATTTACATCCATGTGGGATAAATAAGTAACATTTAAAGTTGCTAGGTAATTTTAATTGCTTGCTTAATATATACAACTTACATTCAGATTTGTTAAAATAAATGCTTGGCTAAGTCTTCTGTACTAAAAAACTTTTTTTTAAATAAGTACAGTCTTACATTTCTATACATCCATACCTAAAAATTCTAATATCTAAAACATATAAACTACAAGGACCAAACACTAAAGTTTTAAGTGAAGGGGAAAGATGTAAATTTAATGTAAAATACAAACGATAATGGCTGATTACTGCCCAAGAGCTGCCCAAGGCTGAGGCTTCCTCCACGTAGACAAGGACTGACTAGAGGGGATGCTTTCACTCCTCAGACCAGCGCTAACTGGGCTGAGAATGATGAAACAACGTCTGCAGAGCCTGCTCGGCCTCCCCCTCACCGCACCTGCTACATGAACCAGCCAGTATCTGTGTCTCACTGCTGAGTCTAATTCAAAGGCAGAGCTGACACTGAACAGCTTAGTGACGCCAACAGGCAGAGCTGACACTGAACAGCTTAGTGACGCCATTTAATTCCTTTCTTTCAATTATCCTTACTACAAACCACTCCTACAGATGCTACCATTTTTACAAAAGGGTTACTGTTTATCAATTACAAGCCACAGAGAAAGATAGAGATGTGTAGAACCTCACTGAAACATCTTAAGAACCATGCTCAGCCCTGTGAAGAACTGTGTCTCCTGAGTTTCTGAAATCTGTGCTATAAACAGAAGGGAGGCTCAGGGGAAAAGGCTACTCTCAATCTTCATGGAACTTAACCCTATGTGACCTCTGTTACATTAAACTGTTTTGGCCTAAAATGGCCACTGTACTCCCACCCTTTGATTCCGATGACTACAAGTTAGGCTGGGTTTTTTTGAGCTGGTTGCTAAGTTATAGCCAATCACAGCAGCTAGGCTTCAGTCAATCACAGGCACCCGCCTTTTAAACTGTGTTCATGCAAACCTCGGGATATAACCAGTGGTTTCTCCACCCCACTCCCTCACTAACGTGTTTTGTATGACACTTTCCTACCGCTGACTTAAATGTCGAGTTGACCACCAGGGTAGCCAGAGTTGTCCAGAAGTCCAGGGACAACAGACTGATTTAAGTCATGTTAAGATTTGCTCTATTAAAATTCTACTCTATTAAATTGACTGGTTTATTTTTCTTTCAAGAACTCAAACTGATTTAGGTACATGAGGGAGAATAAGAACCAAAAAATCTATTTGTTCCTGAAGAGTATAAACTTACCTAAGTGAAAAACACATTTGTCAAAACCCCACTTAAGTGATAACTGATTTAAAAGTAAACAGTAGTTGGGACCAGCAGTTAGCGTAATGGCTATGTCACTGAACTCTCATGTAGTCGACTGCGGTTTGAGTCCCAAACCCAGTGGCTTAAACTCACACCGGGCACATGTGCATGTGTGCCCAAGATCCCGAGAGGAGAATGGAGAAGGGATTGCGGCATGGCCATCCCCCCTGGGGGGTGATTTCTTGCTTTCTATCTCTCTGTCTCTCTCTTTCTGGCGAGCACACACACCCTATAGCAAAAACCCCTTAAAAAAAAAAAGTAAACATGCAGGTCTTGTACATGCAGGTGTTTTGAAGGAAAATGTCAAAATCTATCGAGTCGTCAGGAAAGTCATGACATATTTTCTGTGTGTTTCCATGAAAAAAGCATCAAGACTTTTCCAATAATCCAATATGTAGATGTGTGAATTGATGTGCAGGTAGGTAGGTAACACAACACGGCAACACTAGCTGAAGCTAGGGTGGAAGAAACAGCTGGGGAAAGTGAAGAGACAAGCGAACGGCATCCTCTGGGAGCGCTAATCCTTGGACGAGGCAGGCATGTGAGTCCCAGGGACCAGCCATGGGCAACGCCCACAGGCACTCCGACCACCACCACAGGCCCACAGCTTCACCCTGAGTCAACTACCTGTCAGGTTTTAGACTTCGTTACAAACCTTTCTCGAAATGAACCTTACACAAAAACCCAACGTATGAAAGATGAAAGTAAAGCTACAAGGCAGAACAGCAGCGGCTAAAGATCTGACCTGCTTTCACATGTCTTACAACCAAAAAATGAACAATATATTCTGGTGCTTGGTCAGGCATTGTGAAAATATTAAAATAAATTGTTTCAGAATTAGTGCAAATCCTTAAATCAAATAAAAAATGTAAATAATCTTTAGACTCCAGAAACACCACAGTTAAAAATGGCCACTATGCACTGATGTGGGCTAGAAGGCTGGGACAGGCCAACGGACTTGTCTAACCCACCCAGCGAGTAGGAGACCAGGAGGTGACCGTGAGTCCTGAGTCCTCCCTACAGGACCTCCCTACTGAGCTTCCTTCACCTGCAGTCAGCCTCATGCTTTAATACGTAGTGGATGTAAAATCCACAGGGACCAAGATCCTAGCAAAGATTTCATTCTGGTTATCCCAGTCACAAGGTCTGCTGCCAGGGCCCTCTAAAACAACCCAAAGAAATTTCTCAGTTTGAGAATGTATAGCCTTACAAAGATATTCTGACCTCTACACCACCAGTTAATTTGCTATTTTTACCTAAAGAAGAGACAAGCTAAAAACCAACCTTTATTTCTTTTTTTCTTTTTTTGAAAGATTTTTGCTATAGGGTGTGTGCACTCACCAGAAAGACAGAGACAGACAGACAGACAGAAAGCAAGAAATCACCCCCCAGGGGGATGGTCATGCCGCAATCCCTTCTCCTCCATTCTCTTCTCGGGATCCTGGGCACACAGGCACATGCGCCCACTAAGTTTAAGCCACCGGGTCCAGGACTCGAACTGCACAGTCAGCTACATGGGAGTCCAGCGGCATAGCCATTACACTAACTGCTGGTCCCCTGTATTTCATTTTTTACCTAGCTATGGGTCAGGAATAAGACTGCAACATTTTGGGATACAACTGCTTTGACCAAAACTTTAAAGAACTGAGCTCGCAGTCACTTTAATTTTTGGTAATGACAGGCAGATCTGGTGAGGAACCGAACACCTGCAGCAGTGACCGGAGCGTGGGCCACTACAGCTTTCCAAGCCCGTCTCTATTAAGGCACCCTGCCACGGGGACGCTGCAGGGGACACTGCTGCCACCTGACCACTTTGCTTCCAACCACAACGGTGCTGCCGTCAGACGGCGAGCGTCACTAGTCTACGAGCTACGGAACAGCTCAAATTACACCTAACCGTGGCACTAAACACAACAAAAACTAGGCAACACATTGAATGAACAGAAGTCTCTGTTTGTTTAAAAACAGGGTGTGTGCACTCACCAGAAAGACAGAGACAGACAGACAGACAGAAAGCAAGAAATCACCCCCCAGGGGGATGGTCATGCCGCAATCCCTTCTCCTCCATTCTCTTCTCGGGATCCTGGGCACACAGGCACATGCGCCCACTAAGTTTAAGCCACCGGGTCCAGGACTCGAACTGCACAGTCAGCTACATGGGAGTCCAGCGGCATAGCCATTACACTAACTGCTGGTCCCCTGTATTTCATTTTTTACCTAGCTATGGGTCAGGAATAAGACTGCAACATTTTGGGATACAACTGCTTTGACCAAAACTTTAAAGAACTGAGCTCGCAGTCACTTTAATTTTTGGTAATGACAGGCAGATCTGGTGAGGAACCGAACACCTGCAGCAGTGACCGGAGCGTGGGCCACTACAGCTTTCCAAGCCCGTCTCTATTAAGGCACCCTGCCACGGGGACGCTGCAGGGGACACTGCTGCCACCTGACCACTTTGCTTCCAACCACAACGGTGCTGCCGTCAGACGGCGAGCGTCACTAGTCTACGAGCTACGGAACAGCTCAAATTACACCTAACCGTGGCACTAAACACAACAAAAACTAGGCAACACATTGAATGAACAGAAGTCTCTGTTTGTTTAAAAACAGTGCACATCTACATTAGAAACAGAACTTAAATGCAAACATACCGTGAATAGCTGGGGGACAGATGATCAGCGTCTGCTGGAAAGCGTCACCACAGCCAAACTGTGCAGCTCCTGCCTGCAGAGGGATCCCGTGGTGCACGACCGCCCGGGCGGACGTGGCCAATGCCTGGAACGAGCGTGCACATGTTATGTGACGCAGTCATGCACAGACACGCACACCCCGAACACAGACAGCAAATCCATTTCTCAACACTGGAAAATGGACCCAGCAAATGAACAAAAACAAGCTGGCCACAGTAAAATTTGAAAGCCGACTCTACTGGTCCCTACTTTTAGTAGAGTTGTGGCATAAAAGAGCAGGTGAAAGATACTGAGAGAACGAAAGAGGAAAGGAAAAATATGAGTTTGAGGAACAGCCAGTGTGACCTCATAGCACTGTCCTACAAACAGGATAAGTTACCAACTGCTATACATTCTTACCTGACTTCGCAATGTCCCAATTTTGGTAAAATTTGCCGTCAGAGTAGCAGTACCGCTTGAAGCAACTGGTCTTAACAGCGAAGTTTTATTGTGATTATTTGTGTCACATGAATTTGGGTGGGGCTTACAAATATCCATAATATGAAAACAGGACTTTACACTGAAAAAGTAAAGATATATCATAAATTTTTCAAATGCCTGAAGTAGTTTAAAATTAATGCACATGAACAAAAAATATTGTTTCCAAAAGAAAAACATTGGCAGTTAACATGCACTCAATACTGTTTTTAATATCAAATCCAAAATGAAAAGCCAGAACTTCATTGGAAGGAAGGGTGCAGGGCTCAGAGCTCTGTGAAGATGATGCATGGACAGACTCTTGGGGGTCCCCCAAGGACACGGGCATACATGTGCCCGTGGGCCAGGCTGGTGAGGCTGGGGGTGGATCACAGCTTAGCCCTGACGGGGGCCCAGTGCTATAACGCGGTAGCAACGCAAGGTTTGCGGTGGGTTTGGATCCCGCCTCCACTTGAAAACACAGCTGGAGGACCTAGCAAGTGATGTGGTTGTTGGGAGCACCAGACGGCCTGCCATGTGGCCAACTGTGGTTCGAGTCCTGGACCTGGTGGCTCATTTTTTCACTATCCTCTCTCTCTCCGTGGTCAAATCAAAAAATAATAATAATAAAGTTAAATAAAATAATCCTTTTTTTTTTTTTTTTTAAAGAAAACATGCTTGGAATGAGCGTGGGTGCTCTGTACTCTGTCTGAGGGCTGGGAGAGGGGGCCACAGAGTGATGAGACCCTCTAGAGGGTGCTTTTCCTTTGTTTCACACGATCTATCACAGTTCAAGTCTCAGATTAGCAGCTTTCTCTCTGTCTCTCTCTCCCTCTGGTGAGTGCACATGCCCTATAGCCAATTTTAAAAAGAATAATAATAGACAAAATTAAGTAAAATAACTCAAAACATTATGGGAAGCTGTTTTAAGTCACTTATTCTCTTCATTTCATTAAAAAAAAGAGGTCTGGGCTCAAAGAATTTGCAAAATTTGCCTAAGATAACTCTGGTAAAGTCTTTTCCAATTTCAGCATAGACAAGGGGACTTGAAAAAGTTCCTAGAAGGGCCAGGTGGTGTGCTGGTTAAGGTGCTGGATTCCCACACGGCTGACCAGTGTTTGAGTCCTGGATCTGGAAACTTGCTTTCTCACTTTCTCTCTCTCTCTGCATGTCTCTCTGTATGTCTCTCTGGTGTGTGTACATGTTCTATAGCAAACTAAATAGTAATAATAATACATAAAATCAGAATACAATAAAAAGCTTCTTTAAAGAATTCTTTCATTTAACTTTATTTATTTGTTTTTCATCTGACCAGAGAGGGACAGAATGAGAGAGAGAGAAGGAAACTGAGAAAGCAAGCCACCAGATCCAGGTCTTAAACCGTGGTCAGTCATGTGGGAGAGTACAGCACCCTTAACAACCATGCCACCTGCCTACCCATACAATAAGTACTTTTTAAAAAAGACAAAGTTCTGGGGCCAGCAGGTGGTGTGGCAGTTAAGGCGCTGGACACTCCCCTCCCATATGGCCGACCATGGTTCGAGTCCTGGACCTGGGAGCTTGCTTTCTCGCTTTCCCTCTCTCTTTCTCTGTGTCTATCTCTGGTCAAATTAAAATAAATTAATGAATAAATAAATTTAAATGATTCTTTTTAAAAAAATGTTCCTAGAAAAATAAAATTAAAGTTCAAGTTTATTTTGATGCAAAAAGTTTTCTGAAATCCGTGCACATTCTCTTTACAATACACATGTCCCATGAACTTTATGAAGACCCCCACCTGTTCTTCTCTTCTAACCTGTGAAAAATCTCCTTTCCAGGCAAGCCAGTGGCAAGGA
>NW_006199613.1:1789648-1846723 GCF_000334495.1 Tupaia belangeri chinensis
GATGTGGTGTTGGGGAGCCCCAGACGGCCTGCCATGTGGCCAACTGTGGTTCGAGTCCTGGACCTGGTGGCTCATTTTTTCACTATCCTCTCTCTCTCCGTGGTCAAATCAAAAAATAATAATAATAAAGTTAAATAAAATAATCCTTTTTTTTTTTTTTTTTAAAGAAAACATGCTTGGAATGAGCGTGGGTGCTCTGTACTCTGTCTGAGGGCTGGGAGAGGGGGCCACAGAGTGATGAGACCCTCTAGAGGGTGCCTTTCCTTTGTTTGTTTCACACGATCTATCACAGTTCAAGTCTCAGATTAGCAGCTTTCTCTCTGTCTCTCTCTCCCTCTGGTGAGTGCACATGCCCTATAGCCAATTTTAAAAAGAATAATAATAGACAAAATTAAGTAAAATAACTCAAAACATTATGGGAAGCTGTTTTAAGTCACTTATTCTCTTCATTTCATTAAAAAAAAGAGGTCTGGGCTCAAAGAATTTGCAAAATTTGCCTAAGATAACTCTGGTAAAGTCTTTTCCAATTTCAGCATAGACAAGGGGACTTGAAAAAGTTCCTAGAAGGGCCAGGTGGTGTGCTGGTTAAGGTGCTGGATTCCCACACGGCTGACCAGTGTTTGAGTCCTGGATCTGGAAACTTGCTTTCTCACTTTCTCTCTCTCTCTGCATGTCTCTCTGTATGTCTCTCTGGTGTGTGTACATGTTCTATAGCAAACTAAATAGTAATAATAATACATAAAATCAGAATACAATAAAAAGCTTCTTTAAAGAATTCTTTCATTTAACTTTATTTATTTGTTTTTCATCTGACCAGAGAGGGACAGAATGAGAGAGAGAGAAGGAAACTGAGAAAGCAAGCCACCAGATCCAGGTCTTAAACCGTGGTCAGTCATGTGGGAGAGTACAGCACCCTTAACAACCATGCCACCTGCCTACCCATACAATAAGTACTTTTTAAAAAAGACAAAGTTCTGGGGCCAGCAGGTGGTGTGGCAGTTAAGGCGCTGGACACTCCCATATGGCTGACCATGGTTCGAGTCCTGGACCTGGGAGCTTGCTTTCTCGCTTTCCCTCTCTCTTTCTCTGTGTCTATCTCTGGTCAAATTAAAATAAATTAATGAATAAATAAATTTAAATGATTCTTTTTAAAAAAATGTTCCTAGAAAAATAAAATTAAAGTTCAAGTTTATTTTGATGCAAAAAGTTTTCTGAAATCCGTGCACATTCTCTTTACAATACACATGTCCCATGAACTTTATGAAGACCCCCACCTGTTCTTCTCTTCTAACCTGTGAAAAATCTCCTTTCCAGGCAAGCCAGTGGCAAGGTGGTTATGGTACTTGATCCCACATAGCTCACTGCACAGGTCAGGTTCCCCCGACTCAGTGCCTTGAAAAAACATGCCGGGCATGTGGGCATGCATATGCAGAAACACCCAAGAAGAGAAGGGATTGCAGCGTGACCATCCCCTCCCCACCTTAGGGGGTGCTTTTTCACTTTCCTCTCTTTCTCTTTCTCCAGTAAGATAAAAGGAAAGAAAAAAAAATTATCCTTTCCTTTTCTTCCACAATGCAAAGAGGATCAGAGGATCAAGAGGAGGAAAAATGAAACCGAAAGCTCTGAAGGAAAATGGAATATGGAGTTTGCAGGTCTCAAAAGAGGACAGAATCTAAGGCCTATAGAAACTTAAATGTGACTTCTATTCCATGAAATCCTGGAAGAAAACTTTCCAAACCTAGAGAGGCACTCAAATATCCAGATCCAAGAAGACTAGACACCAGTAAGAGCCCAAACATCCGGATCATCAGTATCCCGGAAGGTGAAGAAACGAATTGAAACGAATAGGGCATTTCTATTCCGTGAAATCCTGGAAGAAAATTTTCCAAACTTAGACAGGCACTCAAATATTCAAACCCAAGAAATACAAAGGTCCCCATATATTATTAACCCAAGATCTCCCCTGAGGCACATCATAGCCAGAATGACCAAAACCACAGAGACAAGACACTAAAACTGGCAAGAGAGAAACGTCAAGTTACTTTCAAAGGATATCCCATTAGGCTAACGTCGAACCTCTCATTGAAAATAACGCGAGCAGGGAAAGACTGGGGAAATAAATTCAAAGTGTTACGTGAAAAACAATTTCAACCAAGAATACTGTATGCAGCAAGATTATCTTTCATATGGGGAAAAAAAGACAAAAACATTCTCAGATAGACAAAACCTGGAAGAATTTACCAGCACCAGACCAGCTCTCCAAGAAGTGCTGAAAGGAGTGCTATCCCAGGAAAACTAAAGTCGGACACACAGAAATGAGAATACAAGAAACAACCAAGAGGACGTCCAGCCTCATGGTAGGGACACGTCAGGAGCTGAACGTTAACTCCCGAGTTTATTTAAATGGAAAGACCAGACCACAGTAACACTGCAAACTCAGTAGAGAGATTAATTACTTGAGTCTGAACTAGTAAAATAGAATTTTTTTTACTTTAGACTAAAACATTACTGATTTTCTTCACTGCTTTGATTTCCATATTTAAGGGTTTTTGTCTTCTCTTGAACTGTCAATAGGTTCATCTACCTCCTATTTGAACTGAATCCTAACCTTTTCCCTGGCTTTAAGTTTTAAGTAAATTTCTTTTAACATTTTTTTATTTTAATCTATTAAAACTAAAACTTTGTTTAATTAAAAATGCATTAAGAAATACCTATTAATACCTATTTAATGACTGCAGTAAACCATATAGCTCCAGCGAGGTGCTTCTTTATAGTATGTTCACTTAACTCACTCAGGTTTATATCTGAAGTCAGACATGTGTTCATAAATATGTATATATCAGCTGTACTTGCTATTGAAAGTCTTTAAATTAATTAAGATCTTCAGTGAATGGGGCCGGCAGGTGGCATGGTGGTTAAGGTGCTGGACTCCCACATGGTTGACCATGGCTCAAGTCCTGGATCTAGTGGCTCCCCCTCTCCCTCTCTTTCTCTGTCTCCCTCTGGTCAAATAGAAGAGTAATAATCAGTAAATAAAATTAAAAAAAAAAAAAAATCTTCAGTGAATCAATAAAATGTGAAAAAAAAAGGTATGGAAAACAACTGCACATACCAGAGACAGTGTGGGAGAAGGGGGTAGTTGGCAGAGTGTGAAAGGTAGAGAATCAAGGGAGGAAAAATAAAGCACAATATGCAAGAAAAAAACTTAACTGCAACTTTGAAAACTTATCATTTCTTTTGCTATATGCCTGGTTATTCTTCTAAAGAATTACGAATTTAATTTTATTATCCCTATTATTAGTTTTTTATTTGCTTCAGGGTACATGCATTTATCAGAGAGAGAGAGAGAGAGAGAGAAAGCAAGAAAACAGGCCACCAGGTCCAAGACTTGAACCAGGATCAGTCAAGTGGGAGTCCAGTGCCCTAACCACCATGCCACCTGTAGGCCCAGTTACTGAGGTAAGAACATCACGTGTAAATATAAAACAATTCAGCCTTACTCTGAGTACAGTACAATGGAGGAAGAACGTAAGATTACAATTTGGACTGCAGTCCTGTTCTCTGCCCCGACTAATTTCTGTGAACTTGGTCTAGTCAACGGAACCTCTTTCAACTCAGTTTGCTTATATTTAGTGAAGAAATTAAAACATTTTTCTAACACTCTGATTTTCTACAGAATGATTAGGTTGTCAGAAATGTCAAGATGCATTTTTCCTATGCAAAAATTATTATTTTTCCACGACCTTTTTAAAAGATTTTAAAGTAACGTACTGATTGCTGTGAGGGAAATCTAGAAGATGTTTCATATTAACAAAAGGATGGTTCAGAGTCTCAGCTGGAGTAATTCTCAAATCCGCATCAATCAGCAGCATCTTCTTTAACAAACTAACGAATTCTCTTCTGTCAGCTTTCTCAGCCAAAAGATCACTTCCTTCCAAATCCATCACTGTATTCACCTAAGAAATGTACAATTTCAGGTCATCAAATAAAAATAAGCCATAGAGAGTAGTTTATGTTAAAGTTTCACTGTTTAAAATAAAATTAAAACAAAGGGAAGAACAAGGAAATAGTTTTTCTGAATTAAGGAAAAATGATTGAAGGAGAAAAAATGTTTGCTAGAATTTTTCCTCTAGAGTGAAATACTTTTATTAAAAAACCCACATAAGCAAAACATGATAAAGGTAATTTGGTTCCTGGAAAGTTGAAAACTCTTATCGATTTTGTATGAAAACTTAAAAACCTTGAACAGTCTGCAGTCGTTGAGAAAAGGGGTGACACGTCTGGCACCCTCGGTGTTTGTCTCCAGTCCTACCCATGTGAAGGTCAACAGCCCCGACAGCGGACTCACATGCACTATGTCATCCAGGCTGCTGAATATGTACTTCCTGGCTTCTTTAGACTTCATTCCCGTCTCTGCCTCATGCTCTTCCAGTGTCTTGTAGCGTATGTCAGAGAGGAAAAATAATACACCATTACCCATCATGTGTATACTTCTAGTCATTAATCCTGGTACATTTAGTCTAATATATTGAATATTTTAAGGCAAGAAGTAGTTGCATAAGAATAACTATCAAATATGGAAAAAGTACCCAAAAAACAAAACTGAGAAAAGCTTGGTCCAGGCCAAGAAAACTATTACATATATAACAAGCCCCCTGAACAAAATAACTAATTATGAAGTTAATCATAAAGGGTTTAGTGACTCCCCAAAGATCCTAAAGTGTTTGGGACATGAAATCAGCGGCTAAGTCCCTGTCCTATCAATAAGGTAAAAACGAGTGGAGGAAGTAAACATGAAACACAGAAATATAGTTATACACATAGAAGTTTAAAAAATTAAATGAGTTCCTAAGAATGATGTCAGATTAGAGAATGAACTAACATCTGAGCATTTTCTTCTTAAATAAGAAAGGATCAGAAATGACGATTCCGAAGAAAGAAGAAATGCAATAAAATAAAATTGAAATGGAAGGCATCATCCAAGCATACGAGATATTTCACAAAACTGTTTTCCTAAATATTATATTTGTCATGCATTACCTTTAATCTCCAACCAGAATGAGCCATATCTGTTTCTCGGCAAAAAAATCTTGTTGATTTCGTACCCACGTTTAACAACTGCTCCCCTGGTAAACCTTGAGTCTGAGAAATGTATCGAATCTGAAAAATAATTGACAATTCAGAAGAGTTTATTTTTTCATGCAAGAGACATTCATGAACACCTACAGCAGACACCAGACGAGAAGCCAGGTTGGGAACAAAAGGATGGAGCCTGTACCCTCAGGATACAGTCCGGTGGAGAGCACACAGGAACAAAGAACACCCCGCACACCGGGCCAGCCCGCAACGGGCAGAGGGGTATGGACAGAGGGAGCCAGGCCCAGAGCTCAGCCCCAGCGGCTTGAACCTCAGCTCAAGTGGCTTGTAGAACTCTCCAGGCTGTCAGGATGCAGAAATGTGGGGAAGGACTGGGTGTGGCTGCGCCCTGTTTAGGGTTCATTTTCTCTCCCTCCCTCCCTCCCTCCCTCCCTCTCTCTCTCCCTCTCTCCCTCTCTCCTTTTCTCTCTGGCAAGTGCACCACCAATTAAGAGAAGAAAATTTCTATAACACAGTAAGTACCATAATACCTGCATGCTTTCTGAAAGACAAAGGCAGATCAAGTACCAAAAAAGGTGACACTCGATTTGGGTCTTAAACAACAAACAAGGGGCTAGACAGTGGCACAGTGGTCAAACACAACACTCTGCAAGGTAATCCCATGTGGGAAGGTTTCTGGTTCAAATCCAGAGGCCTCCTCGAATACGTGGGGCACATGCCTGTGATCCAGGTCAGGCTCAAGCTGGGGGTGGATCACAGTGCAAGGCCCTACAGGGCGTGCTATCTCTCTGTTCTCTCTCTTGCCAACCCTTCCCTGCCACCTCCTATCTGTCTCTCATATTCATGGAAGAAATAAATAAGCTTAAAGTTTTAGCAAAATGACAATCAGGAATCCCTCCCTCCCTCCCTCTCTCTCTCCCTCTCTCCTTTTCTCTCTGGCAAGTGCACCACCAATTAAGAGAAGAAAATTTCTATAACACAGTAAGTACCATAATACCTGCATGCTTTCTGAAAGACAAAGGCAGATCAAGTACCAAAAAAGGTGACACTCGATTTGGGTCTTAAACAACAAACAAGGGGCTAGACAGTGGCACAGTGGTCAAACACAACACTCTGCAAGGTAATCCCATGTGGGAAGGTTTCTGGTTCAAATCCAGAGGCCTCCTCGAATACGTGGGGCACATGCCTGTGATCCAGGTCAGGCTCAAGCTGGGGGTGGATCACAGTGCAAGGCCCTACAGGGCGTGCTATCTCTCTGTTCTCTCTCTTGCCAACCCTTCCCTGCCACCTCCTATCTGTCTCTCATATTCATGGAAGAAATAAATAAGCTTAAAGTTTTAGCAAAATGACAATCAGGAATTATCATGGTAGGATAGAGAAAACTAAAATTATATTAAGTGTAAATATGGCAAATAATGAGAGAATACCTACACAAAGACTGAAAGTAAGAAAGTTCACAGAGGAGAAATGGAAAGAGCAAAAATTGAACTGGCAAGCTAGGCCTTTACCAGCAAGCTAGGTGGTGTGGCTTTTATACCATGAGATGATAATGAGAAACTACTAGAGAAATTTATGCAGGAAGTTGACAACTGACATTTTTAAAGTAATGTCTAAGATTGAGTGAGATCACGGATGAGGCCAGAGAATATCTGAATTGAGAGACTGAGGAAGAGTGGACTCAAGAGACAGACTGCGCAGATCAGGTGAGTTACTGCTGTGGGGAGCTACAAGGGCCAGTCCTGGAGCTCACCACCATGTGCGTCGCTGTGTCTGCTGAGGAAGAGCCATGGTTATAGAAGAGCTCTTCCAAGGAGGATCCTAAAAACCCTCATGAGGATTCAGGGATCTGAGCTGAATTATTCCTCCTGTTTGGAATACTCTTTGCCTGGTTACCTGGTATGGGCTCTTCTCATAGTCTTCAGCTCTCAGCTCAAATGTCACCTTCCTCATGAAGCTGTCCACAACCTACCAAGAAATGACAGCAAGTTCTGCTCTTCTCAGCACCTACCAGCCTCCTAGCTATATTTTTCTCCAACATGCTTTTTTTCACCATCTGATATCCTATATATTTACTTCCCATTTTTTCACTCCTCTCTCCATTAGAATCTATTGAATATTTCCACAAAGGAGAAAAGCTGCTTTGTTTATTCACAAATTTCCAGAACCATGGCAATGTTGTTAAGCTCTGCATGGCCCACTTTCTTTTTCCTAAATTGCTCTCCAACTCCTAATTATCAATGTACCTATTTTCCCCAGCACCTAGTTCATGTGACCAACTTTTACTGTTCCTTCTTTAAGACGCAGTTCAAGAACAGTCTCTTATCTAAAGTCATTCCTGACCATCCCACGAACTGGTGATTACTCTTCTCCGTGTGACCATCACACCTAGAACACAATTTTAATTAATTTATAACACTACATCACAACTATGTCTTACAAGTTTGCTGTCCCTACTAGATTATGAGGCTCCTCACAACAGTCTATGCTTTATCCATGTCATATCCCTGACTTAATATGAAATGACAACTCAAGCCTCCACATTACAAATTAGCTTCCTTCATTAAAGTACTATCCTTTTCCCTATCTCCCACCCTCTACGTAGCTAACTGCCTTATTTTAAGGAAACAGAAAATGTGAGGAAAAAATACTAAGAGTTTGATACCTTCATACTGCATCAGCTGGGAAAGTCATCAACAATTCAATTCCCACATACGCGACACCAGCTATTATGTGTCAGATGCTAAAGATATGCAGATGAATAAAACATGGTGCCAATCTTCAAAAGCATATCATTCAGTAGAATGATAAATATTTAAGCACATAATTTGCAATCAACCTGGTAAGTGCCACTGTGAAGAAGAAAACGAAGTGCTCAAAGAGCACAGAGACAGAGCGAGGAATGCATCTAAGGAGTGGGGGATGGCATTTCACAACACAACAAAATCCAACACAACACAACACAACAGCAGGTGGAGCTCTGAGTTTACTACTGGTCATGACGCCTGCTCATTTTTGAAGAGAAAATGCTCCATCTAAAATGTATGAAGTGACTGCCTGCCTCCCCATTCTCTAGGGGATGAAGAGAGAGGGGTTGACTCAAAGCAGCTAATGCACAAATTGGTGAACTTAACTAGAAATAAGGTAAGCAACAGATCCTCCACGTCAGAAATGTGAACTAAGAAACACCAATTACTGTTGGGGCTGAGAGGAGGGACTATATGAGGGGCTGGGGTCTGGTGGCCAAAAGTAAGAGTGAGCAGAAACTCTGAGTGGCGACTGGATGAGAATGGACAGAGGCCCTCGAAGAGCAGCTCCGTCCCCAAGGCCAGCGCCAGAGTGCAGTTCTGCCAGCACCTGTGAACAGCTCTGGTATTCTGATTCCAAAGGTTCTCTTCACCTTTGAATCTCATAGTCCCAGCCATATTACAGTCCATGCTTGAATTTCTGTGATAGTCCATACCCCTCACACCAGCCAGCAGACAGCCTGATACAAACACAAATCTTACACGTGTTTTGTTTCCCTCTGGAGTTGAAATAGTGAACTTTAGTTTTCTTACATTAAGATTAAAATGGTCAAATATAGAGACCAGCAGTTGGCGTAATGGCTATGTTGCTGGACTCCCATGTAGTCGACCGTGGTTCCAGTCCCGGACCTGGTGGTTTAAACGCACGCCGGGCACGTGTATGTGCATGCGTGCCCAAGATCCCAAGAGGAAAATGGAGTAGAAGGGATTACTGTGTGGCCATCCCCCCTGGGGGGTGATTTCTCGCTTTCTGTCTCTGTCTCTTTCTGGCAAGTGCATGTGCCCTATAGCAAAAACCTCTCAAAAAATAATTTTAGCTACTAAATTTAATTTGAACACAAATGCAGACTTTTGGCTATGCTGGGTAATATTCTATTGAAACGCCAATTGAAACATTTCAGAGGAACAACCACCATTCACCAAGTAAACAGTGTCCATCCATCCATAAAATTTATTCCCTAGAATACTTGATATTGCCCGGGTAAATGTAAGTTAAGTTCTCTAAGCAGAAGAGAAGTAAAGCAGTGTGTCTGTAAGTCTAACAGGAAGAGATCCATTGTGTCATCCAGTGGTAGTAGGGCCTGTTCTAAACACACACCCCAAATGTGCGTGTATGTATCTGTGTGGGTAAAAGAGCAGAAATGAGATGCACAAATGAGAAAATATCGCACATGATAAATTCTCAACGTGGTCAATGCCTGGTTTAGAATCTAGAATTCAAAGAGGAAACTGCATTGGAAAGGTTTAAGGAGATGATAAAGATTATTATAGGCCAGGGCCAATAGGTGGCATGCTGGTTAACGCACTGAACTCCCACATGGCCAACCACAGTTCAAGTCCCAGGCCTGATGACTGGCTTTCTCTCCCTCTCTCTGGTGAGCTCATGTGCCCTATAATACATTTTTTAAAATAATAACAAATACAAGGCCACCAGGTGGTGTGGTGGTTAAGGCGCTAGACTCCCATGTGGCTGAGCACGTTTCAAGTCCTGGATCTGGTGGCTTACTTTCTGTTTCTGCTCTTTCTATCTCTCTCTGGTCAAATTAAAAAGATAATAACAACCATAAATAAAATTTTAAAAATAATAACAAATAAAATTAAATAAATAATATTTTTTAAAAATACATTATTAAAGAATTGGAAATACAAGCCAAGTAATGAAGAATTACAATAATTTGAATATTTTTTTCTGATATCTTAAATTTTACTTCTAAAATTATACTATATAAAAAAGAATATAGGGGCCAGCAGGTGGCATGTGATTAAGTCACAAAACTGCCACATGGCTGATCACTGTTTGAGTCCCAGACCCACTCCAAGTCCCAGATCTAGTAGCTTGAAAATCACGCCAGGTGCGTGTGCTTGTGTGCCCAGAATCCCAAGAGGAGAAAGGAGGAGAAGGGACTACAGCGTGGCCATCCCCCCTGGGGTGATTTCTCACATTCCTTCTCTCTGTCCCTCTCTGTCGCTCTCTGGCGAGCACTTGCCTTATGGCAAAAACCTAAAAAAAAGTTTTAATTAAAAAAAAAAAAGACTACAGTGACGTGTCACTGGAGAAAGGCAGGTTCTGGGAAATACAGGACAGGCGACCACATCACTTCACAGAATGTGCTTACACAGCCTGGACAGCACAGCTCCTGCACACCCGGGCCTGCAGGAGAGTCCACATGCTCCTCGGGGACCGTCATCTGGCTGCCGCCCGCCACGGGCTAAACATCGCTAACGTGTTCAGTTCTTCTATATTCGCAGAGATTTTTTTTCTACTTATTCTATCAATTACTTAAAAAATATGCTAGCAGTTCTAATTATGACTGAAGGTTGGTGTATTTCTCTTTTTGGTTCTGTCGATTTATGACTACATTATTTTGAAGCTATTACTAGAAGTGTAAGATAAAGAATTAAGTGTATGGGACAAGCAGTGAGCGTAATGGCTATGTTGCTGGACCGCCACGTAGTCGACCACGGTTCGCTTCCTGGACCCGGTGGCTTAAAACTCACGCCGGGCGCGTGTGCGTGCCTGCCCAAGATCCCGAGAAGAGAATGGAGGAGAAGGGACTGTGGTGTGGCCATCCCCCCTGGGGGGTGATTTCTTGCTTTCTGTCTCTCTGTCTCTCTCTGTCTGTCTGGCGAGCGCACGTGCCCTATAGCAAAAACCTCTCCAAAAAAAAAAAAAAAAAGAATTAAGTGTTTAAGTTAAATCTCCCAAATTGGCTAAGTTTCCTCTCTTTATAAGTAATATAAATGTATTTATAATATAAAGCTATTTCTTTTATTAAAGACCATGTTATTAATAGAAGCAAAACAAAAAGAAAAGATGTCTTGGGCCAGCCCTACATCCTAGTGGCTAAGGGAGCTGGATCCTACATGGCCGACCATTCAGTTTGAACACCAGCCCTGGCAGCTTGAAAAACACACCAGGCAAGGAGGCCAGCAGGTGGCTTGGAGGTTAAAGTGCTGGCTCCGTCATGGCCACTGTGCAGTTTGAAAGTCACACTGGGCGTGTGTGTGCCCAAACTCCCAAGAGGAGACTAGAAGAGATGGCAGCATGGCCATTCCTCATAGGGTGGAGGTGGAAGGTGACTTCTCACCTCTCCATCTCCCAATCCTCATCTTTCTCTGAAGGGCACACATGTCCTATAGCAAAAACTAAAACATATGCACACATGTACACACTCCAGGCGTGTATGCATACATGCCCAGAATCCCAATGGGTTGGAGAGATGGAAGAAAAGGGATTGTGGCATGACACACCCCCACTGGGACATGCCTTCTCCCTCCCTCTCTCTCTCTGTCTTTTTCTGGTGAGCATGTATGCCCTCTGACAATTTAAAAAAAAAAAGTTTCTAGCAAATACATGAGCTCAGTAAATATCAATTGCTAATATCACTATTACCCACTGTACTACCACTGTGAAGCAAAAAAAAAAATAAAGAAAGAAAGAAAGGAAGGAACCCTCCCCATTCCAATTGGGGCGTTCAAGCCTATCTGGGCAGCTGATCACTGGATAGGACCAGATCACTGAGAGAACCATCCCTGTGTGATCTTCCACAGTAGTGAGCACCATCTAGGAGGTGGGAAGTCTGTGGAAAGCAAATATGTTAGTAAAAAGATACATTAAAAACCAGCTTATATGATCATCATTTTAAAAAGAATTTTATTAATACATAGGATAAGGGTGATTTTTTTTTTTTATTGCCAGAGGGTATGTGCACTCACCAGAGAGGGGAGAGAGAAAGAGAGCACACATGTACCCCAATGGGAAGAGGGTGTGTGCACTCATTAGAGAAGAGGGAGAGAGAGTACCCCAATGGGATATGGTCACACCACAGCCTCTTCTCCCCCATCTCTCCACCCTGTGGGGATATGGGGCACACACATACATGAATTCAGCATTTCACTCAAGCCACTGGGCCAGGATTTGAACTGCGCTCAGCCATGTGGGGTCCAGCTCTCTTAACCACTGGGTTACAGACTGGCCTGTACGTGAACAACTCAACGCATGCATACAAGCATTTGAGAGTCTAAACCCAACTTAGAATTGTTTTTTTTTTAAAAAGCAAGAATGCCTGCGCTGTCGCTCCTACGCATCTACGCTCAGTCTGGAAAACGACTGCTTATAACACTGGCTTGGGACTCAGGCAACTCCTGAAGCTACGTGCCATGGCTTTTGTCTGTCCTTTCAGAATTAAAGTAATATAAATATTTTGAAACCATTACTAATCTGGATCAGATAATACCATTCCAAGCTTCTTTTAAAAAAACATTTACGAGGCCAGCAGGTGGCATGGTGGTTAAGACACTGGATTCCCATATGGCTAACTGCAGTCTGAGTCTCAAACCTGGCAGCTTGCTTTCTCTCTCTCTCCCTCTCTCTCTCAATCTCTTGTGAGTGCATGTGACATACAATAAATCAAAAAATAATAATAAATAAAAATTTTAAAAAGAGGTATCCTGGTCCCCAGCACCTTAACCACCATGCCACCTGCATGCCTCCTGCTGGCCCCTGTGACACCTCTTAAAAGATAGGTTTCTGTAAATGTTCCATAGATTCTGAGTGCTTTTCAACTTTTTGTGCAACTACCAACTTTAGTGCTGGTCCAGATCCTGGCCAGTTCTGAGAGAGCATGATCCGATCAGGGTCCACAGTCCCTTAGCTGCTGCAGTGCTGAAGTACTTGTCACATGTTAGAGGTGGCTCTCTGGCTTTGTGGCTTACCATTCATGGCCTGATAGTGATCTCTGGCAGGACATCACGTAGTGGCAGATTCAAGTTGATTTGCTTTTCACATTCTGGGTTTGGATTTCCCAGTTCTAGTCTTGGACACCTGATGTTAGTGCTAAAAAGGATCCCAGAATTACCTAGTAATTGTTCCCTTAGAAATGAATTGACTGGGGAACCAGCAGTTAGCGTAATGGCTATGTCGCTGGACTCCCACGTAGTCGACTGCGGTTCGCGTCCCGGACCTGGTGGCTTAAAACTCACGCCGGGTGTGTGTGCGTGCATGCCCAAGATCCCAAGAGGAGAATGGAAGAGAAGGGACTGCAGCGTGACCATCCCCCCCGGGGGGTGATTTCTTGCTTTCTGTCTCTATGTCTCTCTCTGTCTGTCTGGTGAGCGCACGCGCCCTATAGCGAAAATCTCTCCCAAAAAAAAGAAGTCACAATGGTCATTTTGAAGACAAAGCTCTGACTAAAACCCAGTTTTTCTTTTCTTTTTTTTTAAGGAATTATTTATTCAGGACCAGCAGTTGGCATAATGGCAATGTCGCTGGACTCCCATGCAGTCGACCGCGGTCTGAGTCCCAGACCCAGTGGCTTAAACTCATGCCAGGCTTGTGTGCGTGCGTGCCCAAGATCCCGAGAGGAGAATGGAGGAGAAGGGATTGCAGCATGGCCATCCCCCCTCGGGGGTGATTTCTCACTTTCTATCTCTGTCTCTGTCTTTCTGGCGAGCCACACGCCCTATAGCAAAAACCTCTCCCAAAAAATAAAATATAAAAAAAAGAGGTGTCCTGAACATGGAGGAAGGAGGTAGACGATATAAAAAACCTGATCTAAAAGAGAAGGCTCATGGGTAGGAAGTCATTGGCAGATGATGAAAAATTAATGCAGCAAATGATAAAATCCAATCTAATAATTAAGTCACCTCGGGAACATTTAAGTGACCCAAACTAATTACCTTTCTTATTCCTTTTGATATAGAAAACTGAACCCTGAGAATCAGAATAAAAGTACACTATATTATATAATTATGTGTGCTTTAAAATGTTCCATTTTCAGTTTTTTCTTTCCTAAAAGTTAAACAGCATATCATCTAAATAAAAATTACATTTATCCATTATTAGTGAATCACAGAAAAATAATATTAATATAAGCACTCTTGATTTTTTACTAACATCTTCCATTAAAATGTAAGTTGACAGACCAGCAGTTAGCGTAATGGCTATGTCGCTGAACTCCCATGTAGCTGACCGCGGTTCAAGTCCCGGACCTGGTGGCTTAAACTCACTCTGGGCACGTGTGCGTGCGTGCCCTAGATCCCGAGAGGAGAATGGAGGAAAAGGGACTGCGGCGTGGCCATCCCCCTGGGGAGTAATTTCTCGCTTTCTATCTCTCTGTCTCTCTCTGTCTTTCTGGCGAGCGCACCCACCCTATAGCAAAAACCTCTTCAGAAAAAAAAGTGAGTTGAATATATATCTCTCTAATAAGAGAGATGCTAAAATACTAACGATTAAGGTGACATTTCTCAAAGAAAAAATCTTGGTATTAAAATCAAGACACTAGCAAACAGCACTGTCTAATAGCTTAGAGAAACCAATGACAACACCCGAAGACGCCAAAGAAAAGTGTGTTTAATATGGCTACTGAAAACCATCCAACAGAACTAAAGGAGACTCTGAGGACCATTCGAAAACAGCTCAAAGGCCTGAAGACAGTTGGGGTGACTATGAAGAACTTCACACCAACGAAGCTCCCAGCCTGAGGCCCCGGGGAGCTTCTATCCCTGGGGAGGGGCTGACCCCTCACACGTTGAAATCTGTCAGCTCAGCGCAGCACAATTATCTAAGTGTGCACAGCCCAGCCCTGTGTGTGTCCACAGTAGAAAATGTGATGCGGAAATCCTAAGAATTCTACAAAACTAGCTTTGGAGGCCTGTGGATTTTAACTAATTCATGAAAACTTACTTCCGCAATAAAATTTCTAAAATCAAGTACTGATTTGGAGATCTTGAACTTACTCTCTCTGTCTTTCTGGCGAGCGCACCCACCCTATAGCAAAAACCTCTTCAGAAAAAAAAGTGAGTTGAATATATATCTCTCTAATAAGAGAGATGCTAAAATACTAACGATTAAGGTGACATTTCTCAAAGAAAAAATCTTGGTATTAAAATCAAGACACTAGCAAACAGCACTGTCTAATAGCTTAGAGAAACCAATGACAACACCCGAAGACGCCAAAGAAAAGTGTGTTTAATATGGCTACTGAAAACCATCCAACAGAACTAAAGGAGACTCTGAGGACCATTCGAAAACAGCTCAAAGGCCTGAAGACAGTTGGGGTGACTATGAAGAACTTCACACCAACGAAGCTCCCAGCCTGAGGCCCCGGGGAGCTTCTATCCCTGGGGAGGGGCTGACCCCTCACACGTTGAAATCTGTCAGCTCAGCGCAGCACAATTATCTAAGTGTGCACAGCCCAGCCCTGTGTGTGTCCACAGTAGAAAATGTGATGCGGAAATCCTAAGAATTCTACAAAACTAGCTTTGGAGGCCTGTGGATTTTAACTAATTCATGAAAACTTACTTCCGCAATAAAATTTCTAAAATCAAGTACTGATTTGGAGATCTTGAACTTAAATTCTGTAAGATCCCAGGTTCTGCCTCTTTATCTTTACTTTTTTTGGGGGGGGAGGGGGGAGAGATTTTCACTATAGGGCGCGTGTGTTCACCTGACAGACAGAGAGAGACAGAGGGACAGAAAGCGAGAATCACCCCCCAGGGGGGATGGTCACACCGCAATCCCTTCTCCTCCATTCTCCTCTCGGGATCTTGGGCATGCACGCACACGCACCCAGCGTGAGTTTTAAGCCACCGGGTCCGGGACGCGAACCACGGTTGACTACGTGGGAGTCCAGCGACATAGCCATTACGCTAACTGCTGGTTCCCTCTTTACATTTTTTTTCACAAACACTGTGTTCCTGGGGCCACCCATTTCCTCAAGTCCATCATTCTTTACTTGCTACCAACTCCGTGCGATGATGTGACAGTCCTGTTACCTGGTCGTACTCCAAGGCTCCCGGGTAGAGCGGCCATCCAAGGAACAACTCCGCAATTACACACCCCAGGGACCACATGTCTATGGCTTCACAAAAGGGCAACCCCAGTATGATCTCTGGAGCTCTGAAATTAAAAGAAAAAAATTAATTTTAAAAATCAGGTTTTCCTTTTAAATTACCTGACTGCATGACATTCCAGGTCATTAATAAAATGACGGAGTAATCACCTGCTATTTATAGTATCTCCTTACTATTTCAAAACTCTTTGAAACCCAGCCATAGTCCTGAATCAAACTGACAAGGACAACATGAGCGCCTCACTTCCACGAAGTCTCTTCTGTAACCCTTCTCTGAGTTTTGTTAACACAGCATTTTTTGAGAGAGAGAGAGAGAGAGATTTTTGCTATAGGGCATGTGTGCTCACCAGAGAGACAGAAAGCCAGAAATCACCCCACCCCCCCCCCCGCCCTGGAGGATGGCCATCTCCTCCATTCTTCTCGAGGGATCTTGAGCACATGCGCCTGGCATGAGTTTGAAGCTGCCGGGTCTGGAACTTGAACCACAGTCGACTGAGTGGAAGTCTGGTAATGTAACCATTATACCAACTGCTGGCCCCAACATAACACTTTTTTTTTTTTTTGGAGAGATTTTCACTGTAGGGCGCGTGCGCTCGCCAGACAGACAGAGAGAGACATAGAGACAGAAAGCGAGAAATCACCCCCCAGGGGGGATGGTCACGCCGCAATCCCTTCTCCTCCATTCTCCTCTCGGGATCTTGGGCATGCACGCACACGCGCCCGGCGTGAGTTTTAAGCCACCGGGTCCGGGACGTGAACCGCGGTCAACTACGTGGGAGTCCAGCAACATAGCCATTACGCTAACTGCTGGTTCCCACAACATAACACTTTTAAAAAAGGAAAAAAAACAAAGACCTTGCTTTTGAACTTCTCGCATATTAGAAATTACACACTAGAAAGAGAATTGGCAAACTATTAAATAATGTACTGAGACATCAACAAAACCGAAAACCAGACTCTGAGAGATTAAAACCAAAACAAAATCCCCAAGGCTAAAAAGTGGGCCTGGACCCAAATATTGCTTCAGAACACAATCACACGTACCCACGTGGCTCAGACACACGAGCTCAGTGTGCCCACGTACACAGCACAACAGTCAGAAGCATTTTAGGACGGGTAGGGCTTCGGTTGTTTGGAAAACATAGTCCATGAAACACACTGACTGGCTTTCCCAGAAGCCCCTCCTCCGAGGCCCTCAGCACAGCTGTGTGACTCCGGAGGAGCCGGGGTGTGCAGTTATCCCGAATGGCCTGGGTGTGCATGAATTTAATTTTTTTTTTGGAGGGATTTTCGCTATAGGGCACGTGCGCTCACCAGACAGACAGAGAGAGACAGAGACAGAAAGCGAGAAATCACCCCCCAGGGGGAATGGTCACGCCACAATCCCTTCTCCTCCATTCTCTTCTCGGGATCTTGGGCACGCACGCACACGCGCCCGGTGTGAGTTTTAAGCCACCGGGTCCGGGACGTGAACCACGGTTGACTACGTGGGAGTCCAGCGACATAGCCATTACGCTAACTGCTGGTTCCCTGCATGAATTTAATTTTAAAACAATTTTGTCTTACCGAGATGTTGCAAAAACACCACAATGAATTTCTTTCCTAAACTACTTGAGAATAATTTGCCAAATTACTGTACACTTCGCATTTCCTACAAACAAGAATATTCTACATAACAAAATACAACCACCAAAACCAGGAAACAAGCCATTCCCGCCTCAGACTCCAAGCATGTCTGGCCACTTATAGTGACAGTGTCTCCTTTGGCGAAAGGGTCAGGCTCAGACCCGTCACTGCACTGTGTCTGGCTGCTGTATCTCTTTCAGCATTTTTCAGTATCAAATAGTGACTGAGCCCCCTTCAATTTCCATGACCTTGGCCAGTTATTTGTGGAAGTGAACTTCGGGTGCATGGGAGGCCTGGACAGGGCACCCACGACCCTGGCTGGCTGAAGGCTGCAGGGAGGACTGCAGCAGGACAAGACCCCACTGGGGGTCCATTTCTCTTTTCCTCTTTCATAAGAAGTAGTTTACAAGCATCTTAAGAGAGAGAGAGAGAGAGAGAAAGACACACCCCTCAGCCTGGGGTTCCCTAATTCTACTCAGGGAACCACCTGTGAGAGGAGCCGCAAGGAAGTAACCCTGAAGTCCTCCAGGTCTTACAGGCGACACACAACCCCATGCACTCCACCGCCAGTTAACCCCTGATCACTGACTCACGTGGGGTCACTAGGTTTCTCTTCGCAATGAAACATGCTGTGAGGGCTCTGATTTGAAACTATCAATGGTCCATTTCTTATCAACTTGCAATTTATTACTTTATCTGCCTGTATGAGAACAGACTATCAGTCCTATTTCACTCAATGGGTTATAATCTTTCTTTTTAGAGAGAGAGAGAGAGATTTTTGCTACAGGGCTCGTGCACTCCCCAGAGGGACAGAGACAGACATAGACAGATCGAGAAATCACCCCTCGGAGGAGATGGCTATGCCACAGTCCCTTCTCTTCCACCCTCCTCTTGGGATTTTGGGTACACGCACATACATGCCTGGCCTGAGTTTCAAGCCCACAAGTCCAGGATTCAAACCATGGTTGACTACATGGGGGTCCAGCACCTTAACCACTACAACACCTGCTAGCCCCTCAAATGGGTTATAATCTATTACTTTAATTCTGTATTCAAATTTCTCCAGATTTGACCAGCAGAACGTCCTCAAAATTTTAGGTTCTTTCACTATGTCCCATCATCCTTTCATTAGTCTAACCAAGCAAAGGTTAGGCTCCTCTTTTTCTTGGCTCCAGCCCAAGAACCCTGGTTATTTTCAGTGGAGAACGGTACTTTGAAACCAAGATCAGAGGTTGGGTGTTCGTAACTGGGATGGCTCCAGCCCCTCTCAACACAAATCTCACAAACAGTAAAGGCCATAAACCTTCTGCTCATTTCCTGTTTGTTTTAATTTGCTATAGAGCATGTGCACTCACTTGCCAGAAAAAGAAAGAAACAGAACAGGAGAGCTCATCCCCCAGAGGAGATGGCAATGCCAAAATCCCTTCTCGTCTCCTCTCAGGATTCCGGGGCCCCCGCACACATGCACCAAGTATGTTTTTCAAGTCACCAAGTCTGGGACTCACACCATGCAGCGGGTGACATGGGCTGCAGCCGCCTTAACCACATGCTACCACCTGGCCTAACCGCTACCTTCTGAACAGAGACGGTGACCGTTCAAGGAGGGCAGTGGTCCCAGCTTGGCTGCACCCTATAATCACCTGGCCCTGCCTTACCGATACTCAGATTAGAAACTCGGTGAGTGGGGCTTGGGGATTAGTACTTTTGTTGAATGGGTTCTAGTTAACATACAATCGATGCACATCTTCTTGGGGTGCAGTGTGGTTTTACAAAGCATGCATACAGCGGGTACTAAATCAAGGATAAACTCACACTGACCTTCAAGGCTGAACATTACATTGTGCTGTGAACATGTAATAACCGTTCCACTCATTTTTTTGGAAGTAACTTTTGAGTTCTCCATATTTTTAACTCTGCTGTGGCACACTATTCTATAACTTCTTCCCCTTATTTGTATTTTCCAAAGCTCCTGGGATGATTTCAACATACAGTCAAGGTTAAAAACCTAAGCAGTAGACGCAAAGTTAGGAAGAACATTCAATTTCCTCCCTTTAGCTCTCCTGACAGAATAAATTCAAAGGAAAATGAACAAGGTGTTTTCTACCGTAGCTTTTGGATCTTCCCGATGTCTGAACTCAGTGAATTTTTCTCAAATAAATCATTCCAACGTGGCTTGAGTTGCATAAAGAAGCCCATCAGAAAGAACTCTGGGACTAAACTCGGCCTTGGAGAGCAGAAGCACAGACAGAAAGAGGACTTGGCACTAATGTTTATAAAGGACCCATTAACCTATGCAAAAAGGATGTGAGGCAAAGGTAGTTTCAAAAACAGGGAACTGCACAATCCCACGTGGCCAACTGTCTGGTGCGAGTCCTGGACCCAGCAGCTAGTGAGCATGCCTAAAATCGCAAGAGGAGAACACAGAAGGGGCTGGGGCATGGCCATGCTCCCAGGGCTGCTTTCTTACTTTGCCCCTCTCTGAGTCTCTCCAGCCAGCGATGCAAATACCCTATAGCAACATTTTTAAATAATATGCAGCAGAAAAAGAGATTCACTACTGATGCTCAATTAATTTTTTAATACTTATTTAAGTGTATTCATTATTATTATTTTAATTTGATCAGAGAGAGGGAGAGAAAGAGGGAAAATGAGAAAACAAGCCACTGGATCCAGGACTCAAACAGTAGTCGGCCATGTGAGAGTCTAGCATCTCAACCACCACGCCATCTGCTGGCCCCTTATGTACTATTTGAATCCAAAGAATTATCAACACTAATGGGGCTATAGCTGTATGTAGAAAAACTGTATGATTATTTTTAAGTATTTAATATGGAAAGTTCACGAGATTTAAATTTTGTTAGACAATTTTAATAACATATTTGACAATGAAAGAAAAGAACGATAATACCTGGGATAGCCAATTGAAAGATACTAAAATCATCTGAATTCTGGTTAAAAATAAGAAAGAAGTTGATGACTATCAGACAACTATGAATTCCTCCTACTATCTGCTACCATTTAATGGATGTGTCCACTCTGTAACTATTGGTGACAAAATTATAGACATCTTTGCAAAACCTCACCAGAAATTGCATGATAGCCACTGCAGACAAAACCTAAGATAGAAGTTATGGTCACAGAAAGCAAATTCGAGCCTCTCACTTTAAAAATAACTGTAACTGAAAGTCTTACACTAGTTCATTCTCTCTTATTCCATCAGTTCAAGTCCTCCAACAAGCAGGAGCAGATGCCGTGAAGGACGGGGAGGAAGCAGGAGTGCTGGGAGGACCCTCAGACCCTGAGTGAGTCTGCCACCTTCAGAAGACTTGGGTAGAAAGAACCTCCTAGGAGAAAGGCTTGATCATGCCAGAAGAGAGTCCCTTGGCAAAAACCACCTGCTGGAGAGGACCCCCAACAAGCAAGCCTTCGTGACTTACTATGACGTCACCGGCTAGCAGTGCCCAAATGTGTGACCTTGGCCTGTGCCCCAAAGCCCTTCTGAAGATGCGCAGCTGAAGGCCCTCTTAAAGGAGGTCTGCAGTGGCCTAAAGTCCAGCCTGCCACAACTAACGTCCCCACAGCTCTTGTATGTCACTGCGTAACACATTTATGTCAAAAAGAAAGTGTAATAAATTTCTTCACTATATCCCATACAGATGTGACTAAGCTCTCTCTAGTTAACTCTGGGGTGCCAGATGGTTTCTATAAACATCACATGTGAGAAGTGGGGAACAGTACTGTAAAGCACTTACGATCAAGCAGAAACTGCCCAAGATGAGAGTTCTACCAGCTGGCCTCACAGTAAGCTGTAGAAATTAAACCATGCGGGGCCAGCAGACGGCATAGCGGCCACATCACTGGACTCCCACATCACCAACCACAATTCTAGTCCCGGCCTGGAGGCTTGAAAATCATACCAGGTACATGTGCCCAAGACCCTGGGAGAAGAATGGAGAAGGGATTGCAGCATGGCCACCTCAGCTGGGGGGGTGGAGGGTGGGAGGAGGTGGTAGTGGTACTCATTTCTCACTTTCCTTCTCCCTCTCTCTCTCTTTCTCTCTCTCCAGTGAGCACACACACCCTAAGGCAAAAACTTCTATTAAAAAACATGCAGTGAGAGCCCGGAGGAGGGGGGCACATCTGTAGTCCCACCACCCAGGAGGGACGAGAGTGAGCCCGTGGCCAGCATGGGCAACAGACAGAGACTCTGAGAAAGCCAGGTGTGGTGGCATGCATCTGAGGACCCAGTCACTTGAGTGGCCAAAACAGGAGGAGCACAGTAACATGGTGAGGCCCTGTCTTTACAGGAACTACACAAAAAACTATGCAATGAGAAAATAATACGTTGGGTCAAGCAGTGGCACGGCACTAATGCGACTGGAGCCACATGGCAAGGTCCCTGGTTCACATCCGATGGCCTCCCTGTCTGCACCAGGCATCCGAACGCATACCATGGCCCAGGCTAGCTGGGGCTGGGGACGTATCAGTGTGAAGACCCTGTTATGGGTACCTATCTCTCTAGCTCTCTTCTCTTCTAAGGAGAAATTTTTAAAAACCTAAAGGGGAAAAAGGGAAAAAATACATCTGTTTATCAATAGTGAATAAATAATTCATTGGTTTCATCTTAACTGGCTCTCAGATTCTCCACTGGGCTGAATACACTTTTGTACAAAATGACCACGGAGCAGACTCCGACTAGTGGCCCACCCCTGAATAACGTCTGTCCCACTCCTACAGGAAGTTCTTTGGTTTCTTCTTCATCTGTCCATATCCTGGGAGACCTCCGAGGTGGGGGTGGGGGGCTGCAGCAGGGACAGCAGTTACTGCACATGTGGGACGGGCAGAGGCACAGTCAGCGTGCCTACTGGACGCAGGGCCCACCAAACCTGCAGGTGCTCTGTAGATAACAGCCTCGGTAAGAGGCTCACCAGGCTGCTCCTGGCCTGGTGGTTAAAGACAATCTCCCATGGCTGATGTGGGTCCAGGCCCAGCCAGCAGTGTAAAAACACATAGGGTACACATGTGTGTGCCCCAAAAATCCTGCAAGAAGAGAGAAAGAGCGAAAGGAGAAGGGATTGTGGCGTGACCATACCCCACAAGGAGGTGCTTTCTCCTCCTCTCCCTCGTTCTAGTGAGCACAGCTATCACAGTCCAAAAACAAACAAACAACTTGCAAGTTAGGTCATGTGGTAACAGAGACAATCGATATCTAAAATACTCTTTCTTTTCTTTATTTGGCTATGTGTTTTTACTCAAATTCATCAGATATCCATTAAGAGTAATCCTGGGACTAGCAGATGGCATAATGATTACGTGTCTGGATCCCCATGTAGTTTATTGCGGTTCAAGTCCCGGACCTAGTGACTTAAAAGTCACGCCAGGCGTGTGTGTGTGCATGCCCAAAATCCTGAGAGAATGGAGGAGACAGAACTGCAGCATGGCCATTCCCCCTGGGGGGTGCTTTCTTGCTTTCTGTCTTTCTCTGTCCCTCTGGCAAGCACACGCACCCTATAGCAAAAATCTCTGATTAAAAAAAAAAAAAAAAAAAGAGTAGCCCTTTCTACCTCTCCAAAGCGTAGGAACACGGATACAGACCATAGGTTCAAGTGGCTAAGCTACAAAGGTGTGAAGTGAGAAAGCACGCTCGGGAGGCTTGAGGCACACACATGAGAGACCCAGAAAGAATGTCGCAGTAGAACTCTGACAACTGTCACCAAGGAGCGCACGGGAGCCAAATGATAGAACATTTTATTTGCTTTACTCCATTTTTATTTCTCTTTTAAGTCAAGTATTCTTTTCCTTTTTTTTTCCCCCTAAAGGGCACATACACTAGCTGGAGAGGAACAGAGAGAGGGAAAGTGAGAAATCACCCCCGAAGGAGGATTGCCACACGAAAATCTCTTCTTCCCCACTCTCCTCTCAGGATCTTGGCCACACACACACACATCCCCATTGTGTTCTTCAGCTGCCAGGTCCCGAACTCAAACTGCTCTGTAAGACATGTGGCATCCAGCCCCTTACCCACCAGGCTACCGCTGGCCCTGAAGTCAAATATGCAATTACAGGCAGAAGAAAGGCAGCCCCGAGGAAGGGGTACCTCCACCCGGGAAGTCACTGTGGCTGCACTGGCAGTTACCCCTCACGCTGCCAGGTCCTGTGCTACCACACACCAAGCCCACGGGGACCATTGCGCCAGCACAGACCAAGGCGGTGAGGCCATGGGAAGAGACCGCCTCAGCCACCGACACGGCATGCGCCACTGCAGTCAGTAAGCTACATACGCGGACACGCTACAGCCTCCCCGGGATCAGCGACAGAACCACAGGTGGACTGGCCACGCCTGAGACAGTGACCAAGCGATTCCCAAAAGGCAGAGCCACGGCCAATGGTTCTGTGAGGCAGTGTCCCCGGGTGGAACTGTCACCGAGTGGCACCCAGGGTGCAGCCACCCAGGTCTCCAGAGGACGCCTCTGTGAAGTCCAGGTCTTTGCTCCCCTCCACTCCAACAGCAGGAAGGGACCAGAGAGCCAAGCAAACTAGGAAAAGGTGAATGAATACTGGTAAACTCAGTAACTGTAAAACGACGAAGACCAGAAGGGCCCTCCCTGAGACAGATGTAGGCATGGAAGTCAGATTTCTTTTTCTTTCTTTCTTTCTCTCTCTCTTTCTTTCTTTCTTTCAAGAGATTTTTGCCTTAGGGCATGTGAGCTCCTAGGGTGGGGGGAAAGACAGAGGCAGTGAGAGAGAAAATGAGAAACCACGCCTCAGGGGGAAGGCCCTTCAGCAATCCCTTCTCTTCCATCTCCTCCCAGGATCTTGGGCACACACGCACATGCACCCAGCGTGATCTTCAGGCCAGCAGGTCTAGGACTCGAACCACAGCTAACTAGGTGGGAATCCAACATCGTAACCATCTGCTGGTCCCAGAAGCCAGTTTTAAAATAACGAATTTACTGGTTTATAATTCACACTCCACTTAATTCATCCATTTCAATGGCACGTGAGTGGTTTTTAGTGTGGTCCCAGAATTGAGCAACCATCATCACAAACGATTCTAGAATATTCTCATCACCCCCAAAGAAGCCGGCATCCATGAGCAGCCATTCCGCATTTCTCCCACACTCCCCTGCCCCCAGGCCCCACAGGCCCACTTTTGTCCCTGCAGACTTGCTGGTCTGGACGCTCCACCGCAGGGGAAGCACGTGATCCGTGGTCTCCGGACAGATCTCGTTCAAGGTGGGGCGCTGCCAGCGTTCAATCACCATCAGATCTCATTTCCTCCTGGTGCCCAATGATCCACTGGCCGCCACGCTTCCCCACCCACTGCTCGGTGATGGGCTTCTGGGCTATTGCCACCGTTCTGCTCTGGCGTATGTGAGCGCTGACCGAGAGGCCACGCCGGCCCCCTGGCTGCGCCACGCCCGCCCCAGGGCTGAAGGCAGAGGCGAGGTTTCCAGCAGCACAAGCGCTGCCAGGCCAGGCCCGCCAGCACGGAGCTCCTCTCTGGTGTCGCATTCGCCCTGGAAAAGGACTGTCTGTCCTACCTACTTCGTTCACTGCAGGCGGCCTTGAGCGCAGCCCATGCTCACTCCTCATGCCCCAGGACCCGGCCGGCCAGGGGCGATCCAACGTGAAGAACACGGACCCCCAAGTGCGGCCCATGGGCCGCCTTCCGAGGAGCCTTCTGCTGCAGGGGTACCACGAGCTGGGTCTGTGCGGGAAAGCTCTGGGAGGACGATGAGAAGCCTGGGCAGGGGCACTGCCTTCACACTGCGATCACCTGAACGGAACTGGGTTTTGAACATACGAGTGGACACGCAGCTGGCTGCATGGTTCCGGGGAAACACTGCGCCATTCTGCAGGTAGGACCTAAGTGTCCACGGATTCTGGAATCTGCAGGTAAGGAAAAGGGGGGGCTGGAACTAACCCACCACAGCACTGCAGGACACGGTGTTTCCACGCTCAGACAGGGTCTGCCTGACTTACAAACCCAGAAGATGCCTAACGGCCGAGCGTGGGGAAGCGTGAGGCAGCACGCACACTGCCTGAGCCGCTCACCTCCCCTTCTCCGACCTCCTCCTCCCCACCCTGGCCAAGGAGACACAACTTCAGAGGTCACCTTTTTTTCTCACTTCTACCAGGCACGTGCAGCCGCCGGTACGACACCCATCTCAGGCATCCATGCTCACTTACCAGAGCACACGGCTCCAGCTACTTCCCACTCCCTCATAAGGGCAGCTCCTCTGTACACAAACTCACATCACCCACTGGAAAAGGGATACAGGGCCAGCAGGTGGCATGGCGGTTAAGGCAGGCGGATCCCACAGAGGTGACAGCCCGGTTCAAGTCCAGGACCCAACAGCTTCAAAAATCACGCTGGGCATGTGTGCACGCACAAAATCCTGAGAGGAGAATGGAAGAGAAGGGACTGCAGCATGGCCATCCCCTGACAGGTGATTTCTCTCTTTCTCTCTGGTCAGTTACATGCACCTTATAGCAAAATACTAAAAAAGATTACCATATTGTTCTGTTGCCCCAAGATCACAAATTCTTTTTTTTTTTTTTTGAGAGGTTTTTGCTATAGGGCACATGCGCTCGCCAGACAGACAGAGAGAGACAGAGAGAGGGAAAGCGAGAAATCACCCCCCAGGGGGAATGGTCACGCCACAATCCCTTCTCCTCCAGTCTCCTCTCGGGATCTTGGGCACGCACGCACGCGCGCCAGGCGTGAGTTTTAAGCCACCGGGTCCAGGACGTGAACCGCAGTCGACTACGTGGGAGTCCAGCGACATAGCCATTATGCTAACTGCTGGTTCCCAAGATCACAAATTCTGATAAACAAAATGTTCCATGTAAAACAGAAGAACCTCTGGGTTGAGCACAGCCAACCCACAGAGTCAGGAAAAACAACAGGCCACAGTCGCCAAACTCAATCTGGAGTCAGCTGTCACACAGCAAGGTTTAACAGATGACTGTCCGAAGTCCCCACTAAGGTCTGAATGCCTGATTCCAAACCCTCTTTCTCTGTACCACACCACCTCTCAAATTCTAAAATCCTGTGACTCAAACATGGAAACCAAACTAACAGAAACCTAAAAATGGGTCTGAAAGTCATTTTCAGCAATTCAATAAAGTTATGCTGTTTTTACTTTCTACAAAATACTAAGTGAACTGTTTTGTTCTAGTCCCAAAACATGACAAACCATCTGTTACATGCTTTTATGACTGACTGGTCTTTACCTTTCTAAGAAAATCAAAAGAAAATCAAGGGAAAAAAGATAAGATCTTGCTGCTATCTTTTTTGGGGGGAGGGAGAGAAACAGGAGCTCCATGTGCTTGTCAGAGAGTGATAGAGAGACACAGAGAAGCAGAGAGAGAAAGCACCCCCAGTGGGCGTGGTCACACTGAAATCCCTTCTCCATTTATCTATCCTGTTGGGATTTGGGGCATACGTACGTGTGCATCCACACATGCCCAGGGTAGTTTTCAAACTACCAGGTCCAAGATTCAAACTGCATGGTTGGCCATGTGGGATCTGGCTCTGTTAACCACTAGGCCACAGTGTCAACCCACTGCATTTTTAAACCAACTTTTCATTCTTTATAAATTCTTTTAAAAATATACGATAACGGGACCAGCAGTTAGCGTAATGGCTTTGTCGCTGGATTCCCATGTAGTCAACTGCGGTTCAAGTCCCGAGCCCAGTGGCTTAAACTCATGCGAGGCACACGTGCATGCGTGCCCCAGATCCCAAGAGGAGAATGGAGGAGAAGGGATTGCGGCATGGCCATCCCCCCGGGGGGAGATTTCTCGCTTTCTCTCTGTCTATCTCTGTCTTTCTGGTGAGCGCAAGCGCCCTATAGCAAAAATCTCTCCAAATATATATATATGATAACATCAAGCACTTACATAACACTGTGAGCCAGGCAAAGATCTAAGCACTTCATAAATAATAACTCATGGATATCTACACGAATTCTTTTAAAAGATGAAGAAACAGATACAAGGGTAAAGAATTTGCCTAAGGTCACACAGCTATAAGAGAGGCAGCTGGGACTCAAATCCAGGCTTTATGGATTCAGAGTCCAAGCTCTTGACTACTATATTTTAAAATAAATAATCCCTAGGATTACTAAAACTATTGAACTTTTACTAAAAGCTCTGCTACTCAGATGCTATACTTATCATCCATGTGGTTTTTTCCTCTCTCATCATATCACCTTTTTTTTCTCTTTGGAGAGGTTTTTGTTATAGGGCACATGTGCTCACCAGAAAGACAGAGAGAAACAGAGACAGAAAGCGAGAAATCATCCCCGGGGGGATGGCCATGCCACAATCCCTTCTCCTCCATTCTCTTCTTGGGATCTTGGGCAAGCACGCACACACGCCCGGCTTGAGTTTAAGCCACTGGGTCCATGACTCGAACAGCGATCAACTGACTACATGAGTCCAGTGATGTAGCCATTACACTATCTGCTGGTACTCCATATCACCTTTGATTTTAAAACTAACCAGGAACAGAGCCGGCAGGTGGCATTGTGGTTAAAGGCACTGGACTCCCATATGGCCGACCACTGTTCAAGTTTGGGGCCTGGTGGCTTGCTTTCTTACTCCCCCCCACCCCCGCTCCCAATCAAACAAGATAACAATAATAATAATAATAAATAAATTTAAATAAAATCATTCTTTAAAAAAAAAAAAAAAGCTAACCAGAAACTAAGAAAATCCTAGCAAGCCGACTCCACAGACTTGTGACTAAGCCGGATCCCCCACAGCCAATTGCAATTCAAAACACACCAGGCACAGGCACATCCAAGTGTGTCCCAAGTTCCTACAGGAGAAGCGGAGGAGAAAGGACGACCACATGCCATTGCAGGGGCCCTCTCCCCTCCATCTGTCCCTGCCAAGGGCACACGCCCTGGCGATCTAGAAAGGAGGAGGGGGGGAGCATCCATTGCCCTGGGAAGAAGAGAATACTGGAGGTGTCCCCTCAAGCTCTACGCCTGTGGAGGGAGCAGCACAAAAGAGATTCTTCTAAGCACGTCAGAAGTTACACTAGAGGACCTCCCAAGAATCCTCACAAATCATAAAACTTATGAAAATATGAAAGATCAAGGACCAGCAGTTAATGTAATGGTTATGTGGCCGGACTCCCATGTAGTCGACCGCGGGTCAACCCAGGTGCCTGCGCATGCGCACCCAGGATCCTGAGAGGAGAATGGAGGAAAAGGGACTGCGGTGTGGCCATTCCCCCTGGGGGGTGATTTCTTGCTTTCTGTCTCTCTGTCTGTCTGGCACATGCACAAGCACCCTATAGCAAAAACCTCTCCCCCCCAAAAAAATCATCTGTCCAACTGGAAGTGTAACACAGACTAACCATTCAAATGTCAGTGTTAGGTTTACATCCAGTTTAATCAGCACCAACTCGATACCCTGCAGAATGGCTCTTTTCAAAAATGGTCAACAAAAAAGGTAAATAGATTGCAAAAGAAGTATTTTTCCTTTTAACTTATAAATGTCTTTCATACAATAAAAACATTGCTGCCGTAAGAAATAGCCTCACTACAAAATACTGGCATTCAAACACTGTCTTCAGGATGACGCTCCCTGCAGCTACCTAATAACATGCTGAAATGTAATCAAGGGACAGGCTCTCATAATAGACACTCATTCAAATGTAGCTGGTGCCATAGGCTAAAAATAGCACAATTAAAAATACCCTCATTGCGAGGCCACTTAATCTTTTAAGTATGCAGTACAATGACCCAGATCAAAGCACCAAGTACAAAGAATAGCAGCTATAATAAATGTTTTCAAAGCCTATTAAATTTTAAACCTAAGAAGTGGAAGATAAAAAAACAGCAAAGATTTAACATTCATTACCAATATGTCAAATATATAGTTCGGAACCTAATACTACAAGAGATTGATAAATCAATAATTTGCATTAGTATCTGACTAGTCAATAGCAAATATTTTGTAAACATTAGAGTCAGAAATGCATTTCATTTCCAGACAGAATTACCTGTTCATGTTTCATCTATCAAGAGCAGTTGCTAAGTTACAACACTCAAAAATCTCTTAATAAAAAAAAAAAATTTTGGAGAGGTTTTTGCTACAGGGCGCGTGAGCTTGCTAGAAAGACAGAGAGGGGCAGAGAGACAGAAAGCGAGAAATCAACCCCTAGGGGAGGATTGCCACACCACAACCCCTTCTCCTCCAGTCTCCTCTTGGGATCTTGGGCACACATGCACACACGCCCGGTGTGAGATTAGCCACCGGGTCTGGGACTCAAACCGTGGTCGACTACGTGGGAGTCCACCAACATAGCCATTACGCTAACTGCTGGTCTCATTCTTAATAAAAAATTTTAAAGAGAGTTATTTGTACGTGCTGATATGTCAGTTATCATTTAAGTACACTAAATTTCAGAAGCATCTTCTATAAAGTTAGACTAGGGAGACCAGCAGGTGGTGTGATGGTAAAGGCGCTGGACACTCCTACATGGCTGACCGTGATTCGAGTCCCAGAACTGGGACTGGTGGCTTGCTTTCTCACTTTCTCACTTACTTTCTCTCTCTCTCTCTCTCTCTGAGTGTATGTGTCTCTCTCTCTGGTCAAATTAAAATAAATGAATGAATGAATAAAATTTTAAAAATAAATAAAGTTAGACTAAATGTCTATATAAATGTTTTCTAAAAGTCAAACAGCTTTAAAATGATTTCTGTCGCTATGACAACAGCCTTAACATAAAACACTGTATGTATCTTTAGGAACTATTGTGATTAATCTAGCCCTGAGGTTCAAGGAACATGCATACACACACACAGAGAGTTTAAGCTGCCAGGAGCACTCTGCTATGACATGGAGTAGCTTCTCACCAGGGAGATGGCAGGTAGAGACCCAGAGACCCCGCCATAAGGAGAGCAATACGGGGCGCGGGTTATCAGAGGTGCGCTATAAAACTACTGACCACTGCGAATGCTTCCTGAGCACAGAACATACTACTCCCACATTTCCGACGTTAAAGTCCCTTTCTATATTAATTTCATCAAGTTTCCTCAACTGGACAGAGGTATTTCAACGCCAAGGATAGGCTACAATCTTCATGCCACTAAGGTTAGGTTTCTAAGAGATCATTAGTTTGTGACATTTCCTGAAAAGCACATATATTAGGAGGCCAGCAAGTGGCATAATGGTTAAGGTGCTGGACTCCCACATGGCCAAACATGGTTCAAGTCCCACAAGTGGTAGTTTGTTTTCTCTCTCTCTCTCTCTCTCTCTGGCAGCTTGCTTTCTCACTTTCTCTCTCTCTCTCTTTCTCTTTCTGGCGAGTGCACATGCTCTAAAGCAAACTGAAAAATAATAATAAATGAAATTAAATAATTCTAAAAAAAAGAAAAGCAGGGACCAGCAATTGGTGTAATGGCTATGTCGCTGGACTCCTATGTAGTCAACCGCGGTTCGAGTCCTGGACCAAGTCAGTGGCTTAAACTCACGCCAAGCACATGTGCGTGCGTGCCCAAGATCCTGAGAGGAGAATGAAGGGACTGCGGCAAGGCCATCCCCCCTGGGTGGTGATTTCTCACTTTCTGTCTCTCTGTCTTTCTGGTGAGCGCACGCACCCTATAGCAAACCCCCCACTCCCCCCAATAAAAGAAAAAGAAAAGAAAAGCACATATTAGGAACTGAAGGCAAAGAAGGAACAAAGCAATAAAGTGATCAATCTCAGCTGAGCAAATAAAATCACTCACAATCGCCAGGTTGCCATCACAGTTGCAGGATACAAAATCTACACACAGACATCTGCTTTATTTCTATACAAGTAATAAATGACCCAAAAGACAAATGACAGTATCATTTAAAAATTTTAATAGTACTAAAATTTAACCAAGGAGGTAAAGGACTTACATAGATCGAGAAGTACAAAATCTTCTACTAGTAGAAATTACACAAGACCTAAATAAATGAAGACGCCCCGTGTTCCAGGAACGGAAGCCTGGATATCGCTAAGATGATAAGACTAAACAAAGTAACACACAGATTGAGTGCCCTCCCTTCAAAATCACAACATAATTCACATGGGATTTTGAGGAACCCAGAAAAGCCAAAAACAATCTTTAAAAATAAATTTAAATTGCAGGATTCTTACCAATTTCAAAAGCTGGCACAAAGCTACAGTGATTGAGAAGTGTAATATCAGCAAAAGACAGACACACACAGCACTGGGATGGAATTCAGACTTGGGAATGAGCGTTGACGTTTATGGCCAATTTATTTCCAGGAGAGTACCAAGGCCATCGGTGAAGAAAGAACAGCCTCCCCAACGAGTGGTGCTGGGGAGATGGGAATACACATATAAAAAAATGAAGGCAGACTACTGACTCCCAGAATCAAAGCCTAAATGTAAAAGCTGAAACTATAAACTCTTACAATAAAACATAGGAGGAAACTTCATGGCCTCAGATTTAGTGATTTTTACATCAAAACCATAAGCCACAAAAGAAAAAAAAAATTTTTTTGAGAGGTTTTTGCTATAGGGCATGTGTACTTGCCAGAAAGACAGAGACAGAGAGATGGAAAGCAAGAAACTACTCCCCAGGGGGGATGGCCACACCCCAATCTCTTCCCTCCATTCTCCTCTCGGGATCTTGGGCACAAAGGCACGTGCACCCAGTCTGAGTTTAAGCCACTGGGTCTGAGACTTGAACTGCGGTAAACTGCATGGGAGTCCAGCAACATAGCCATTACGCCAACTGCTGGTCCCGAAAATTTTGATGAATTAAAATTTATTAAGATTAAAAACCTCATACAATAGGGACCAGCAGGTGGCATAGAGCTTATGGCGCTGGACTCCCACATGGGAGCCCCCAGTGGCTTGAAAATCATGCAAAGCATAGGTGTGTGCCCAAAAATCTCGAGAAGAAAATGAAGGGGGTGACTTCTCATGTTCCCTCTGTCTCTATCTCTTCAACAAAGACACTATGGCAAAAATAAAAACAAAAACCTTCAGCACAAAAACGTGTACAATGAAAGACACGACGGAGCAGACAGTGGCACAGCAGTCAAGTGCAACGCTGTAAGGCAGCCCTCAGGGTCTGAGACCGCCCTGTCTAGGTGCAAGCCTGCCCACGGTTCAGGGCTGGCTGAGGATGGCAGGCAGACCACGGTGTCAAGATCCCGTCTGGGATTTCGGCCACCAAAGGCCCTCTACCCAGACTTCGCCCTCCTGCTTGCTCCCCAGTCTATTCAGGAGTCAGCCTCCACACACTGATTTTCTAGACAGGTCTAGGTGCTCAGGAGCCAAATATCTGTATACTTTTAGGGTCAGATTAATCCTCAGCTTTCACTGAATCGGTTGCACAAAGGGAGAAAAGCGGTACTGTTTACAGACTGCAGGTCACCTCCTTCTGCATTCCTCTGATTGCTCAAATTTAACTCCAAAAATAGGAAGAAACGTATAACCCATCAGATGATCAGAAACCACTGCAGAGGCACATGAAATAGGAGAAATCAAGAAAATCTCTCCCCTCTCATGGAAAAGAATAACTCCTCTTCCTCCACAAAGAATACAAGGGAACTCATGGAAATGTCAGATAAAGAATTTAAACTATTCATAGTGACGAAGCTAACAGAGATGCAAGAGAATAGAGAAAACGAATTTCAGAAGATGCAGGAGAAAAGAGACACTGAGTTCCAAAAGATAAGGAAGTTCTTGGACGATCTGAAAGAGGAGATACACGTCATAAAAAAGAATCAAACAGAATTGTTAGAGATGAAGGCTGTAATATAGGAAATCAAAACTTCTGTTGAAAATATCCAAAGCAGATTAGATCATGCAGAAGATCAAATCTCAGATGTAGAAGACAAAACATCTGACCTAGAGAAATCCACCAAAAAGACTGAGAAAATAAGCCCCCAAAATGAGATTAACATATGAGTAAGACTAGATGCCACTAAAACACCATACGTCTGGATCATTGGTATCCCAAAAGGTGAAGAAACTAATAAGGGCATTGATAATCTATTCCATGAAACCTAGGAAGAAAATTTTCCAAACCTAGAGAGGCGCTTAAATACTCAGACACAAGAAATACAAAGGACCCCGCATAGACTCGACCCAAGAAGATCTTCCCTGAGGCACATCATAGCCGGACTGAACCAGTGAAATAGAATTTATTTTTTACTTTAGACTAAAGTGTTACTGATTTTCTTTGCTGCTTTGATTTCCATGTTCAAGGATTTTTGTCTTTTCTTGAACTGCCAATAGGTTGGTTTATCTACCTACTATTTGAACTGAATCCTAACCTATTCCCTGGCTTTAAGTTTTAAGTAAATTTCTCTTAACATTTTTTTATTTCGATCTATTAAAACGTAAAACTTTAATTTAAAAAATGCATTAAAAATACCTATTAGTACCTATTTAATGACTATAGTAAGCTATATATCCCCAGTGAGGTGCTACTTTATATTTATAGTATGCTCACTTTACTCACTGAGGTTTACGCCTGAAGTTAGATATGCATTCATAAATATGTATATATCAGTTGTGCTTGCTATTGAAAATCTTTAAATCAATTAAGATCTTTAGGGAATCAATAAAATGTGGAAGGAGGGAAAGGCATGGAAAACAACTGTAGATACCAGAGACAGTGTGGGAGAAGGAGGGGAGTTGTCAGTGTGAGAGGTAGGGAATCAAGGGGGGAAAAGCACAATATATAAGAAACAAGAAATAGACCATTATTTGTTGATAACATGTACGGTAATATCCTTGACTGAGCCAATATATAGTGTATGCTGGATGGAAAATCTGATTTTGCAGACTGTATTGATGTACAGTGAATGACTGTAAATAAATAGATAAATAAATAAAAACATCTTGTTGGAAGTGCTGTGTGTGGGCACACGTGTGTTTAGCTCTTGGAAGAAACCAATAAATTTCAAAAAAAATCAGCATCACATTAAAAATATATATATATTAAAAGTGTAAAAAAAAAACCCAAAAAACTGGAAGAAATACTTTCAAATCATATATTTGGTAAGGATTTTACATCTCTTGAAAATCAACAACAAAAAGACAACATCCCAATGTCCATAGCAGCATGAGTCACAAAAACCAAAAGGGCTGGGCTGGGCGGCACCCGCCTGTAACCCTGTAATCCATGCCGCTTGGGAGGCAGAGGCAGGAGAATCATTAGGTTGGGCAGCCTAGCAAGATCCTGAGTGAGAAAGAGAGAGAGAGAGAATGCAAACAGAAACAGAAAAAGCAGAAGCAACTCATGTCCGCCAGCAGATGAGTGGATCAAGAACCCATGGAATATATGTAGCCACAAAGGGAGTGCAGTTCTGACACGCAGTATGGACAGACCGCAAACATCACACTCACTGAAATACGCTGGACACAAAAGGACGCTATTTGATGACTCCAGTTAGATGTGTGTGTTTCTGTGGCCTCATCAATCCACAGCACATCTCAGATACTGGAGGATAAACTGGAACTGGCAGAGACTACGAGTTGAAAAATCAAATTACTAATCTCATGCAGAAGTCCAGGCCAGAGTAGGGCAGAGAGAAAAGTATAGCAAAATTTAACATGGAGATATTTCAGAAAAAAAGGTAGATTACACAATGATCAGAATTAATGATAGGGAAATAAACTTCTAAGCCAAAGAATTCGAAGTTTCCAATACTGAGCAGCATATTAATCTTGGTCTGTAATATAGGAGGATAAGAGACCAGCAGCGTAATGGTTATATCACTGGACTCCCACATAACCTACTGCAGTTCAAATCCCAGACCTAGCAGACTTAACACACCGGGTGCGTGTGTGTTCATGCCTAAAAATCACAAGAGGAGAATGGAGGGAAAGCAACTGGTGGCGTGGCCATCCCCCCAGGAGGTGATTTCTCATTTTCTGCCTCTCTGTCTCTGTCTCTCCAGTGAGCGCACACGCCCTATAGCAACAATATCTTAAATTTTATATATATATATATATATATAGAAGGCAAGAGTTGGAAAAAGAAGTTCGGTGTTCAAAGAAAGATGCAGCTGCAGGGAGGTGGTTTACCAGATAAACTCAATTGAAACTGAAGTCTTTATAGAGAGAAGAAGGAGAAAGGGGCCCAGGACTAAACCTTGGAGGGCGCACTCATTTAAGAGGTGAGGAAAGGGGAGTTTCTCAGGAAGTTACAGACCCTGGGGCTACGGTATTCAGGTATTCACGAAGCCAACAGAGAACTTTCAATAAAATAAGGCACTGACTAGGCAGAATGAGAGTCCTAGCCAGATGCAGACTTAAAAAAAAAAAAATCCATCAGATTTGATGATTAACAAACAAGTCATCCTGAGAGATGTTTCAGGGAGAGGAGGGAAAATTCCCAGAGGAGGAATGTGGGAAATGAGTGGAACGACTGAGCTCCAATCACAGCCCAGCAAGTGCCGTGCTGCGCCCCATAGGGGAAGTTGCTTACACAGCTCAGTCTCCAATTCCCCATCTGTTAAATAAAGGCACTATTGCAAATTGATCGTGGTTGTTGTAAGAGCAAAAAGTAATTAAATTATTCAGGCTAGCCCGTGGCCTGGTAGTCACAGCAGCTGGATCCCACATGGCCAACTGCCTATCTGAGTTTCAAATGCTACGGCCTGAGGAAGGAACATGCCAGGTGCCTGTGCACCCAAAATCCCACAAAGGGGAGAGATGGAAGAGATCTGCAACAAAAATCATTCCCCATGAGGGGAGCTTTCTCACGTTTTCCACCTCCCGCAGCCTCCCAACCCCCACTCAGCCCATCCAGCACCCACTCCCCACACATAACAGCAAGTCCCTAGCACAGTGGCTAAGGCGTAAGCAGTGGACTCTGTTTACCTTTACATTCTCATTCTGCACATACAGGAGTGTCAACCAGCTTCACATGTGACAGAGAAAATGGGTCTAAACCTTTTTTTAACCTCGCACAAATTAAAAACTGGTTTTGTTTCTTGCCTATCCAAAGTCAAACATTTTAAATACCAGAGATATGTTTGTGATGACAAGAAGTTGCATACGCTATTGGTGAAAATATAAATTAAAATAGTACATTTCTGGAAAGAAATTTGTCAGTGTTCATCAACAAAATGCACATGGTCATCTAACCTCACAATTCTCCTTCTAGAAATACATTATGATGGGCCTGCCAGTGGTGATTAAGGCAGCTGGATTCCAAATAGTTGACTGTGTTGTTTGAGTCCAGGACCCGGCAGCTTGAAAAACACAGCAGGAGTATGTGCATGTGTGCCCAAAATCTCAAAAGGAACAAGAGGTAGAGAACTGTGCTGTGAACATTCCCCATGAAGATGCTTTCACATTTTCTGTCTCCCACTCTCTTTCTGGCACACATGCCCTTTGGCAGATTTAAAACCAAAAGAATTAATAAATACATTATGCAAATGCATGTACAATTGTCTGTGGACTATGAGAAAGTTCTCTGTGGCATTATCAGAAACACGCTGTATCACAGAGGATTGATTAAAAAAAATTATGTTCTAAAATTATAAAATAAGACCATTATGGGACCAGCAGTTAGCGTAATGGCTATATCGCTGGACTCCCATGTAGTCGACCATGGTTCGAGTCCTGGACCCAGTGGCTTAAACTCACGCCAGGTGTGTGTGTGTGTGTGTGTGTGTGTGTGCCCAAGATCCCGAGAGGAAAATGAAGGAGAAGGGCTTGCAGCGTGGCCATCTCCCATGGGGGGGTGAGTTCTTGCTTTCTGTCTCTCTCTGTCTCTCTGGCGAGCACACACGCCCTGTAGCAAAAACCTCTCCAAAATAAATAAATAAATAAATAAAAAGAACATTATTATAAACAGATAAATTGTTCCTGTTTTACTTCAAACCATTCTTTATTAATGCTTTTTTTCCTGATGGTGAGCTCTTATTACTTTTATAATTTAAAAAATATTAAGTTGGGGCTGGCAGGTGGCATGGTGGTTAAGGGCACTGGACTCCCACATGGCTGACCGCAGTTCCAGTCCCAGACCTAGCAGCTTGCTCTCTCTCTCTCTCTCTCTTTTGCTCTCTCTCTCTCTCTCTCTCTCCCTTTTGCGCGCTCTCTCTCTCTCTCTCTCTCTCTATATATATATATATATACACACGTTTATAAAGTTCCATTTTTAAAAATCTCTCAAAAAATATTAAGTAATTTCTTATGTAGCATATTGACTGTTAGCTAAATATACACATATTTTTTTCTGTAGTTCAGTTTTATCCCACAAAAGAAACATTAGTTCCTTTTAATGTCAAAGTTTAGCACATATTAGATTCTGTCCCCCAAGAAATACAATCTTGCCATACCAGCTGATACTTAAATTATTCACTGGTCACTGAACTGGCACTCTTCCACGCAGCACACGCCTGTGAGTAACATCCGGGTGAGTTCCATTCACAGACAAACACTGAGGACAGACACACAAGCACACGCATCTGCTGGTGTGCGCGGTCAAGCAGCACCCACCACTGAGAACACCGCGCTCTGCTGCCACACACACTCAGGGCGTGTCAGAGCCTTCAGAACACAGCTGTATGAGGAGACTGACTTACAGTGCGAGGTTACTGAGGTGGTGCAACAAGTGTTTAAAATCCATGCAGCTTTTTCACACTGCCTATGCATGAGCTTTCTGAAGACTCTTACCCCTCATATAGAGCACAAGGAAAAAATAACCATTGAAATTAAAGGCTTTTATTCAACAGAATTTAAAGCCATCACAAAAGTCTTTTAACTTATAAGCAGCAGGTATAAGCCATTCTGAGCTGATACAAGTCATCCAGAGCTGATACAAAATGACAGAGCAGACTAGTTTCAGTGGTAATATATGATAAGGATTTCAATAAGTTTGTGGAAAAATGGAACCAAAGTTAGTTTACTTTGGTACTAAAACTTTTTAAATCCATTGTTTTTTCATAATATGCACTTTGTGAATTTTTTAAAGATTTCATATTTAGTACATATTTTGTAGCCACAATGTATAAAATTAAACTCATTCTGCAACCTAGAATTTAAAATGTTTTGCCCTCTGCTTGACAATTAACATTTAGCATTAATATAGTACAGTTATAAAATATCACACCCATCAGGTAAGAGGACAGTAATAATTTCAGCTTTAACCATTAATATACAAGTTAAACAGCCTCTTCAAAAGTCACATATAGGGACCAGCAGACGGCATAATGGCTATGTCACTGGACTCCCATGTAGTCGACCGCGGTTCAAGCCTCGGACCTAGTGGCTTAAACTTACACCAGGTGCGTGTGCGTGCGTGCCCAAGATCCCGAGAGGAGAATGAAGGAGGAGGGACTGCAGTGTGGCCATCCCCCCGGGGGGTGATTTCTTGTTTTCTGTCTCTGTTTCTCTCTACCTTTCTGGCAAGTGCACATACCCTATAGCCAAAAAAAAAAAAAAAAAAGTCATATATAATCAACCAAACAATAAGAGAATTAGAATTAAAATTGAGAATTCATGGTTTGCTAGTTCTACTCAGTTTCTACCGTCTTATTCATCTTACTACCATTTCATACTACTGAAATAATCTAGTGAATCATATGTACTGATTTGTCTCTACATAAATAAGGAGTTTCAAAAGGGACATTAATTGGAAAGAATTAACTTATATATAATGTAAGTCTCCAGAATAGACTCATTAAAATGTGGAGAATGATTATACAAATAACATACTACATATTTCATTTCAGGAAGAAGGATAGCAAGAAGTATACAGAAAACTAGGAAGAGAGGAATTGGAAGTTACAAGTGCCTGAGCACGCAGGGATCACAGAATGCTAGAAAGGAAAAATGTCTAGATAACCTTCGGAGGCACTAACAAATACTCAGAATATCTAGGTCAAGCCCGACACTGTTTCCGAACGGCAGGGTGTAACACAGGACAAATACTAGGCCTCCCTCCCTCCCCTCCTCCCTCTACAGAATGGCTCCTTAGGAACTGTACTAAGGGGGTCTTGTTTAACATGTCCTCACTGGCAGCAAGCCCAAGGACAGTGCTCTAAGCAAGGTACTAACACCCTTGGTTCTAGCATTTCAGGATTTAAAAATGAGATATATTTGTGTCTCAAATTAAATATGTGCATGTAACACACTTGTTAATCAACTTCTCAATGCCTAATAAAACTTATTATATGCCTAGAAGTATTAGATTTCTAGCTATTATAAAGGGAAAAAAAATTTGAGAGAGAGATTTTCACTGTAGGGCGCGTGCGCTCGCCAGACAGACAGAGAGAAAGTGAGAACTCACCCCCCCCCGTGGGGGATGGCCACGCCGCAATCCCTTCTCCTCCATTCTCCTCTCGGGATCTTGGGCACGCATGCACATGTGCCCGGCGTGAGTTTAAGCCACTGGGTCCAGGATTCGAACCACGGTAGACTATGTGGGAATCCAGCAACATAGCCATTACGCCAATTGCTGGTCCTGTGACATCTAATTTTGAGGGAAATGATAAAAATGAAAACATCTCAAGGAACCATGAATAGGCAAAACAATTGAAAAGCAAAACAAAACAAAAAAGTTACAGGACTTCTTGATTTCAAAATATATTATAACAGTATGGTATTGGCATGAAGACATAAAAATGTGTGGCCAGACAGTTAGTGTAGTGTTAAGGCAACTGAATCCCATAGAGCTGACTGTGCAGTTTGAGTCCCAAACTTGGTGGCTTGAAAAAACTTGATAGGCGTGTACGCGTGTGTACACAAAATCCTGAGGAGAGAGTAAAGAAAAAGGGATTGCACCATGACCATCCTCCCCATAGGGTGCATTCTCACTTTCTCTCTCTCTCCCTCTCTCTGGCAAGCACATGTGCACCACAGCAATTTTTTTTAAAACAAAAAGACATAAAAATAAGTCAATCAGAATAAAAAAAGAGCCCAGAAATAAAACCTATGTAAATGGTCAAATGATCTTTAACAAAGGTCCCAAGACCAGTCAATGGGAAAAGAACAGCCTTATCAATGATGTTCATATAACTTGGATATTCACATGCAAAAGAATGAAGTTAGATCCTTATTTTATACCATATATAAAAATTAACTCAAATGGGGCCAGTAGGTGGGCATGATGGTTAAGGCACTGAACTCCCGAGTGGCTGACCACAGTTCAAGTCCTGGACCCAGTAGCTTAAAAATCACACCAGGTGCATGCCCCAAATCCCAAGAGAATGTGGGAGACAAGATTGCAGCATGGCCATCCCCCAAGGGGGGGTGATTTTTCAGTTTCCCTCTCTCTGTCTTTCTCTCTCTGGCAAATGCATGTGTCCTTATGGCCAAAAATCTTAAAGTAAAAAATTAACTCAAATCGATTAGAGATCTACAACTTATAAAACTCTTAGAAGAAACTACAAGGAAAAAGCTTCATGATATTAGACTTGGCAATGATGTTTTTGATCTGAATATCAAAAGCATGAGCAACAAAAGCAAAAATGGACAAATGGACTACGTTTTTAACAAGCATGCAAAGGCAACCTATGGAATGACAGAAAATATTTGCAAATCATATCTGAAAGGAGCCATGAAGAAGAGGAAGATTCAGAAACTGTTCCTGATCAGAGGACCCCCAAGAGACACGGCAAATAACGAAAGTGTGATCCAGAATTGAATTCCAGACCCTGCAGCCAGACAGGATTACACGCACCATGCATGCTCAGGTCTGGGGTCTGAACCCGCTGTCTTCCACACAGCTTCCAGCACTGCAGAGCAGTGCCTTCCTGCCGGCTTGATGAACCGCTAGGTCCTTCTTTTATCCTCTCAGGGCTCACGGGAATCACCTCTCCCTAGAAGGCTCCTCTGCCCCTCAGAGTTAAGTGCTCTCGAGTTCCCACAGCATCCTGCACACACCTCCGCCCCAGCATTTCTTGGAACAAATTATTTTTACCTACATTGTATGCTGACATCATTAATAATGTAAATTAATGAACATGTATTAACCATCTCATATCGCTAGCACCCAGCATAGTGGCAGCAAACAGAAAAGGCTCAACAAAAACATATGGAGTTTTGAGTACAGTGTGAATTTGGTCTGTGTCTCAGTTTCCTACTTCTCATATATAAATGTCATCTATTATCACCCAAGGCATAGAGATGAAAAGAAACTAGGAAATATGGGGAAAACACTTTGGGAGAAAAAAATGCAGCATGCATACACAACGTTCTACTATAAAGTATCTTAAATGAAATGTTAGCTATTACTTTATGAGTCTGGTACCTTAATTTTACGATAGGAACTTTGTCTTTGATACTTCAGCATTTTTGAAGGCATGAGAGGTGGGAATATGCTGAAAAAGAACTGATAAGTCTAAATTAACTATATACCATTACATGTCTATTTGTCAACTATTGCATGCAAAATAATGCATTTTTTAACTCAAAAGCTATTAATGCTCAATTACTCCATAAAGTAACAGAGTATAACTGCTACACATGTTACTTTGTAGCTCTATTTCCTGTTTCTGTGTTCTGAAATGACTCAGAACCACAAACAAAAATTCTATACTAACAAAGAAAAAGAAATCTGGAACTTGAATGTTGCCACCACACCTCAATGCAGCACCTTGTGCTCCTAAAACCTTCTATGCAGTCAAGAGCCCTATGTGTTCCTGACAGAAACCACACTCAAGCAGCTGAATTTAGAACATGCTGACCTTGAGCAACTCAATGCCCTTAGCATGTACTTCTGGCTTCTTTCACTGCAAGAGCTAGACAGCCTCACCATCTATAGTAGTCAACAATTTCTGGCTGCTGGCCCCTATCTATTTTAAGGTATCCCTACTACATTTCTGTATTGCACAGCTCAAAGAAACAGAGTAACACATGAACTTGTGCAAACTGTTTACCTTGGAAATGGGGAGTGTTCCTACTGTGCTTAGCTTAAAAATATTTAATTTGGTAAACTTCCACTTCCTATTTTCATTTCTAAAATAGAATATGTTTTTAACAAAGAGTGAAAAATCAAGTATAAGACACTTTTGCTTATTGCCTAATCAGATTTATAGGTAGCCTAGTCATAAAGTAAGCAGAACTGGCCTGGTTCCAAACACAAAATGCAAACAAATATTGAAAAGAGAGCAATGGTTAGCTGCCATTTTTGAGTAAAATTACACTAGATATTAAAACAATACCTGATTAAGGACTACACTACATTTTCGCCAATCTGCCTTAGTATTTATTAACTCTTTTACCTCTTGGATCTAACTGACATCAAGTCTATTTTTAGTTTTCTTATTCAGGCAACATCAACTAAAATATTTAGTCTGTTTACAAATAACAACTTTTTTTTTAAACTCTAAACACAGAACCTATAATTTACATAGCAATTGTAGTATAGCTTCTGAAAGTCAGGTAAATTATTTGCTTGAAATTTATATATAAGCACAAATTTTAATCTAGTAATCATATTTAGCAATTACTAATCATATTTAGCAAATATTTTCATTCTCAAGACAGGTTAATATTTATGCAAGGGTCTAATGCTAGAAATCCAGTATTATAAAATATTTAGCATTTCAGATTGCTTTCTAAAGGATCTCTTTTACTTTCTTGAAACACTTAAACCAAGAGAAAGTCCAAGTATAAAAAAAATAGTAATAATGAGGTGCTTTTTTTAATTCACTCTCATCCAAAACATTTCAAATATAGAAAAGGAGGCTCCACATCACGTGGCACTGAATCTGATATGCAGAATAATGAGGGTCCAAATAAAGTGAAGTCCTTCACTAACAAGTGGATAAATACAGGCCTAACGGCTGAACGGGGGAGTGTATGTAATATGCTGGCTGACTACTGAAAGCTCTTAAGAGGAATCCACAGAATACAAAGAAGAAGAGCACTATCCTCACACTGTTAGGGAGGATTTTAAAACCCAGGTAACCCTTCACAATGCTGAGGGAAAGGGCATCAGCACCCACAGTTCCAAGTCCACATGGAACGCTGAACTCCCACAAACTGAACTAACAGCCTGCTGCTGACCAGGCGTCCTACCAACAACATAAACTGTCAGTTACCAGTACCTTTGATGTTACATGGATTACATCATTGTTTTCTCATAAGAAAGTAAGTTATAACAAAGAAATACTACTAAGAAAATCATGAGGGAGGCCAACAGGTGTCGTGGTGGTTACAGCACTGGACTCCCACATGGCCAATTGCAGTTGGAATCGCAGACCTGGCGGCTTGCTTGCTCACTCTGTCTCTGTCTCTTTGGTCAAATTAAAAAATAATAATAATAAATAAAATTAGGTGCCAACAGATGGCATAATGGTTACATCACTGGACTCCCACATGATCGACCGCAGTTCAAGTCTTGGGCCTAGCAGCTTCAAATTCACGTCAGGCACATGTGCATGGATGCCCAAAATTCTGAGAAGAGACTGAAGGAAAAGGGATTACGACGCAGCCATCCCTCCTGTGGGTGATTTCTCACTTTCTGTCTGTCTGTCTCTGGCAAGCACATGTACCCTATAGCAAAAATCTCTCTAAAATAAAATAATAAAAATTTTAAAGTAATTATTTTTAAAAAAAGAAAATCATGAAGGTCAGAAAATGCACTTTCAGTTTTTAATGAAAAAAACTGCATAAATGAGCCTGCAGAGTTAAAATTCATCTTGTTCAAGGACCAGCAGATGGCATAATGGCTATGTCATTGAACTCCCACTTAGTCAACAGTGGTTTAAGTCCTGAACCCAGTGGTTTAGACTCACGCCGGGTGCATGTGCATGCATACTCAAGATTCTGAGAATGGAGAAGGGATTGCAGCATGGCCATCCCCCAGGAGGTGACTTCTCGCTTTCTGTCTCTTTCTGTCTTTCTAACGAACACACTTACCTATAGCAAAAACCTCTCCCCCCCTAAAAAAATCATTTTGTTCAAGGATCAAATGTTAATGTTGTTATTGCATTAAATTGAAAAAAAAAAAAAACTTATCAGAGGCACAGAGAATGAAGTAAACCTAATTATGTGATATTAGAAAGATCTGTGGGGCCACTTAACAACACAACAGTAATTGCAACAATATTGCAATGCTGGGCCCACAGGGGAAGGTCCTGGACCCCCGTCCTAGGGCCTCCTTCTACACACCCGGCACATGCATGCTTGCGTGTGTGCCTATGATCCAGGCTGGTTTTGACTATGGGTGGATTAGGTCAAGAAAAACCCTGTTGGGGATGCCTGTTTCTGTCTCTCTTCCTGAAGAGAGAAATAAATTTAAGTAATAACAGTAAGATCTACTACCCTGCTCTAACAGCATACTGCCTTTTAAACTAAGCAGAAGAGTTAAGGAACGGCACTCAGCACTCTAAGTCTCAGATGTGCCCTCACGTGCCCACAGTAGGGGCACAGCAGCAACGCAACACACTGGGTGCCAGACAACAGGAAGGCCCCAGACCTGGGTCCAGGACCCCTGCTCACCACAGGCACACCTGTGACCTGGGCTGGCTGAGGCTAGCAGAGTGTGGCGTGCAGACCCAGCTGGGTGTGCCCACTCTCTCACCCTCCCTCTCCTCCTCTCTCATGGAAGAAATAAACTTTTTTAAAAATAATGTTTTAAAAAACATCAAGAATGGGCTAAAGGTAAATCAGGCTATATTCATAATTCCTAAACTTAATTATCACTAAGTGATTTAAATGTGGGATTCTGGGAGCTGGTCCTGCAGCCCAGTGGTTAAGGGAGCTGGGCCCCACATGGCTGAATGCAGTTTGAGTCCCAGTCCCAAGAGAACATGGAAGGCACATGGGCATGCATGTCCAAAATCCACACAGGATAGAAAAATGAAGGAGAAGAGATTGTGGCTGCCCAGGCCCTACTGGGGACTGCTTTCTCCCTCTCCCTTTCTGTCTCTCTCTGGCAAGCATATGTGCCCTCTAGCAATTTAAGGGGAAAAAACAACGTGGGATTCCAACTGCTGATCTAGTGGTGTTAAGACATAAACTTAAAGCTGAGTTTTGCAGTAGCTAATTAATTTCCCCTTTATTCCATCCAGGGTAGTTCAGCATGCAAGCATCTACTTTATGAGAAAGCTAATATCAGAGTAATCAATCAGGAATAGTGCCAAGGCAATGAGGTACTAGAAAACAATTACCCCTTGTTAAGCCAAAATCTATAACAATTTAAAATCTCTAACAATAAACTACAGGTATTCATTCGTTTATCAACTTAGGAATGATAGGGACCAGCAGTTGGCATAATGGCTATGTTGCTGGACTCCCACGTAGTCGACCACGGTTCGAGTCCCGGATCCAGTGGCTTAAACTCACGGCAGGCGCGTGTGCGTGCGTGCCCAAGATCCTGAGAGGAGAATGGAGGAGAAGGGAGTGTGGCGTGGCCATCCCCCCTGGGGGGTGATTTCTTGCTTTCTGTCTGTCTCTGTCTTTCTGGCAAGCACAGGTGCCCTATAGCAAAAACCTCTCAAAAAAAAAAAAAAAAAGACCAATTCTGGTGGATCTTCTATTTGTCCATCAAGTAGGAGTTCACGGGACCATAGATACCCGAGGATCATAAGTTCATTCAGGCTGAAACGGAAATAATTAATTCCCAAATTATAAAACTACTCATTCAAACACTTCTTCACACTGACGCAGACTTTCTGGCATTCTGAATCTCAGTAATCACGAGCTAGCCCCTCAGATGATCTGCACTCCACACTGGCCTTGTCCTCATGGCAGCATCACAGCACATCCTCAATACCTACATGAAAACTGTTTCTTCTTCACATCCCCGGGAACCAACCCCACGCAGCATCACCCACAGCACCCACACAGAAAGAACGTAACACAGCTGGTTACGGAAAGGTGTCCTAGGCACTCAGAGAAGCCATGGAAGGGTATTAAATCAGAATTCATTCATCAGAATCACTTCTGAATCATCATATATAATTTTTCTATACTGCTACATATGACCATGCTTTTAATAAACTATTTCATGGGCCAGCAAGTAGCATGGTGGTTAAGTTGCTGGATTCTCACATGGCTGACCACAGTTCAAGCCCTGGACCTCATGGTTTGCTTTCTTGCTTTCCAGCTCTCTCTGGTCAAATTTTTAAAAAATAGTAAATAATATTTAAATATAAATAAAATTGAAAAGATAGTTCTTTTATATATATATATATATGATAATATGTATATCTATATCTTCCAACTGCTGAAAAGCCCACAGATGTACACGAAAGTTACCATAAAACCAACACTCCTGACATTTTACAGCTTCTGCTGCGTATTGTCAATGACCTATCATTCCTTGTGTCTTCCATTCCCAATAAAAATAACCAGGTGTCTCTGGCACAGAACTCTGCAGTGGAGATCTCTCTTCTGCTTAGGCAGATTTTATGCCTGGAATTTTTAGATCTTTTTAATACATCAAGCCTAAACTCATCTTGTCTTAATTTCCTTATTTAACCAAAACAGTCTCTTTAACCACATATACACACAAAACCACTTCACTTGGTAGAAATGAACGTTCACTAAATAACCGACAGCAGCTGTCACCTACCTGTAGTACCGAGACTGCAGATACGTCGAACAGACGGTCTTCGACACGTGACTGGCCGACCCAAAGTCTATGACTTTGACTCTGTATGGCTGCCGAGCAGGGTCCACCAACATGATATTCTCTGGTTTGAGGTCAGCGTGAATTAAACCGAGACTTTTCAGTTTTTTCAGTGCAGTAGCCACCTGCTGAAGAACAGGCCGAATCACTTTCAGTGGCAGGGGACTGAATTTATTTTGTTTCAGAAAGTCATACAAGTTTTGTTCCAGCATCTCAAAGACTAAACAAGTATGGTTCCGGTGCTGAAAGCATTCGTAAGCCCGTACGAAGTTAAACTCGTCGGCATTTTCTGTACTGAGCCTCGCCAGTATGCTCACCTCGATCTGACCTTGACGTGCATAAGAAGGGTGATTCTTCAGGATTTTGATTGCTACAATTTCATTTGTCCCTCTTTTCCAGCATTTAACTACCTGGCCAAAGGTGCCTCGGCCAAGAAAATCCAGGACCTCATATGTATTTTTCATGGAGCACAAGACTTCATGCTGCACTAGCTGGTAGTCGCCTTCTCCGGAGGTGCAGTTCTGTTTAGACCCTGTGGTCGTTGTCACAACTGTCACTGGGTTTCCCATGCTGGTTTGCAACATCGCAGGAAGTACGGACAGCTCGTCAACAATCTGCATCGCGCTGCCGTGGTTATCCAACTCCTCACTCTTGCGCTTCAGTCCACATCGCGGGGGGCCCTGTAGGAAACAGAGCCTGTTTTGCCACGCCCCAGCCTGAGGCGCTTGCAATGGAGCCTGCTGCACCTGAGCTGCGAGGACCTTGGTAGCACCTGCAGTGTTTTTAAAAACAACAGCACTTGTCTGCAACGAAAAGTTCTGTCCTCGAGGTCTGTTAAATGGTATCTTAGTCTGAAAAGCACTACCCTTTGTGGAAGGATGAGAACTTGCAAAGTTTCCACCATTCACATAGGCCCGGGGACAGTTTCTTTCCTGGAATACACAACCACTTGGCTCTACTTTGAGTTTCTTCACACTACAAAAGGCACTTGACTGAGTTTGATAAACATATGGTGGGTAGACCAAGACTTGTGAGGCCATACCTAAAATAAGAGAGAGACAAAGCAAATATTAACAATTTTTTTGAGATATTTTTGCTATAGCGCACATGCACTCGCCAGAGACAGAGAGACAGAAAGCGAGAAATCACCCCCTGGGGGGATGGCCATGCCGCAGTCCCTTCTCCTCCATTCTCCTCTTTGAATTTGTGGCGTACATGCACACACGCCCGGCATAGTTTTAAGCTGCTGGGTCCAGGACTCAAACTGTGGTAGACTACGTGGAAGTCCAGCAACATAACCATTATGCCACAAGCTGGTCCTGATAGATACCTCTAGTATCTCCATTTTCATTAGCCATTACTTCAGTTATTTTGACTACTGCCTACAAAGCTGGGAAGAGTCAGCGCATTCATTTACACAGTAAATTTTCTTTTTTTGAGAGGTTTTCGATATAGGGCGCGTGCGCTCGCCAGACAGGCAGAGAGAGACAGAGAGATGGAAAGCGAGAAATCACCCCCCAGGGGGGGTGGTCACACCGCAATCCCTTCTCCTCCATTCTCCTCTTGGGATCTTGGGCACGCACGCACATGCGCCCGGCGTGAGTTTTAAGCCACGGGGTCCGGGACGCGAACCGCGGTCGACTACGTGGGAGTCCAGCGACATAGCCATTATGCTAACTGCTGGTCCCCCCACAGTAAATATTTTTAAAGAATTATTTTATTTAACTTTACTTTTATTATTCTATTTATTTATTTTGATTTGACCAAAGAGGGACAAAGTGTGAAAGAGAGAGAGAAACAAAGTAAGAAACCAAACCGTCCGGTCCGGGACTCAAATCACGGTTGGCCATGTGGGAGTCCAGTGCCCTTAACCACCATGCCACCTGCCAGCCCCTACAAGCAAGTATTTACTAAACAGTGGCCAAGACACACCCCAGAGACTCTGCTAATGGTTTTCCCCCAAATGGAAAAAACAGAGATTCTTAAACTGTACATACTTGGCAAAAGTAAAACAGTCTATCAACAAATTCAAATTTATGAACCAACGACGAGGTAAGAAAATATATTTTACATTAACACAGTCTGCTGTCATACTCCTTAAACCTAATACTCAGAGCTGCCTCGGGTCCCCTCATGGTGCAGAGGTCACGCAACGCGCAAGTGAGGCTGGGCCCCCAGAGACCAGAGAGTCCACCTGAGCATGCTGAGCTCCTGCCCCTGAGCTCAGACAGGCTGGGGTGGGGGCGATATCTCGGCATGATGAACCTACCCTGTCTCTCTCCACCTTGGTCTCTCAGTCTCACGAAAGAAATCATAAAATAATAATAATAATAATAAACAAGGAAACGTCTCAAGAAGAAATAAAAAAGTCTATGTTCGTTTTTAAAAATGCACGAGGGCCAGCCTCTGCGGCACCATCAGGAGCAGACCGGATTGCAGCAGAAGCCCTAAAATGCCAGGGTCCAACTGAGCAGGAGAGCCAGAGAGGTTCCCAGGCATTACAGCAACCTGCCAGGGGAACTGCCCTCGCCCTCGCACGCACACACGAGCCCTGTCAGCAAGCGGGGTGCAGCAGTCAAATGCCCGCTCTGCGAGAATCACCACACACAGGTCCCAGGCCCCCACATACAGTACACGCGTGCCCTGACACGAGGCCTGCGAGACTCACCACGAACAGGCCCCAGGCCCCTACCTGCAGGCCTCCTTGAGAGGACCAGTACTGCGTGCCCTGGGTGGACACGGGGCCAGCTGAGGCTAGGACGGAGAGTGGCACCAGAACCCTGTCATGGAGGCCGTGTCCCCAGCCTCAACCAGAAGAAAAAACAAACTTTAAAAAAAAAAAAAATCCTTAAACAGGCTGCTTAAGCAGTGTCCCACACCACAGTTCAAATCTCAGCCCCAGCTGTCTTGAAAACATGCCTAAACCAGCAAATGGTGTAGTAGTTAAGTCACTGGACTCCCGTTACTCGACAATGGTTTGAGTCCCAGACCCAGCAGCTTAAAACTCACACAAGGACCATGTGCATGAATGCCCAAAATCCTGAGAGAAGAATAGACGAGAAGGGACTGCGGTGTGGCCATCCACCTAGGGGGCAATTTCTCACTGTCTGTCTGTCTCTGTCTCTCTGGTGAGCACACAAACCCTACAGCAAAAAGAAAAATACATGCCAAGCATGTGGACGTCTGTGCCCAACATCCTGACAACAGGGTGTAGAGATGGGGGAGCATACCCCATCAGGGTGGTCTCTCATTCTCTCTCCCTCTGGTAAGTGAATGCACTCTCTCACAATTAAAAAAAAAAAAAGTATTCAAAAATAAAACGGGGCCAGCAGGTGGCATGGTGATTAAGGAACTAGGGTAGTTAAGGCACTGGATCCCACACAGCCAACTCCACATTTCAAGTCCCAGAGCGGCAGCTTGAAAAACATGCTGGTTGCATGTGCATGCGGCCCCAAATTCCCAAGGGGAGAATGGAGGAGGAGGAGTTGCAGCTGGCTACCTTCCCAGGAGGTGATTTCTCACTGTCCATCCCTCTCTCAGTCTCTCTCTGGCAAGTGCACACACCCTGTGGCAAAACACTTTAAAAAGAAAGAAAAGAGAAAAGAAAAGAAAAGAAAAGAAAAGAAAAGAAAAGAAAAGAAAAGAAAAGAAAAGAAAAGAAAAGAAAAGAAAAGAAAAGAAAAGAAAAGAAAAGAAAAGAAAAGAAAAGAAAAGAAAAGAAAAGAAAAGAAAAGAAAAGAAAAGAAAAGAAAAGAAAAGAAAAGAAAAGAAAAGAAAAGAAAAGAAAAGAAAAGAAAAGAAAAGAAAAGAAAAGAAAAGAAAAATACACACACATACATACACACACACACACACACACACACACACACACACACACACAGGGTTTTAGGTTTGTTTTTTGGTTTTTGGTTTTTTTCTAGAGGTTTTTGCTACAGGGTGCATGCACTCGCCTGAAAGACAGAGAGAGACAGAGAGACAGAAAGTGAGAAATCATCCCCCAGGGGGGACGGCCACGCTACAATCTCTTCTCCTCCATTCTCTTCTCGGGATCTTGGGCATGTATGCACACGCATTGAGGGTGAGTTTAAGCCACTGGGTCCAGGACTCACACTGCAGTCACCATGTGCATGAATGCCCAAAATCCTGAGAGAAGAATAGACGAGAAGGGACTGCGGTGTGGCCATCCACCTAGGGGGCAATTTCTCACTGTCTGTCTGTCTCTGTCTCTCTGGTGAGCACACAAACCCTACAGCAAAAAGAAAAATACATGCCAAGCATGTGGACGTCTGTGCCCAACATCCTGACAACAGGGTGTAGAGATGGGGGAGCATACCCCATCAGGGTGGTCTCTCATTCTCTCTCCCTCTGGTAAGTGAATGCACTCTCTCACAATTAAAAAAAAAAAAAGTATTCAAAAATAAAACGGGGCCAGCAGGTGGCATGGTGATTAAGGAACTAGGGTAGTTAAGGCACTGGATCCCACACAGCCAACTCCACATTTCAAGTCCCAGAGCGGCAGCTTGAAAAACATGCTGGTTGCATGTGCATGCGGCCCCAAATTCCCAAGGGGAGAATGGAGGAGGAGGAGTTGCAGCTGGCTACCTTCCCAGGAGGTGATTTCTCACTGTCCATCCCTCTCTCAGTCTCTCTCTGGCAAGTGCACACACCCTGTGGCAAAACACTTTAAAAAGAAAGAAAAGAGAAAAGAAAAGAAAAGAAAAGAAAAGAAAAGAAAAGAAAAGAAAAGAAAAGAAAAGAAAAGAAAAGAAAAGAAAAGAAAAATACACACACATACATACACACACACACACACACACACACACACACACACACAGGGTTTTAGGTTTGTTTTTTGGTTTTTGGTTTTTTTCTAGAGGTTTTTGCTACAGGGTGCATGCACTCGCCTGAAAGACAGAGAGAGACAGAGAGACAGAAAGTGAGAAATCATCCCCCAGGGGGGATGGCCACGCTACAATCTCTTCTCCTCCATTCTCTTCTCGGGATCTTGGGCATGTATGCACACGCATTGAGGGTGAGTTTAAGCCACTGGGTCCAGGACTCACACTGCAGTCGACTACATGGGAGTCCAGCGACTTAGCCATTATGCCAACTGCTGGTCCCAAAAGACAGGGATTTTTAATAAAACGAGGTGCCCTTTTCATGAATACCTGCTGACTCTATATTCTACTTGCCAATGTATTATCCTTTAATCTTAAAAGGTGTTATCCTACAAAGATAAATTAGTAACTTTCTACCAATTCCATTCACGCTACCTCTCTTCTCAATTTGTATTTTATGACATGGAGATTCCTTTAAGCTTCTTCCAAATAATAATCCTTAGTTAACTTATAGTTGATAAACAGATTTTTTTTTTTTTAGTTTTCTATAGAGCACAGGCACTTGCTAGAGAAGGGGGAGGAGAGCACCCCAAAGGTGGAATGGCCACACACAATCCCTTTTCCTCCACTGTCCTCTAGGAATCTGGGGCACACACATATACATGCCTAGTGTGATTTTCAAGCCAGAGGGTTCAGGGCTTGAACCACACTGTCAACCATGTAGTATCCAGATGATTTAACCTCTAATCCACTTGCAAGCCAAAAAAAAAAAAAAAACCAAATTTTTTAAAAATCATAAGGTTCCCAAAGATTAAATGAGTGTATCACTGCATCAAAAAAGGAGTTGGGTTACTGAAGGCAAAATACCAAACATTCTAATTATATAAACATAAGTACATAATGGTTCTGTCAGTAATATTTTACTCTGACTTAACACAGACAGGAAAGGGGAGCCAACATTCCATACTGGCATACATGGTTTTCCTCCCTGTGGCTTTAGATTATCAACGGATACAAGACTACAAACAGATAAAAGAAATAATTCCGCTGTTTTGTGGCACAGTGGGTAACTGTAGGTAACAGTATCTCACTGTGTATTTCAAGAGAACAGAGGATTCTGAACGTGCCCAGTACAAAGCCATGATCAAGGTCTGAGGCGACAGCAAGGCTAACTCCCCTGACGTGGTCATCGCACACTGCAGTCACGTACTGGAAAAAAAAAAATCACACCACACTCCGTAAAAAGTACCTTAGGTGTCAATTAAGAATTTTTTTTAATGAATTTACAGGTTGAGTATCCCTAATCCAAAAATCTCTAAGTCATAATGCACCAAAATCTGACACATTTGAGCACTGACTTGGTGTCACATGTGGAAAATTCCACCTGCCTTCAGGTTCAGTAAAAACACAGGCATACAACACACACGTTTATTCAGGGTCCTCAAGCAACTCTCTAAGAATGCTGTGTCTTTTTTCCTGTTATGCAGGTGTAAGGAGAAGGAAGCACTGCATACTGGTGCATGTGAATCCAGAGTCAGGAGTGACGGCCAGGCCAGACAACCCCAACTTCCCACATGGGGGACCGAGAAGGCAGCATGTTTGCTTTCTGATTGGTCACTGTACACAAATTTTACTTCATACAAAAAATTACTTAAAATGTTGTGTAAAATTATCTTCAGGCTGGGGACCAGCAGTTGGCGTAATGGCTATGTCGCTGGATTCCCATGTAGTCAACTGTGGTTCAAATCCCAGACCCGGTGGCTTAAACTCACACCGGTCACATGTGCGTGAGTGCCCAAGATCCCCAGAGGAGAATGGAGAAAAAGGGATTGCGGCATGTCCATCCCCCCTGGGGGGTGATTTCTCACTTTCTGTCTCTCTCTTTCTGGTGAGCACACGCACCCTATAGCAAAAACCTCTCGGAAGAAAAAAGTTATCTTCAGGCTATATATGTAAGGTATACATAAGACATAAATGAATTTCACGTTTATATTTGGGTCCCTCACCAAGACAGTTCATTATATGTACACAATATTCCAGAATCTGAAAGTATACAAAATCTGAAACACGTCAGATCCCAAACATTTTGAATAAGGTATGTAATACTGAATCAACTCTGCAAGCACTCATTTGTATACAGGAAGTCACAACACACACACACACACACACACACACTCCCAACAGCCAACCCTCAGGAGCACTCTCTAATTACACTGTAATTACACACACACTTAAGCCACCGTCTAACTAATTGGTCTATAACAATACACAAACACAGGTCAAAACAGCCATTTCATAAGATCACTAGTTAAAGGAATTGTTTTCTATTTGCACAAAATTATCTTGGAATCTCTGTAACGGCTAAACCCTCACACAAACACGCAGGTGCAAACACAAGCAGGCAGTCAGATGCAGGAATTGTGCATAATACTCTTCTTTAACTACCTGCTATACGCCTACTCTAGAACGTGTAGCAAAGCCCTTCAGATTCCGATCAAAGTACTTCACATCTATTTTCTTCGTTAAGTCTTCTCTGAGACACACACACTCGTTGACGACCCTAAGACACAGCCAGACACTGCGTGCCTTCACTGCACTTCCTGAATACTTCTCACCTGCACGGGACACCCATTCCTGGTAACTGTCAGCGTGTACATGTGCCTTTCACACCAGAGCTGAAACAAAGCGCAGGGTACAGAGGTGGTGTTCAATAAGTGTTGGTTGGCTGGACTAATTTCAAAACACTTTTATTTTCCACAATGCAAAAATATGCATTATATTAACTGTGTAGCCTCCTATTATTCCTTTTTGATTTGCCATTGGGCATGTATGCATGCACGTGCAAGACAGAGAGAGACGGCGTCAGAGAAAGAGAGTGAGAAATCACGTCTCAGGAAGAATGACTCTGCCACAACAGTCCCTTCTCCGTTCCTCCTTGGGATTTTGGGCACACTCACATTCCCAGTGTATCTTTCAAGCCACCCGGTGGCTTAAACTCACACCGGTCACATGTGCGTGAGTGCCCAAGATCCCCAGAGGAGAATGGAGAAAAAGGGATTGCGGCATGTCCATCCCCCCTGGGGGGTGATTTCTCACTTTCTGTCTCTCTCTTTCTGGTGAGCACACGCACCCTATAGCAAAAACCTCTCGGAAGAAAAAAGTTATCTTCAGGCTATATATGTAAGGTATACATAAGACATAAATGAATTTCACGTTTATATTTGGGTCCCTCACCAAGACAGTTCATTATATGTAACAATATTCCAGAATCTGAAAGTATACAAAATCTGAAACACGTCAGATCCCAAACATTTTGAATAAGGTATGTAATACTGAATCAACTCTGCAAGCACTCATTTGTATACAGGAAGTCACAACACACACACACACACACACACACACACTCCCAACAGCCAACCCTCAGGAGCACTCTCTAATTACACTGTAATTACACACACACTTAAGCCACCGTCTAACTAATTGGTCTATAACAATACACAAACACAGGTCAAAACAGCCATTTCATAAGATCACTAGTTAAAGGAATTGTTTTCTATTTGCACAAAATTATCTTGGAATCTCTGTAACGGCTAAACCCTCACACAAACACGCAGGTGCAAACACAAGCAGGCAGTCAGATGCAGGAATTGTGCATAATACTCTTCTTTAACTACCTGCTATACGCCTACTCTAGAACGTGTAGCAAAGCCCTTCAGATTCCGATCAAAGTACTTCACATCTATTTTCTTCGTTAAGTCTTCTCTGAGACACACACACTCGTTGACGACCCTAAGACACAGCCAGACACTGCGTGCCTTCACTGCACTTCCTGAATACTTCTCACCTGCACGGGACACCCATTCCTGGTAACTGTCAGCGTGTACATGTGCCTTTCACACCAGAGCTGAAACAAAGCGCAGGGTACAGAGGTGGTGTTCAATAAGTGTTGGTTGGCTGGACTAATTTCAAAACACTTTTATTTTCCACAATGCAAAAATATGCATTATATTAACTGTGTAGCCTCCTATTATTCCTTTTTGATTTGCCATTGGGCATGTATGCATGCACGTGCAAGACAGAGAGAGACGGCGTCAGAGAAAGAGAGTGAGAAATCACGTCTCAGGAAGAATGACTCTGCCACAACAGTCCCTTCTCCGTTCCTCCTTGGGATTTTGGGCACACTCACATTCCCAGTGTATCTTTCAAGCCACCAGGTCCAGGACTTGAATTGTGAAGTTGTCATGTAGGATCAAGCTGCCTTAACCACCACGCCACCAGCTGGCTTATCTCCTGCTATTTTTAACAAGTCACAAATATCAATCCAGAAACAAGAATTTGCCATCACAATATGTAGTATCTTAATATTAAAGTAAGATTTACCACTTACTGAGCATTTGCTAAGCTGCCGGGACTAGACTGGCTGCTCTCCACACTATGCAACAGTTAATAAATGATTTACTGAACCTCTGCATCTCCACTTTGCTGTGGGAAACCCAAAACCCAGAAGGAAGAGGAGAGCTAGTCAGGGGTGGTAAGAGCAGCAGTAAAATACGCAGCCCTTCAGGTAGAAGACGTGTACCTCCTTCAGCTGCTCCCAAGCTTCCTTATGCACTACCACGTCTCTGCACTGCTCTGACCTCAGTAAGAACTCAGCTACAGGCCAGCCCAAGAGGGAGCTGGATCCCACAGGGCCGACCACAGTTCAAATCCTGGCCACAGCAGCTTGAAAAACACGCCAAGTGTTTGCATGTGCACGCCCCAAATCTCAACAGGCGGAGAAATGGAGAAGGGACTGCAGCATGACCATACCCCAATGAGGGGCTCGATCTCGATCTCTGTCTCTCTCTCTGGCAATTAAAACTAAAATTTAGGGACCAGCAGTTAGCATAATGGCTATGTCACTCGACTTCCATGTAGTCGACCTCGGTTCAAGTCCCGGACCCAATGGCTTAAAACTCATGCCGGGCGCATGTGCATGTGTGTCCAAGATCCCAAGAGGAGAATAGAGGAGAAGGGATTGCAGTGTGACCATCCCCCCTGGGGTGTGATTTCTCACTTTCTG
>NW_006199613.1:1846985-1850801 GCF_000334495.1 Tupaia belangeri chinensis
GCGAGTCATGTGTGCGTACGTGCCCAAGATCCCGAGAGGAGAATGGAGGAGAAGGGATTATGGCGTGGCCATCCCCCCTGGGGGGTGATTTCTCACTTTCTGGTGAGTGCATGCGCCCTATAGCAAAAACCTCTCAAAAACAAAAAAGAATATATATAGCATGTGGGAAGAAGGCAGAAGTGGAGGTGCAGACCACGAGGGAAGAACTGTAAATCACTAATTTGCCTGACCGCTGTGCCTCCCTGACACATGCAGGTAACCCGTCTTCCCTTCTCCCACACACCCTCGGATAAACTCAGACCTGAGAGTGTCTGACCCCTGGTGCTGCTGGATGTGCAGAGCAGTGTTCCCCAGAGTCTGAAACTGTTTCAGTACAATACGCTTTTCTGTTGTTTCGATGTTATCTTCCGCAGGTTATTACTCACGACTTGGCTACTTGTTCTTATCTAAGGAATGAAGTCAAGAAACACTGCCCCTCTGTGCATGGGCTGCACGCAGGACAGTGCGGCTTCTACCAGGGCAGCGCCAGACTGTCACTCCTCAGGCTTGGTTCTTCCAGAACTTCAACTGAGATGGTCTGAATGGGACTGTTCCCTCAGAATTCATCTGTTGAAACCTAACCCCCCAAGGTGAGAGTAAGAGGGGGCCTTCGGGAGGGCCCTGGGACACTGAGGTTCCCACCTCATGAGTAGGATCAGCCCCTCATAAAAGGCACTGTGGAGGCTGCCCCCCTTTCTGCCAGATGAGGACATGGTCAGAAGGCACCATCTTGGCGGTAGGGGACGAACCCTCACGAGAGACTGAACCTGCTGCACCTTGATCCTGGCTTTCCCAGCCTCCCGAACTGTCAACAAGAAATTTATCATCTTGCTAAGATTTCATTTTATTTATTATTCTTTTAATTTGATATGGAGCACATGTGCTCACTAAAGAGAGACAAACAGAGAAAGAGGAAAAGTAAGAGAGTAAGCTGTCAGGTCTGGGACTCAAACCAACCAGCCATGAAGAAGTCCAGTGCCGGGAACCAGCAGTTAGTGTAATGGCTATGTCGCTGGACTCAAGAAGTCCAGTGCCTTCATCACCATGCACCTGCTGGCCCCCAATTTAAGATCTTTCTCAATTACCTAGTCTTATGTATTCTGTGATAGTATAAGACACAGGTCTATTTTTCTCATCCTCTAATAAACTTTAAGTCCTATCTCAACTCTATCTAAATTGTTCACACCCTTTTACAACTACCAGACTAGCAATGTAACCAGCAGTGACACCTACAGTCAGGTCTGACCACCTGGTGGCTTAAACTCACGCCAGGTGCGTGTGTGTGCGTGCCCAAGATCCCGAGAGGAGAATGGAGGAAAAGGGATTGCGGCGTGGCCATCTCCCCCGGGAGTGATTTCTCACTTTCTGTCTCTCTGTCTCTCTCTGTCTGGTGAGCACAAGCGCCTTATAGCGAAAACCTCTCCCAAAAAAAAGAAAAAAAAAAGTTGTAGTTAAGATATACATAGCAAGGGGACCAGTGGTTGGCGTAGTGGCTATGTCGCTAGACTCCCACGTAGTTGACCGCGGTTTGCGTCCCGGACACAGTGGCTTAAAACTCAAGCTGGGCGCATGTGCGTGCGTGCCCAAGATCCCGAGAGGAGAATGGAGGAGAAGGGACTGCGGCGTGACCATCCCCCCTGGGGGGTGATTTCTCGCTTTCTGTCTCTATGTCTCTGTCTGGCGAGCGCCGCCCCCCCGAAAAAAAGATATACACAGCAAGGAGTTCACCACCGGAACCTGCCTGAGCTTGCTCAGGGTGCACCCAGTATGTCTGCACCTGGGCCACCACTGCCATCTGCCCCTGCCCCCTGCAGTACTGTGACTCCATGCCCATGACAGTAACACCCTGACCTCCTGCCCAACTGCCACTATTCTGCTGTCACCAGTCTGAATCTCCATTAGGCACTTCCCACAGTGGCACACGCAGCGAGGACGCGATGCTCAGCAGGCTGGGACTACATGAGAAGGCCAGTTTCAGCCCCAACAGCGCCTGCACCTGTAACTGGGCAACTCAGGGAAGCGGAGACAGGACTGTGGGCCTGAGGCAGGTCTGGGCAGTACAGTAAGACCTTGTCTAAAAAAATTAAGGGGGCTGACCCTGCAGCACAAGTGAATGAGGGAAGTGGATCCCATATGGCCAATGCAGTCTGAACCCCAGCCGCAGAGGCTTGAGAAACTCGCTGAGCTGTTTGTTCATGCATATCTGAAAACCTACTGGCATGACCGCATCCCATTAGAGGGTGTTCAGGGATTTCTTTCCTCTTTCTAGTGAGCACACACACCCTCAGACAATCATCTTTTTAAAAAGAGCCAGGTGGGGGTCAGCAGGTAGTGTGGTGGTTAACAGCCCTGGACTCTCACACAGCCGACCACGATTTGAGCTCCAGATCTGGCAGCTTGTTTTCTCACTTTCCCTCTCTCTCTCTTTCTGGTCAATTAAAAAACAAAAACAATAAATAAAATTAAATAAAATAATTCTATTTTTTAAAAGAGCCAGGTGTGGTGGCACAAGTCTGTAAGTCCCTGGTGGGAGGCTGAGGTGGGAGGACTATGATACAACAAGACTTTTCTTTGAGTAAAAAAGTCATTGAAAACACTGAATTAGAGTGGGCCCCATGGCCTAAGGTTAAGGGAGCCAGACATCACATGGCTGACTACATGGTTTAAATCCTGGCTCTAAGAGCTTGAGAAACGCACCAGGCATGCGTGCATACATGCCCAAAATCCTAACGGGGTGGAGACATGGAGAAGGGATTGCAGTGTAACCATGCCTCTTTGCGGGGTGCTTTTTCCCTCTCCTACTCTCTGGCAAACATACGTGTCTCCTATCAATCTTTTTAAATATTTTTTAATTAAGTTTTTTTTTTTTTTGGGGGGGGGGGTTTTTCTTAAGGGGGCATGTGCGCCAGAGGGGCAGAGAGAGACAAAGAGAAAGCAAGAAATCACTCCCCGGGGGGGTGGCCACACCACAATCCCTTCTCCTCCATTCTACTCTCAGGATCTTGGGCAAGCACGCACACGCGCCTGGCGTGAGTTTAACCCACCAGGTCCAGGACTTGAACCCCGGTCGACTATATGGGAGTTCAGCGACATAGCCATTACACTAACTGCTGGTCCCTTAATTAAGTTTTAAATAAGATACAAATATGAAAATGTGATGATCAATATCGACGATTTCTAAAGATATATTAAAGATATAAACAAAAACAAGTAAAACAAAAGTCTTTTTTAAAAAGACAAAAGAGATTATTTTTTAAGCTAAGGAACAGATCAGTGGCCAGCAGGTGGGATGGTTATTAAGGTGGCTGGCTTCTGCCTGGCAGATTACAGTTTGAATCCATGGCCAGGCATGTGTGTATGTGTGCCCCAAATCCCAAGAAGAGAATAAAAGATTACAGTGTGGCCGTCCTCACCAGGGGTGCTTTCTCACTCTCATTGTCTCCATCTCTCTCTCTCTTTGTCACTCTCAGGCAAGTGCACACACCCTATAGCAATTTCAAAAAATAGTAATAATAATTAAGAAAAGCTCAAGGGTACTAAAAGATTATCCCCTAATAAACAGGGGCTAAGAAAAAAAAAAAAAAAGGTGGCATGGTAGTTAAAGACACTGGATTCCGGGAACCAGCAGTTAGCGTAATGGCTATGTCGCTGGACTCCCACGTAGTCGACAGCAGTTCACGTCCCAGACCCGGTGGCTTAAAACTCACGCCGGGCGCGTGTGCGTGCGTGCCCAAGATCCCGAGAGGAGAATGGAGGAGAAGGGATTGCGGCGTGACC
>NW_006199613.1:1850877-1859071 GCF_000334495.1 Tupaia belangeri chinensis
CTGGACTCCCACGTGGCTGACTGTGGTTCAAGTCTTGGACCTGGCAGCTTGCTTTCTCACTTCCTCTCTCTCTATCACTCTGTCCCTCTCTGGTAAAATTATAAAAATAAATAAATAAATAAACAAAAAAAAAGGTGTATGTAGTAATAGTAATAACATAGAAGATACCAATTTAAAAAAATAATAATAATAATAACAAATGGAATTAAATAAATAAATGAGTAATTCTAAAAAAAAAAAAAAGCAAAACCAAAGATCTTGGGGCCCATAGGTGGCATGGAGAGTAAGGTGATATATCCCACATGGCAGGCTGAGTGGTTCAAGTTCGGGGCCCACAGGCTTGAAAACCAGGTCAGGTGCATGTGCATGCACACTCAAAATCCTAAAAGGGCACAGGAGAAGAGACTGTGGAGTGGCCACCTCCCTAACGGGTGATTTCTCACTTTCCCTCTCTCGGTCTGACGGGTGCAGGTACCCTATAACTACACACACACACACACACACACACATACACACACACACACACACACACAGAGATTTAAATTTGTAACCAATATTCCACAATATTTTTAAAACAAAAATATTTTCATTTAAAAAAAGCAATGTAACAAGTCATCTCTGAACTCACCTATCAATTCTGTTTCCAAGATATATTTTTAATAAAATAAGCTGATGTAAGTGCAGTAATCCTTTTAAAAGTGAAATGACCACTCTTTAAAAGGGAGCTAGAGGACCAGCCTCACAGAGCAGTGGTTACATGTAACGAATGGTTGCTGGACCCCACAGGGCTGACCGTAGTTTAAATCCTGGCCATAGTTTAAATCCTGGCCGGAGGCCTGAACAGCACACCAGACCTGTGAAAGAGCATGTCCGAGATCCTGATGGGATGGGGAATGGAGGCGGAGGAATGAGGTACAACCACAGTCACTCCAGGGGGGGGCTGTCTCAGACACAGAGAGGGTATTTGCAACACAGTAACAAAAGATCTAGCAAAGCCATGTTGCTGGGACCAGCAGATAGAGTAATGGTTACATCACCAGACTTCCACGATCAGTTTGAATCTCAGACCTAGTGGCTTAAAGACTGACACAGGGCACGTGTGCGTGTGTGCCCAAAATTCCCAGGGGAGACTAAAGAAGGGACTTCGGTGTGGCCTGCCCCACAAAGGGTAATTTCTCGCTGTCTCTGTTTCTCTGGTGAGCACACGTGCCCTACAGCAAAAACATCTTTTAAAAATAAATAAATTTAAAAATTTTTTTTAGAACTCACGCAGGGCACATGTGTATATGTGCTCAAAATCCCTAGAGGAGAATGGAGGAGGCCTCAGTGGCTTGAAAACCACACCAGGCATGTGTGCATGCTGCCCAAAATCCTGAGAGGACGGAGACATGGAGGAGACGGTCACAAGACCACGCCCCACCAAGAGGTGCTCCCCATCTCTGTCTCGTGCTGGCAAGTGAACAAGCCACCTGGCAATGGAGGGAAGAAAGGACTAGATGTTGCGGCTCCTTCTGCAAACAGGAGGCACACAGTACAAGGGCAGCACGGCAGTCCCACGTCCTCACACTTCCATGCTGACTTCCGAGGAAATTACATGCATCCACTGTAAAAGCAACAGAGGCCAGCAGGTGACATGGAGGGTAAGGTACTGGACTCTATATGGCCAACCATGGTTTGAGTCCCAGAAAGGGCAACTTAAAAATCACAACAAACAAATAATTTTGTTTTTAAAGAGCAAGATCATTGAGATATATCTCAATTTCAAAGATTTTTAAACGTGGGGGCATGTCAGAAGTGATACAGTGCAGCAAAATGAATGAACTGCAATTACACACATCAACATGGGTAAATCTCAAAACCACCAAGTAGAACAAAAACCACTGTAGGAGAGCAGTATCACATATTACCGTTTATAAAGTGGACAGCAGACAAAAACATATTGTGTTCAGACATATCACGTTGTAAAAGTGGAAAACACACTGGAAATGACAAACCTAACAGGAAGAAAGGGAAAGGGAGGAACCTCAACTACACAACTGCTTTATTTGCAAACCGGACGGCAACTCCGGAAGGAAGGATTGATTCTACTTCGCCCTATACTTTCATACCCTAAATTAGATTAATTTTTAAACGAACAGGGGGAAATCTACCAGAGAATAGGAATAACCTTTTTAAATAACTGTGTTTTTATAAGTCATAAAAATACAACCATTATAGATATATTAACATATCCAATCAGCCATATCCTATTTCATTCAACTTTTCTTTCTCTTTTTTTTTTTTTTAAACTTTGCTAGAAGGAATGCACACTCACCAGGGAGCGGAAGGGGGGAGAGAGAGAGAGTGAGAAAGCGTCCCCATGGAGGAGGGTCCTATGACAAACCCTGGGCTGCCATTCCTCCCTCCTTTTGGGGGCACACACACACCCAATGTGTTTCTCAAGCTGCTGGTTCTAGGATTTGAACCACGTAGTCTGCACCAGGGATCCAGCTGCCTTAACCACCAGCTGGCCCAGTCAACGTTTTTGTCTTTCTGTTTTAAAAAAGAATTTCTTTCCATTCAAATCAAATAAAGACATTTAGGAGTAGGAAGATTAGCAATGAATAAAATATGTTTTTTCATCAATGAGCTTCTTCTAGCAAGAAGCAAACACCCACACACACGTACCCACATCACATGAGGGTCTAAGGCACATAGCAGCCAAGCAAGGGAGTGATTAACGAATGCTCCCAGAAGGAGCATAAAAGGACTCAGTGAGAAGTCGGTGAGCTACGCTTTGAACAACGGAGGGAAGGAGCCTTCCATGTAAGAGCGGGAGGGTATCTCATGCAGTAAAGGCCAACAGCCTACAAAAAAGGCAGAGACCAATGAAAACACATGATACAGTAGTTTTAATTTGGCTAGAACAGGGCAAATCACATCTGGACAAATTGGGCTAGCCAATTTTTCCACGGTCCAGAAGCTATATTTTCACATTTTTAAGGAGTTATTAAAGGGGCCAGCAGGTGGCATGGTGGTTAAGGGTGCTGGACTCCCCAGCCAACAGCGGTTCAAGTCCCAGACCTGGCGACTTGCATTCTTTTTCTCTCTCTCTCACTCTGTCCTTCCCTGGTAGAAATAAAATAAATAAAGTTAAATAAGATAATAATAAAAAATAAGTTTTTTAAAAAAAGGTTATTAAAAAAAAGATTTGTAACAGAGACTATTCACAGCCTGTACAGCTTAACTCATACTCCATCCAGTCCTTGAAATCCGCTCATCTCTGCCTACAATATAATGTGCCAGTGAAGACGACATCTGGAGAAAAAGTTATTTCTTGAGAAAGACAACCTTGAAGAGGACAAAGGAGATGGATGGATTATAAAGAACCGGGTCTTCCACATGAAGAATTTATAGGTAACGGGGTCCTTCCTGAAGGGCTTTTTGCCTTTTTTTGTTATTGTTTTTCAGTTTTTCACTATAAGGCAGATGTACTTGCCAGAGAGAGAGAGAGAAAGTAAGAAATAACACCCTCATCCCAGGGGGTAACCATGCTGCAATCCCTACTCTGTTCTCCTCTTGGGATTTTTGGGCACTCTTGCACCTGCCCCCAATATGATTTTCAAGCCACCAGGTCTGTGACTCAAACCACACAGGCCACGTGAGATTCACCACCTTAACCACCACACAACCTGCTGGCCCTGAAGGGCTTTAAAAAGAAAATCAAGGGGCTGGCAAATGGCATGGTGGTTAAGGATGCTGTACTCCCACATGGGGAGACCATAGTTCAAGTCCTGGACCAGGCTGCTTACTTTCTCACTTTCCCTTTCTCTCTTGCCAGCTCTGTCCTCTCTGGTCAAATTAAATAAATAAATAAAGTTAAATAAAAAGAATTCCTTCCACAAAAAAAGAAAGTCAATATATCACATCTGTGCTCTGGAACAAACGCTCGGCAGGCCTGTGCAGGATGAGGTGCAAGAGCAGGGGCCCAGGGACAGCCGACTAGAGCCTGAGCCCATACAAACCAAGCGCTGGGGCTGGGAGTACAACCATCCACAGCCAGGCCAGAGGGAGAACCCGGGGCCCTGCTGAGCAGTGGAGAAAGGGGGGAACTGGCCGGCCATGTTCCTGGCTTAAGAACTGATAGCCAAACGGTAACAGGAAATATCAAAACAAGAAAAAGAATGAAGAGGAAAAAGTCAACTTGGTTTTAGACGAGCTAAATCTGAGCCCCCCCGCCCCGACGTCGTGTGACCCCCTGAATGGAGAGCCTTGAAGGACCTGTGTCCAGGCAGTTTACTCAAAGTGATCCCAGTGCAAGGACAGCAGCAAGAGCTGGGGGAGCAGGTCGGGAAAGACAGGAAAGGTACAGGACTCACAGGGTTAAAATTCACCATTTGCCAGGGCCGGCAGGTGGCATGGTGGTTAACCGTGATGGACTCCTACATAGTGGGCAGCAGTTCAAGTCCCAGGCCTGACGGCTTGCTTTCTATGGGCAGCAGTTCAAGTCCCAGGCCTGATGGCTTGCTTTCTCACTTTCTCTCGCTGACCCTCTCTGGTCAAATTAAAATAAAGTTAACTAAAATAAAATTTAAAAATTCACCATTTGGCAAAAAAAACAGTCGTATTTAATCAAACACGAATCCCCAACGGAGGCAAAGGGTAACAGCTATGAGTATGAGGAGTAACACTCCTGGCGGGGTGCCATGTGTCGCAGGCAGGGACACTGGCTGCCTTAGTCCAGGAGGCTCTTCTTAGGCATTTATAGAAAGAGCATGTGAAAGACAGATCGTGCCTCGCTCCTGGGGGAAAGGGAAGTTAACGACCAGGGTAACAAAGACACCTCCCTTTGGGACAAGGCCAGGCAGCTTGCCGCCCCTTACTCCCACATAGTGTGATTGCAGTCTGTGGTTCCAGTCCAGAATCATGCCAGGCACATGCCCAAAAACCCCAAAAGGGAATGGAAGAGAAGGACTACAGCATGACCATCCCCCAGGGGGGTGATTTCTCACTTTCCCTCTCACTGTCCCCCTCTCTCTCTCTCTCTCTCTCTCTCCCTCCCTCCCTGGAGAGGGAATGCACCCTATGACAAAATTAAAAATTACTTAATTCACAATAGTTTGGAGGGTTTGTGGTCACAGGTAATTTCTACAGTCAACAGATACTAAACATGAAATTTCATTATGAGACTCAATAAAATTTTCTACAACAAAAAGAACTTTGTTTTAAAAAAAGCAAGGTTAGTCTTTACAAGCCTATGCAAATAGGATTAGAAAAACGGAACTACTGGGGCCAGCAGGTGGCGTGGTGATTAAGGGCACTGGATTCCCACATGTTTGACCACGGTTCGAGTCCCAGGCCTGACAGCTTGCTTTCTCGCTTTCCCTTTCTCTCTCGCTCTGTCTGGTCAAATTGAAAAATAATAACAGCAAATGAAATTAAATAAATACATAATTCTTTTTAAAAAAAGAAAATGGAACTATCAATACATAACAATATTCAATCAATAAAACATAGATTCTACTTATCGTTGCATTTCTCAACTCGTTTGTTTAAAATCCAGTAGAAAATAAGTTCTTAGTATGAAGAGCAAATGATTTCAACTTTTCATTGGTGAGTTAGATGTTAGCATTTTAAGTACCCCTGACATTAGCAGGTTCTTCTGCCAGTACGCTCCCTAGAAAATCATACTAAACCCCCTCATCTAAGAAACACTTCCGCATCAATGACCCCACACCACCCACGTACCCTATAGCTTCATAAACTAAACCTGTTGCTTGTGGCCCCTATGAAACATTTATGTGAAAATACTAAGTCTTGGGGACTTTCCAGGAGTGCTGTGAACAAAGCCTCTAGAGAATGTGTTGACTGCGACACAAACCAGTGTGTTCAACAACAAGCTTCATCTGACTTAGCAAATCGTTCCCACTTTTGGAACAGAAAATGACCCGGTGGACATTTCAGAGCTGCTAGAAACCACTCTGCCAGTACAAATCTTCATTCTAACAAGGCTAGAAAACAGTTAATTCAAAAATTACATAAGGTTTACACTTACTAAAGCAAATTCTCTAGATTTTTTTAAAGCTATAAAAAAAATTGGAACGTGAATATTGATAGGTTGACTGAAGATAAAAAGATCACCTGATGCTCTCCCTTTTTCGAAGTTTAAGATGAACAATTTAAATTGTAGTCAGCCACATGGGATCCAGCCACCTTAACCACCATGCCAGGGACTAGCCCTCCATGAACTCAGAAGTCTCCTCCAGTCTGACACATCCCCAAGCGCTCGGCAGATGCCTGTCAAGCTACTCACCAAAAAGGCTCCCCTCCAAGGTATAGGGGAAGACATGACACATCTGCATTTGCCCCATTTATAATATCTTTGTTTCCTGCTGCCTATTATGCACTTTAGGAGATAAAAAACCCTATAGAACATGGTCCCTGACTTAAGGAATATTTCTGATACTATTTTATGTTTTTCAACATAACCTTTCCCAGGGCTAGCCAAGTGGCATGGTGGCTTAAAACTCACATCAGGCACGTGTGCATGCGTGCCCAAGATCCCGAGAGGAGAATGGAGGAGAAGGGATTGCGGCGTGGCCATCCCCCCGGGGGGTGATTTCTCGCTTTCTGTCTCTCTGTCTGACTGACTAGCGAGCACAAGCGTCCTATAGCAAAAACTTCTCAAAAAAAATAAATAAGTTTCAACCAAGAATACTATACTCAGCAAGATTATCTTTCATATGAAAAGGATAAAAACATTCTCAGATAAATGAGACCTGAAAGAATTTAATAACAGACCCACTTATCAAGAAGTTCTGGGACCAGCAGTTAGCGTAATGGCTGTCACTGGACTCCCAAGTAGTCCACCGCAGTTCGAGTACCAGACCTGGTGGCTTAAACTCACACCCGGCGCGAGTGCTTGCGTGACCAAGATCCCGAGAAGAGAATGGAGGAGAAGGGATTGCAGCATGGCCACCCCCCCTGGGGGGTGATTTCTTGCTCTTTGTCTCTCTCAGTCTTTCTGGCGAGCGCATGCGCCCTATAGCAAAAAAAACTCCCCAATAAGAAAGGAAAAAAAAAAAAAAAATTCTGAAAGGAGTGCTCTACCAAGAAATCTAAAGACACATACAGAAATAAGGGAACAGAAGGCAACCAAGAAAATGACCAATTTAATGCTAGGGACAAGAAATATCAATAATAACACTGAATGCTAACTTCCAGGATTTAACGGAAAGATTGACCACAGCAACACTGCATATTCAACAGAAGAGAGTTTGAACATCAGACTGAAATGGCAAAACAGAATTTTATGACTTTTGAGTAAAACATTACTGGTTTTCTTTTTTTTTACTCTGCTTTGTTTTCCCAATTTAAACATTTTACTTTCTTTTGAGTTGTTGATGAGTTCAGCAAATTTGTTAAAATTTTTTTTGTTTCTTTAAATGGAAACAAACTTTTCTTCCTTACTTGACCCCTCTTGAGTTGGAAATACTTGGGAGTATTCTTATTTTGTGGCAGAAGGGTTGTTTGCCTAAGTTCAATAATGCTTGCTGCATTGAATCAGAAATTGGAAATATTCATTATTGGACAGGGAATGTCATACCTTAAGACTAATCAGAAAACAATGGAACTAAGGTGGATCTCACGTAAGCCAACAGAAGCTCTTAGAAAGATGTCCTGGCACTGTAAATAGTTCTGCATGGCAGAGATTAGAAAAGATAATATGAAATAATTTATAACATAAAATAACCTGGACTTTTCTAGCCCAGCATTGTAATCAATAGAAACTGCAAAAGAGCAACCACATCAGAGAATTATCTTGAAAAAAACTTTGAAGGAAAAAAAAGAGACTGATCTTTGCTCGCAGATGGTCTATCACAGAATACTTGGTAGGCAGGGCTGAATTGAGAAGGTTTATGTGTGACTAGTGTGCTGGGCATTTGCTTTTTTTTTTTTCTCTTCAAATTTATTTATTTTTTACATTAACACTATACATCATTATAGAATACAAATGAATTTTTCATCCAAATACACTGTATATTGGCTCAATCAAGCACATCAACATATATGTTATCAGCAAATAATTTTCCATTTCTTACGTCTTGTATACTTTGTTTTTTTGTTTTGCCATCCTTAATTCCCTATCCCTCACCCTCTGCCATGTCCCACTCTCCTCCCACATTGTCTCTGGTATCCATGGTTGCTTTCTATG
>NW_006199613.1:1859690-1867287 GCF_000334495.1 Tupaia belangeri chinensis
TTTTTTTTTTGGAGAGGTTTTCACTATAGGGCGCGTGCGCTCGCCAGACAGAGACAGACAGAGACAGAAAGTGAGAAATCACCCCCCAGGGGGGATGGTCACGCCACAATCCCTTCTCCTCCATTCTCCTCTCGGGATCTTGGGCACGCACGCACACGCGCCCAGCGTGAGTTTTAAGCCACCGGGTCCGGGAGGCGAACCGCGGTCAACTACGTGGGAGTCCAGCGACATAGCCATTACACTAACTGCTGGTTCCCAGTATTTTGAAATTTTGAAAGATGTTTATTAACTGTCAAGAACTATGGAGTATGAGCAAACATTTTGTGATATGTAAAGTGTTTGTGGAAAAATGTAAAAATAAATGGAAAAAACTATAAAATATTTTGTATAATAGTATGCAACAAAGTACAAAGTTGAAGGATTTAAATCAATGTAAGGTTTTTTTTAACAAATCAAATACTTTATTAAATTCCTAAAATGGAATATCTAGCTAATAATATACAGCCATGTTTTATACTTCCTATCAAACTTAAGACAATTTTCTCACTAACTTATATATAATGAAATATTAATAATAAAAAGCTACGAAATTTTAAAAGGGGATACCAGCCAGGTAGTGTAGTGTTTAAGGCGGCAAGACCTCACATGGCCGACTGGACAGAAATGGCAGCTTGAAAAACATGCGAGGCATTTGTGTACATGTGCCCAAAATCCCAACAGGAGAGAAGAGAGGGGACTGCAGCGTCGTCACCCCACTTGGGCCATGCCCTTCCCCTCCCACTGCCACGTGTTAGTGCAGGTACACTGTGGCAAACTAAAAAAATAAAACAACACATAAAAGGGGAAATGACTCATACTCCATTTGTCTGGTTACTTCAATGACTAACAATGCCAAACAATTTTTTCCCAATTAGAAAAAGGAGCTCTGGGGATGAGCAGAAGGCGTAATGGTTATATCACTGGACTCCTAAGTAGTCAACCACAGTTCAAGTCCTGGATCTGGTGGCTTAAAACTCACACTGGGTGTGTGTGCATGTGTGTCCAAAATCCCAAAAGGAGAATGGAAAAATACTGCGGAGAAGGGACTGCAGCGTGGCCAACCCTCATAGGAGGTGACTTTTGGCTTTCTGTCTCCCTGTGTCTGTCTTTCCAGCAAGTGCACATGCCTTATAGCAAAAATCTCTCTTTAAAAGGGGGGGAGTGACCAGCCCTGGCAATCCTCTTGGTCAATGTGACCAAGAGTTACAGTAAAGAATCCGTCTTAGACCGTACACTGGTGCAACAGTAACTCAAACAGATCGGTGTAGGAAGGTCCCTGGTTCATATCCCAAGGTCCCTCCAAGCTGGCTGAGGCCGGGGGGGTAGATCACAGCCTGAGTGTCCCACTGAGAGTGCCTGCTTCCCTCTGTCTCTCTCTCATAGAAGAAATTAATAAACTTAAAAAAAAAAAGTTTTCGGGACCAGTAGATGAGAAGATGGCATAATGGTTATATCACTAGACTCCCACATAGTCGACTGCAGTTGGAGTCCCAGAGCCAGTGGCTTAAAACTCACGCCAGACACATGTGCATGTGCGTGTACATGCCCAAAATCCTGAGAAGTGAATGAAGGAGAAAGGACTGGAGCATGGCCATTCTCCCCACCCCCAGGGGGTGACTTCCTGTTTTCTGTCTGTCTCTGTTTCTCTGCTGAGTGCACGCACCCTATAGCAAAAATTTTTCTTAAAAAAATTTTTTCATAACTTAGATCTTTATCTAAAAAAAAGTAAAGCTCAAATAAACAAACTACTACATCTGCCCATTATTTCTGCCTTAAACTAAATGTCCATGAAGTATCTTTGTTGTTTAAAAAAAAACTTAGCAGTAATAAAAAAAAAAAGACAAGGTGGGAACCAGCACTTAGCATAATGGCTATGTCATTGGACTCCCATGTAGTTGACTATGGTTCAAGTCCCAGACGCCCGCGCCCCCCCCCCTGCTTAAACTCATGCCGGGTGCATATGCGTGCATGCCAAAAGATCCTGAGAGAATAGAGAAGGGACTGCGGTGTGGCCATCCCCTCTGGGGGGTGATTTCTCACTTTCTCTCTCTCTGCTTCTCTCTTTTTTTTTTTTTTTTGGAGAGATTTTCACTGCCACGGCGCAATCCCTTCTCCTCCATTCTCCTCTCGGGATCTTGGGCACGCACATACACGCGCCCGGTGTGAGTTCTAAGCCACCGGGTCCGGGACACAAACCGTGGTCAACTACATGGGAGTCCAGCGACATAGCCAATACGCTAACTGCTGGTTCCCTGCTTCTCTCTGTCTTTATGGTGAGTGCACACGCTCTATTGCAAAAACCTCTCGGAAAAAAAATAAAAAGGCAAGGTTAAAGCATATCAGAAAATCTAGTCTTGAAAAGTCATTTAACTTGGGAACCAGCAGTTAGCGTAATGGCTATGTCGCTGGACTCCCACGTAGTCAACCGCGGTTCGCGTCCCGGACCCGGTGGCTTAAAACTCACAGCGGGCGCATGTGCGTGCGTGCCCAAGATCCCGAGAGGAGAATGGAGGAGAAGGGATTGCGGCGTGACCATCCCCCCTGGGGGGTGATTTCTCGCTTTCTGTCTCTAATGTCTCTCTGTGTCTGTCTGGTGAGCGCACATGCCCTATAGCGAAAATCTCTCCAAAAAAAAAAAAAGTCATTTAACTCAAAAGTAAAATGAACTGTGTGACATAACAGAGAATTGTGGGTTTTAACTCATGTTTCAAAAAATCTATGTGCATGTACTATTATATGTACCTCAGCTTTATTTTTAAAGATCTGAAAAAAAATTTTCTACAAATCAATCTCATTTTAACAGCTATATTATAGTCTATGCACTTCACTCATCTTCACTCGTCTTATTTAAGCCTGTAATATTATTTTTTATGCTATACAAAGTTTATCTCCCCTAAATTCTATATTCAGTAAAAGCCTTTTAGATTGAAAACCTTGGGACCAGCAGCTGGCGTAATGGCTATGTCACTGGAATCCTATGTAGTTGACCACAGTTCAAGTCCCAGATCTGGTAGCTTAAACTCAAACCGGAAGCTTGTGCATGCGTGCCCAAGATCCTGAGAGGAGAATGGAGGAGAAGGGATTGTGGCGTGGCCATTCCCCTGGAGGGTGATTTCTCGCTTTCTGTCTCTGTCTTTCCGGAGAATGCACATGCCCTATAGTGAAAACTTCTCAAAAAAAAGAAGGGAGGCAGGGCCAGCAGATGGCATAGTGGTTATGTCACTGAACTCCCACAAGTCTAACTACAGTTCGAGTCCCAGACCCAGAGGCTTAAAATCACACCAGGCACATGTGTGTCCATGCCCAAGATCCCAGGAGGAGAATGGAGGAGAAGGGATTACCTGTGGGTATCCTCCCTTGTGGGTGATTTATCACTTTACCTCTACCTTTCTCTGTCTCTCACTCTGGTGAGCATACATACCCTAAAGCAAAAACTTCTAAAAAAAAAAAAAATGGTGGGGGGGGGCAAAGGGGAAAGGGAATTTTCAAACTGAAGTCGACAGGGGACAATCACCAACAGGGATGCTGCTATATCACAGACAGATCACTCAGCAGTGCGTCACTAGTTCACTCCTGATCTTTTCCTCAAACTCCCACTATTTTCCATTGACTTTATAACTTAGAGAGCTCTGGTCTCATGCAACTTGGGCATTTGAGTCAAAGCAGTCTCCCAAATCCAATTTACCAAGCTCTGCCCCCTAATACCACTAGCAGCCTCCCCCACCTATCTCACTACGCCCCCACTCAGTCCAATACAGGAAGGAAACATTTCACTCCTACAAAATGAGAAACACTGGGCCAGCAGGTGATCTGACAGAGTGCTGGACTCCCACATGGCCAGCCATGGTTTGAGTCCCAGACCTGGAGACTTGCTTTCTCTCTTCTCTTCTCTTCTCTTCTCTTCTCTTCTCTTCTCTTTTCTTTTCTTTTCTTTTCTCTCTCTCTCTCTCTCTCTCTCAGCATACTCAACAGCAAATTTTTTTAAATAATAAGTAGGGGCCAGCAGGTGGCGTGGTGGTTAAAGGCGCTGGATTCCCACATGGCTGACCACAGTTTGAGTCGTGGATCTGGTGGCTTGCTTTCTCGCTTTCCCTTTCTCTCTTTCTCTCTCTCTCTCTCTGGTCAAATTGAACAAAACTAATAACAAATGGAATTAAGTAAACATTTCTTTTAAAATATTAAAATTAAAATTAAAAAGATTTTTTTTAAAGAAAAAGGAAAATGAGAAATACTGTTGTGTTCAAGATAACGAAATATATGTAAGGAAAAAAATATACTGTCCTTGGTTTGTTTCATTTCAGACTTTTGTTGGGAGAAGACAGCTTTCTCAACTACTGATTTGGCATTAACTAACAAATATAAATGACAAAATAAATCTGCTTAATGATTTCACTGTCGTAAAACCACAAATACCACTCTAAAAAGACAACACTGTCAGTGTGCGTCCTGTCTGTACTTTCCGCACACGCGGCGAGAGCTGGGCTCCAGGTGTCCAGTCTGAGAGCGGAGTCAGGCTGCCTCTGTTGAGTCACACAGGACCGGACGCCCATCCGCAGGTCTAATGTGATAAACACTGTGCCCAACCTGTAACAGATTTCCTCCAGTACCTATCCTACCTTGGTCCCAACAGTACTGAGGAAAAGTCCAAAAGAACAGCCCCCAACAGGGTCAGCTGGTGGCTGGGCGATTGGGGGGTGGGGGGGCTGGATCACACAGGGCCGACAGCACATTCTGAGCCAGGGCCCAGCAGTTTGAAAAAGCAGCCGGGGACATGTGTGTACATGCTCAAAATCCTGAAAGGAGACAGAAATGGAGCAGAAGGGATTGCGGAGTAACAAGTCCCCACAGGGTTGCTTGCTTTCTCCCTGTCTCTCCTGCAAGCGCTGTCCTCTGGCAACAACAAAAAAGAACTTTTTAAAGAGAACGGCACTACGCTCTTAATTATACCAAGCCAACCAAAACAATGAACTACATGTCGAGTTTTCTAATATCCTAAAACTGTCCTCTGATGCAAACCTTCTCCTGTGGGGCTAGCCCACAGTGCGGCCACAGGGTGAGCCACTTCAGGAGGCTGCCCTGCAGGGAGCGTGGCAAGCTCACATCTGCAGACATCCCTGGGTGGCTGACAAGTGTGTGCTACATGCCGTGATCTGGAGCTGCCTGAGGCTGGGGGTAAACCACTGAATCAGGACTCTATAGGGGATGCTGTCTCTCTACCTAGCTCTAATTTATCGAAGAAATAAATAAGCGTAAAAGAAACCACAACTATACCCTACTCAGCATGTAAGTGCTTAAAGTACTACTCAATGGTGGATCTGGGGCCAGTGGTTAACACTCTGCTCAAGGGAAGCTGGGGGCCAGCAGGTGGCGTGGTGGTTAAGGCTGGATCCCAAGTGGCCTACTCTGCAGTTGAGTTCCAAACCCCCTAAATCCTGAAAGGAGAATGGGAAAGAGACTGCGGTGAGGCTATATGCTGGGACAGGGGACAGACACACACACACACACGTCCCTCACTGTCCCTCTCTCCGTCAAGCATACTTATATACCCTATGACAAAATCCTAATTTTTTTTTAAAGAGAGAAGCCAGATTCCACATGGTGACAGTAGTTTAAATCCCCAGTCCAGTTAACCTATAACACATCAGGCACACACTCAACTGCCCAAGATCCAACAGGCTGGAAGATAAGGAAGGGATGGCTGTGACCAGGCCCTGTGGGGGTGCTCGTCTCTGTCTCTTGCTCTCACTCTTAGTCTCACATGCACACACACTATGATACATAAAAGAAAAAAGTTTTTAAAAAAGGTACTAGACAAGACGTATTTTAAGCAGCAGAATCTCAAACCAAGGACATTGAAAATGTTCCTTCAGTCTCGCATCTGTATCACGTACAAATGGTTGCCCACAGCTGTAAGTTGTCTTCTTCACCCTCACAGAGAGAAGTAATACTACCTCCCAGTTGAGGTGTGGGAGGAAAGTGCCTTTACACAATAAACACACACGCTCAAAGACTCCTGCATTTTAACAAAGCACTAGTGCTTTGCCTTCAGAAGGAACTTCCAAATTAAATACACCTACCCTGGGACTCTCCACTCTTGGACACTAGGAAACGAGGATAGCTACAAGCAGGAATTTTACAACGTGAGGACTTATTTGGGCAGCAGTCATAACATCATCCATCGAGTTATTCCGTGTCTGCTAACAGTAAAGAGACAAGAGTAACCTGTGGGAGGGTACTTTAAACAGGGAGCACTTCAAAGTTCCCTCCAACATCCTGAAATCTCCTTCCACCTTTCCATACGCCTTCAGTGTTCATGTACCAAATACTTCAAGATAAAAGTGCAGCCAAAAAGCTCGTTTGGTATTTGCTGCTTTTTAAAGTTACAAGAAAAAACAAGGCTTTCAATACCCTTCCTAAAACAGAGAAGCCCCAAGCCCATGCCCTCCCTGCCACCTACCTCCGTAATCTGCATCCTGTTTTCCACCAGGAGGCCCCCAAATCAGAACAGCAGATCTACAGTTTGTTTTCAAGCATGTTCACAAGAACTCTCTCACAGAAACCATCCACTTTAATGGGACTCTAAAACCTGCAGCCAGAAGCCAGTGATTGGCAGGGTAATAACTAGCTGAACGCAGGAAGTGTTAGGACAGTGAGCGAGCAGGGCTCGCGTCAGTTCTGCCTCACAGGTATGTTTAGCTACTGCAGTCAGCAATGTCCAAATATAAACGTGAAACTTTTAATGGCCACTTCTGGTCTAGCTTTCAAGCTCATCCTACCTTTTTAAAACAAAGCTTTTAATCTAAAGTTCTGCACAAATATTTTGTTTTAGAAAATACATTCCCTAGAGTAGGCAAGGGGAAAAAAGCGTTAGAAATAAATTTCACTTAACTACAAAAAGCAATAAAATGTGTTCCCCCCCAAAAAAAAGGAAAGGAAAGAAAAATCAAAAATATTTTAGCACATCTCTATCTTCACACAAGTTAAAGTGAAGGAAATTCCACAACATAATGGAAAAATACACAATAGTCAGGCTAGGCATTACACTCCACAGGCGTTGCCTGGACTTTAGGAACGCAGCCGTAATACCGTGTTGATTTAGAAGTAAAGAACTCTCCTGGTTGGTTAAATTTAATTTATCGCTAAGTAGCATGGAGGCGTAAGACAATAGAACCAAGAACGCGATTCTGAAGAAGGCCGGTTACACTTTGTTTACTTAAAGCCAGAAGCTTCGCCGTGACCTCCCCAACTCCTCAGTGCTCACCGTACAAAATTAGCTCTGCCCTGCGGGCGCCGGCACCAGCCAGACTACCAACCCCGACCCCGGGGACCGGCCGGGCTCCCGACGGTGCTAGTCGGAGAGCAGCCTTCGTCAGTGCCCCGGAAGTTCTCGTCAACAGTGGCACCAGAGCGGCTCTCTAAACAACTTCTAAGGCGCCAGAAGTGAAAACCTGGAAATTAACCGGCCTGCCCCACGGCTCGCGCTTCGGGAGCGACAGCGGGCAGCAGGAGCTGGGGGCGAGGTCCGGCGGCGGGTGGGGGTGCGCCCCGGGCGGGCCTG
>NW_006199613.1:1868396-1873496 GCF_000334495.1 Tupaia belangeri chinensis
CCGCGGCCTCGACCCGGCGCGCCCCCGTCCAGCCGCCTCGGCCTAAACCCGGTCCTCCGGCGCCCGCACTCTGAGGGCGGCAGCCTAAGGGCGCTCTCCTGGGGAACCCAGAGTGGACACCTCGGCGGGGGCCGGTCCACCCGGGAACGCGGTTCTGCCCCTGGAGACCAGCTCAGGCCGGAACCGCGCGGCTCATCCCGTAATCGCAGGCCCTGGAACATAGAAACCAAAGAACCGTGGCAGCCCCGCCCCGCCTTCCACTGGACAGGGGTTCGAGCGACGTGACGTGACGGAGGCCACACGAGGCCCGGTCACTGTCTCCTAGGTCAGTCCCTAGGAGGCGACTGACCTAAGTCTCCACCACTCTGGCCGCTTCAAACCCGCTTCCTCTGCGTTCTTGTGTTCCGAATTTAGGTCGACCCTTTGGGGGACCTAAATGCCTGTCTCCCTCTCAGTCCCTCTCTCCCTGGAGTGGACCTGTCCCTTCTCTGTCTCCTTCACGATCCGCACCACGAGAAAGGATTGACCACGTGTGTATTGGCCGGCTGGCATTTTCCTGGCTGCGTCTGGGCCGAGGCAGAGGGAGTGGCAACCCCAGAGGAGCACGTTTGGAAGAAGGCCTTTAGAAGAACCGGGTCGCCTGTCCTGAGGCCACTGGAAATCATCTGGAATGACAGTTGTTTTCGAGTTAGGGAGGGTAACCAGCTGAAAGGCTTCGAGTTAGAAAAGAGCAGGCACTGTCTCTCAGGAGATGGCTCCGATCATGGGAAAATCTATCGGGAAAGTGTTCCACCGCAGCTTTAGGGTTCGGGGTTTTTGCAGACACTTCTCCGGACCGTCCCTACCGGAAGCTTCTGTTCTCCATAGTTGGGCCTGGCTGTATCTGTGAGGAAGGCGAAGAGGGAGGAGAGGATTTTTTCCTCCGGATCCCTGTACATTGGTATCCACTACACTGTGAGGTCCAGGAGGGGATTCATCTGTTCTTGTGTTTGTGTTTTTACTGTACATTGCCAAAGCCTAATTCAGGGCCCAACTCGCAGTCAGGAATGGGGCTGAGTGGGTAAATGAGGACTGTTGACTGAAGCTCCTCCAAGGTATCCCTGTTTCCTCCTCTCCCAGTCTCTATCTCTGCTCTCCGTCCCTTTGTCCATACTGAAGGGAGCATCAGTAATAATAACTCGAGGCCTCTGATATACATATTTTTAAGTTTTTTTAAAAAGAATTATTTAACTCTATTTATTTACTTTAATTTGACCATAGATGGACAGAGTGAGAGAAAGGGAAAGTGAGAAAGCGAGCTTCCAGGTCTGGGACTCAAACCACAGTCAACCATGTGGAAGTCCAGCACCCTTAACCACCACACCACCTGCCAGTCTGAAGTTTTTTTGTTTCCTTTTTTCCTTTTTTAAAGAGGAAAATTTCTCATAGTGCTAAATTCTTCATAATGCAGTGTGGCACTGTGTAAGATGCAGTGGGCGCTGTGGTAAGACACAGTGGTAAGATGCAGTGTGGTAAGATGCAGTGTGGTGCTGTGATAAGAGTGGTGACGCAGTGTGGCGCTGTGGTAAGATGCAGTGGACACTGAGCTAAGACACAGTATAGCGCTGTGGTAGGACACATTCGGTGCTGTGGTAAGAGTGGTGACACAGTGTGGCACTGTGGTAAGATGCAGTGGACGCTGAGGTAAGACACAGTATAGCACTGTGGTATGCAGTGGGTGCTGTGGTAAGACACAGTGTGGCGCTGTGGTAAGAGTGGTGATGCAATGTGGCGCTGTGGTAAGACGCAGTGGGCGCTGTGGTAAGATAGGTGGGCACTGTGGGAAGACGTAGTATGGCGCTGTGGTAAGACACAATGGGCACTGAGGTAAGATGCAGTGGGTGCTGTGGTAAGATACAGTGTGACACTGTGGTAAGACACAGTGGGCATTGTGGTAAGACCCAGTGTGGCGCTGTGGTAAGAGGTGGGTGCTGTGGTAAGACACAGTGGGCATTGTGGTAAGACACTGGGCACTGGTAAAACAGTATGGTGCTGTGGTAAGATCAGTGGGCGCTATGGTAAAATCAGTGGGCACTGTGGTAAGGTGCAGTGGGCACTGTGGTAAGATGCAGTGGGCATTATGGTAAATTGCAGTTGGTGCTCTAGGCTGACCCACCTACAGGGCTCTAGTTTGCCTCCAGAGACCTCCCTGAGCACAGAGGGCACAGCCATGCCCACAACCTGAGGCTGGCACTGGAGGTGGATCATGGTGTTGAGACCCAGTTGCAGTGCTGTCTCTTTCTCTCTCTCACTTATGGAAGAAATAAAATTTTCCTTATTTTGCTATAGGACACATTCACTTGCCAGCAAGAGACGGAGTGAGAGAAATTGAGAAAGCACTCCTAGAGGGATAACAACACAGCAATTTCTTCTCCTCTTTTCTTCTTTTGGGATTTTGGGCACGCACACACACGCGTGCCAACCTGTTCCTAAGACACCACGTCCATGACTCAAACTGCACAGTCAGCCAAATGGAATCCAGCTACTTTAACAATATGTCACTGGGTGGCCCAAAACTTCATTTCTTTAATATAGGCTACTAAACTGTATTTTCAGAAAAAAAGTTAACTTTGCATATAAATATGATATCCAAAAATTTTGGTTGTTTTGTTTTACCATAGAGCATGTGCCCTCACTGAAGAGACAGACAGAGAGAGGGGAAGTGAGAAATCCCCCCTCACCCCCAAAGATGGCCACACACAAATAAATGTGCCTGGGGTGATTTTCAAGCCCCTGGATCCAGGATTCCAACTGTGGTTGGCCATGTGGGAATCCAGCACCTTAACCGCCATGCCACCTATGGCTCAAAATTCTTGTAATTTTTTAATTCAAAATATTACTTAACAGCCCAGCTGTGGTAGTATACTGCTAAGACATTACACTGGCAGCTGGCACTACATGGGCGGTGCAGGTTCGATTCCTTGTCCAACCTAAGGCCAGATGCAGTGGCATGCATCTGTAATCCCGGCAGCTCAGATACAGAGGCAGGGGGACCGCAAGTTTGAAGCTCACTTGGCCAGCATAGTTATTCCCTGTCTTAGAAAGAGCTGATGTGGCAGGTGGCAGCCAGTGGCATGGTGGTTATGGGGGCTGGAACAACTGAGGCAGAAGAAAAGAAACAGGATACAAATTTTGAGAAACTGAGAGGTTTTAGAGAGGAGACATTGGAAGAGATGAGAGGAGGGAGAGGCAAGGCCCAGGTTGGGATTTGGGGGATTTTATTCTATCCACAAAGAAACTATTGAAGGTTTGAGCAGAGGCAGAACAAGATCAAAGCAGCCATTGCCTTTGGGTGAGAGAACCAAGGGTGGAGACCATTTATTTTTCTTCTACATTTTTTTAAGAGAAATTTTTGGTATAGTGCATGTGCTAGCCAGAGACACAGAGACAGAAAGAGAATGAAAAATCATCCTGGGGGGGTGGAGGGGGCATGCCGCAATCCCTTCTCCTCCATCTTCCTCCCAGATCTTGGGCACGCATGCACATGTACCATGTACCCAGCGTGATTTTCAAGCCACAGGTTCAGGATTCAAATTTTAGTCAACCATATGAGAGTCCAGCAAGGTAATCACTACACCATCTGCTGGCTCCTCTTGTACATCTTTTTAATTTCCCAGAAGGCTTGTGCGCTTATAGAGAGAGAGACAGAGACAGAGACAGGAGTGTGAAAGCATCCCAATTGGGATGATCATGGGATGAACATGCCACAATCCTTTCTTCTCCGTTTCTCCCTCCTCTCAGGATTTCGGGCACACACAAGCACACCGGGCTTATTTCTCAAGCTGCCTGATCCAGGACTCCAACTGTGCCATTGCCAGATAAGATCCAACCACCTTCACCACCACGCTCCCGGCCAATCTTTCTGCTACTTTTCTGTGTTTCAGAACGCCTACTCCCCTTGACTGCAGATCTCATTCGAGGAAAAGCTAACAGCCAAAAACTTGCCTAAAACACAGAATGGGGCCCTGCCTAGAACTGCACCTACCTCCCCACCCCCAACTCCTGAGGTTCCTCCAAGTACACAGTCCTGCCCCCATCGCCTCACATGTCCGGTCAGCCCTTTGCCTGGGCCGCTCGGCAAGGTGTGGACCACCTAAAGTCCCTACCAAAATGTCACCTAGTGGGTGGCATGGTGGTTAAGGTGCTGGATACTCCCACATGGTTGACCACGGTTCAAATCCTGGACCTGGTGGCTTGCTTTCTCACCTTCTCTCTCTCTGTCTGTGTGTGTCTCTCTGGTCAAAATAAAAATGAATGAATGAATAAGTAAAGTTAAATAACTTTTTTAAAAATGTCACCTAGTCCTGCAGGCACCTGGGCAATCCCCGCTGGTGCTTGCACACTGCTCCCTGTCCATCTGCATCACCTCTTAATGCAGGTGGGTGAGCCTACGGGTTTCCTATAGCTCCTCTCTGGAAAGTAAGCTCCCTGAGGGCAGGAAGTTTTGTCTGTTTTGTTGACTGTTAGACCCCCGGAGCATAGAGCAAAACTCTGTAAATATTTGTAAAATTGAAGAATGCATTTTCTATGTAAGCAGCAAGACTCCTTCCATTAAACTTGGACTGGGAAGCACACACAAATTTTAAGTTTCTTTCTTCCATGAATGAGAGCCAGGCATTGCCTGGGATCACCCAGGTACGAAATCCATGACTCCTTTCTTAGGTCCTCCCTACCTGCACCCAAAGAAAGCCAGTCTGCCTTGCACTCACCGCGTGTTCTCTGCGGCCATCCATCCTCGCCAAACCACAGCCAGGCATTGCCTGGGATCACCCAGGTACGAGATCCATGACTCCTTTCTTAGGTCCTCCCTACATGCACCCAAAGAAAGCCAGTCTGCCTTGCACTCACCGCGTGTTCTCTGCCACCATCCATTCTCGCCAGACCACAGCAAGGAATGCTGTGCTTCCGTCCCAAGCATTACAGCTTCCAGAAAAACCTTGGACTTTGTCAGACCTGAGTCACCAGCCCATACTTCCCTTCCTCTAGAAAGTTGTGTCTGTTTTCTTTTTCTTTCCTTCAACCTTAGGTATCCTTTCTTCCCAGTAGGCCTTGGGGGAGTGA
>NW_006199613.1:1873521-1882049 GCF_000334495.1 Tupaia belangeri chinensis
GGAAAGAGCTTCCTAACTACAAATGTCCAGGGAGCTTCTGTTCCCCCCACACACCCCAAGGTCCTGACCTCCTTAATGCAAATAATCTACCTTCTTCCTGGAGATCAGCTTTGTATACTGGGTCTCTGGGCCGGGCAGGTGGATTGGAAAGACACTCTGGAGTGTGCCACTCCTACCCAGATTTGCATAACTAAAAAGCCCACTTTGGTAACTCTTTGCAGCCCAAGACCTGCTTCTCATCCTTAAAGAAATAAACCTGGTCTGGGCCAGCAGGTGGCACAGAGGTTAGGGTGGCTGGATAACTATATGGTGGACTGAGCTGTTTGAATCCTAGACCCAGCAGCTTGAAAATCACACTGGGTGCATGTGCATGCGTGCCCAAAATCCTGACAGTAAAAATGACAGTAAAATACAGGAGAAAGGATTGCAGCATGGCCGTCCCCCTGGGGGTGGTTTCTCACTTTCTCTCTGGCAAACACAATGCCCTATAGCAAAACTGGGGAGGAGGGGGGGACACTGGCCAGCCTGGTGGCTATGTGGCATCTAGCTACTAAATTCAAGTCCTGGGCCCAGAAGCTTGAAGAGCACGTCCAGTGCATTTGTGTGCATGCTCAAAATTACAAAAGGAGGGGAAAAAGGAAAGGTGAATGTGGCATAACCGAGCCTTCCTTTCTCTCTCTGCCTCTCTCGCTCCCTCTCTCTGGCAAGTGTATGCACCCTCTGGGAATTAAATCAAAAGAAAAAATGTATATGATATATATATATATATATAAAATCTTACATGGGGGGCCAGTAGGTGGTGTGATGGTTATAGGCACTGAATTCCCACATGGTCGACCACGGTCCAAGTCCTGGACCTGGTGGCTTGCTTTCTCACTTTCCCTCTCTCTCTCTAATCAAACTGGAAAATAATAATAATAAATAAAGTTAAATAAAATAATTCCTTTTTAAAAATCTTACATGGGTAAAGTTTGCCCTGAAAATCACCCATCAGGTATAGCATACAGTGTCTGTATGTGTGACCTGTACAATAACATGCGTGTTACTGAGACCCTGCTGGTGGGTCATCATAGATTAAATACTTTGCATGCCGGACCTCTCGGCAATCTTACAAAGATTGTAATGGCTGTTTTTCAGTTTCATCATCACCTTCCTAAGGTGCAGTCTGGAGCTCACTCTGTCACACGTTTCTTACTTGCTATGTTTTAGTTTGCCATTGGTACATGCACTCACAGACAGAGGCAGGGGCAGGGGGCGCGGGAATCACTCCCCGGGAGAGATGGCCATGCCACAATGCCCTCTTCATTCCCCTCTCAGGATTTTGGGCACACATTCACACACACTCAGTGTTTTTCAAGCCACCTGTTTCAGGACTTGATCACAGGATTGGCCATGTGGGATCCAGCCACCTTAACCACCACGTCACCGGCTGACGCATGTCAAATGTTCCTACTGCCTTCAGTTAATTCTTCAATTTCTTCCTCCAGGATAGTGAACACACCAGGACAGCCCTCACTTGACACCCAAAGGATGTCCCTGTGGTTGGGGAACCCTCCAACTTCCTGGCACTATTGCCAGAGTGCACCTTTCAGGTGTGATGGATTCTGTTGCCCCGAGGGTGGTGGGAAAGCCTGCCTGCACCCACACCGTCCACACTGTCCTCTCTCCCCTGAGTTTTTGGGGCTGAATTCTCAGAGGCCAAGAGTACTTTCCATGCAAAAAAATGGACTAGCATGTCTTCTTTATCTTTTTTTCTTTTTCAGTATTTTGCTGTATGGTATGTGCACTCACGGGAGGGAGAGAGAATGAGAAATCACTTCTGGGGGGGGATGGCCACTCCACAGTCCATCCCTTCTCCTGCATTCTCCCCTCAGGATTTTGCATACACACATATGTTTTCAAGCCACTGTGTCTGGAACTGAACTGTGTAGTTGGCTACATGGGATCCAGCCCCTTGACCATCTCATCCGTGCTGGCCCCATATTAACAAGGTTTTAGATAAAGAAAAAAGAAATGTCCCAACTAAGGTAATGTGAGTCAGGCAAATAAAATAAATCATCGATCCTTGACATTTCCCTGCTGACAAACCTCCGGACTATCATTTCACTTACTATGAATATGGACATTTTATGAACTTTTAGTGTGGTAAATATGGCTGGATCTCATATAGCCAACTGTGTGGTTCAAGTCCTGGGCCCAGCAACTTGAAAAATGGGTTAGGTGTGGGTGTGTATGTGTCCAAAATCCCAAGAAGAAAATGGAGGTGAAGAGATTGTGGCATGGCCCTCCCACCGAGGGGTGATTTCTCACTTTTTGTCTGTCTGTCTCTCCTCTCTTTCTCTGCAGAGTGCCTACACTTCAGCAAACAAAACAAAAGCTGTAATAGAAAAGTCGAATCTGAAAGTCCTCTAACTGGTTCAGAGTGGTACATGAAGAGCCGTCCAAGCTCATCTGGGCCTGTCTCCTCCTCTATGGAAGGGAGGACAGAGATTCAGTTAGGTAAGAACAGAGGCTTAGATTACCTTACTTACCCAAGATGCCTCCCTCCTGTGGACAGAAGACTGACTGCTTTTTGTTTTTCCGAAGTCCCTTCCAGAGGGCCTAGGAGGAGTCACGCCCACAGGTGCTGACAGACCATTTTGGCCCATTAGCAACAGGATTTTTCCTGTGTGCTGCCCTTGGCGTAGTACTGGAGTATCTCTGTGATGTGTGTTAAGCCTCCTCATCGCTGTTAAAGTACGTTCCTTCCTGATCTCAGCATCTCTCCTTTTCCAAAAGCTATAAAACCCACCTACAACCAACAAGCCCCTCCACATGTCCCGACTTTTGGGGCCAAACCAATGGGAAAACTTTTCACTAAATTCCAAACTCATGTCTCTCGCTCTCAAAAATCAAATAAAAGGAACCCCAGTACCTGATCACCCTGAGAGAAAAGCATGTTTTGCCTCCTCTCCAGGCTTAGGTCTCCCATATTCTGCTTGGAAATAAACCACATTAATTATTAATTTTTTTAGAGTTGGTTATTTTCTGTCAACACTCCATATTCAATATTCACAGCCTACAAGCAGCAAATCACTACTCCTTACTAAGCCCCATGCCATAGTGAAACGCTCCAGGGAGTAAGCGAGGACCAGGACCATGCAAGAGAAGCGAACTCACCAAGCAATGGTTCAGTCCTCACAATGGCATAATGGCTCCATCCAACACATGACCACAGAGAAACCCTGCCTGCTAACACAGATTCTTCTAGTTTTGTTTGTTTTGTTTTTGCTGTAAGACACCTATGCTCACTGGAAAGGGTCAGAGAGAGAGAGAGACAGTGAGAAATACCCCCCCCCCCCAGGGAGGTAGTCACACCAATCTCTTCTCTTTCATTCTTCTTTTGGGATTTTGGGTTCTCTCTCACACACACATACACCTGGCATGTTTTCAAGCCGTCAAGTCTGGGACTCAAATCATGAAGTCAGCTATGTAGTATCAGTCACTTTAACCTCCATGCACCTGCTGGCCCATGATCTGAAGCCTTTTTCATCTCTGAATTTGACATGATAGCTACCTTGTAAGGAAGTTGGGATTACCAGTGAAAGGTAGGGTAAAAGGTTAATTGAATTTAAATGTAAATGTTAAGGAATGTCTAGGGCCAGCTAGAAGCTTGGTGGTTAAGTGGCTGGACTCCACATGGCTAACAACATGATCTGAGTCCCAGACCCGACACCTTTAAAAATACTGAGAAAGGGGCCAGCAGTTGGCGTAATGGCTATGTCGCTGGACTCCCATGTAGTCAACTGCAGTTCAAATCCCGGACAGAGAGGAGAACAGAGGAGAAGGTCCTGAGAGGGAGAATGGAGGAGAAGGGATTGTGGTATGGCCATCCCCCCTGGGGGACGACTTCTCGTTTTCTGTCTCTATGTCTCTCTCTCTCTCTCTGGCGAGCGCACGCGCCCTATAGCAAAAACCTTTCTCTCAAAAAAAAAAAAAAGAGGGACCAGCAATTAGCATAATGGCTATGTCGCTGGACTCCCACATAGTCGACCGCGGTTCTTGTCCCGGACCCAGTGGCTTAAAACTCACGCCGGGCACGTGGGTATGCGTGCCCAAGATCCCAAGAGGAGAATGGAGGAGAAGGGATTGCAGTGTGGCCCTCCCCTCTGGGGGGTGATTTCTTGCTTTCTGTCTGTCTGTCTCTCTCTGTCTGCCTGGCGAGCGCATGCACCCTATAGCAAAAAAACCTCTCAAAAAAAAAAAAAAGTTAAAAATAAAAAGGAAAAGAATCCTGAGAGAAGGGGCCAGCAGGTGGCATGGTGGTTAGGGCACTGGACTCCCACAAAGCCAACTGTGGCTCAAGTCCTAGACCTGGTGGCTTGCTTTCTCACTTTCTCTCTCTGGTGAGTGCATATGCCCTAGAGAAAAATAAAAAATAATAATCATAAATAAAATTAAATAAATAATTCTTTTTCTTATAAAAGAATTCATAAAAAAAGAATATTTACAGAGAGAGATAGCGAAAGAGAAAGTGAGAAAGCAAGCCTCCAGGTTCAGGACTCAAAAAACTGTCAGTCATATGGGAGTCCAGTGCCCTTAACCACCACACCACCTGCCGGCCCAACACTAAATAATTAATTCTTAAAAATAAAAAAATTCTGAGAGGAGAACAGAGAAGATGGTGTGACCATCACCCCAAGGGTACTTTCTCCCTTTTCCTCCCTCTCCCAGTCTTTCTTGCTCCAGCCGCTGTATGTGTCCTGGAGCAATCTAGAGAACAAAGAGTGTCTCACTGCAGGGCCAGAGGGCAGCCAGTAGTAGAGCCGGCACTCAGTGAGGCAGGCCTCCATGCGGAAGTTACCTGGTTCATGTCAGAGACCTCCCTGGGTATTGCGAGTCCACGTGCACACGATCCGGACTGGCCAAGGCTGGGGGTGTTCACTCCATCGAGGCCCTGTTGGGGATGCTGTATCTCTCTCTCTCTCTCACTCATGGGATAAACAAACTTAAAAAAAAAAAAAAGAATGCCTAATTTCAAGCTAACCAGAGATGTTCAGAGCCACACTGCTTATGACTGGCCCCCTTTGGGGCCAGCAGGTGACATGGTTGTGAAGGCACTGGGTCCCAAATGGGTGACTGTGCAGTTCAAGTCCTGGACCAGGTCACTTGAAAAACACACCAATGCATGTGTGTACATGTGTACGTGTGTGTGTCCCCAAAATCCCAAGAGGAAAATGGAGGAAAAGGGATTGTGGCTTAGCCATTGTCTGTCTGTCTGTCTGTCTGTCTCTCTCTCTCTAGTGAGTATATACACCCTATGACAAAAAACTAAAAAAAAAAAAAAAAAAAAAAAGATACATCCCCATTAAGATCTCCCAAGAATGGGAGAGAAGGGGGTCCGAGCTTCCTCAGCTTCCTGCTTCCCCGTGTCTGCCCTCCCTCCGCTTCTCTGCAAAGGGAGGGTTCAGTCATTCACAAGCCTCCTCTCTTTGTCCCCTTCCTGTCCCCAGGTCTGTACCTGTCCCATACTCTTTGTTCCACTTTGAAAGGGGCAGTTTTCGTGGAAAGAGAGTTGCCTTGCCCTAACGCAGAATCCCAATATTTATCCTGGGGGTACGACCCAACCAGGCAGTTTCAAGTCCATCTGCATTGCGCTCAGTTAATAACCAAATAGCTATTGAAATTTCTGCTCAGACCAAGGTTACATACCTCTATCCCCAGCTGACCCCGCAGTGACCCACTTGCCTTCAATAATTGTGACTATAGTCATTAATGCTTACTGCTTCTACGTCTACGTTTGCATGGTTATGTGGCATGCTAATTATATGACTTATCAAATATGAGGAGATTAATGCTGTGGGGCTCCGTGTTTTGTTTTTTTTTTCATGTTTGTTTCTTTTTTTTTTTTTTTTTTTTCTTGTTTTTTTTTTTTTTTTTTTTTTTTTTGCTATAGGGCGCGTGCGCTCTCCAGAAAGACAGAGAGACAGAAAGCAAGAAGTCACCCCCCAGGTGGGATGGCCACGCCACAATCCCTTCTCCTCCATTCTCCTCTCGGGATCTTGGGCATGCATGTACACGTGCCCGGCGTGAGTTTAAGCCACAGGGTCTGGGACTCGAACCGCGGCCAACTACATGGGAGTCCAGCGACATAGCCATTACGCTAACTGCTGGTCCCTTCATCTTTGTTTCTTTTTTTTTTTTTTTTATTTTTATAATTATTTATTTTATTTTATTTATTCATTCATTTTTTTTTTTTTGTGGGAGTGTCCAGCGCCTTAACCACCATGCCACCTGCTGGTCCCTCATGTTCCTTTCTTTTTTCTTGGAGAGGTTTTCGCTATAGGGCGTTTGCGCTCGCCAGACAGACAGAGAGAGACAGAAAGCAAGAAATCACCCCCCAGGGGGGATGGTCATGCCTCAATCCTTTCTCCTCCATTCTCCTCTCGGGATCTTGGGCACGCACGCACACGTGCCTGGCGTGAGTTTTAAGCCACCGGGTCCGGGACATGAACCGCGGTCGACTATGTGGGAGTCCAGCGACATAGCCATTACACTAACTGCTGGTTCCCCCTCATGTTTGTTTCTTAAAACACCAAACACTGCCCAATGTTTCCAGTTTTGTTTGTTTTTTAGTTTACTCCAGGGCACATGTGTTTGCCAGAGAAGACAGAGAGAAACAGAGAGAGACAAGGAACTGAGGAAGCGCCCCCACCTTGGGAGGAGGATGGCCATACCACAGTCCCTTCTCCTGCATCCTCCTCTTGAGATTTTGGGCACACACACACACACACACACATCCGGTGCATTTTTTTTTTTTTGAGAGATTTTTCACTGTAGGGGGCGTGCGCTCGCCAGACAGACAGAGAGAGACATAGAGACAGAAAGCGAGAAATCACCCCCAGTGGGGGATGGTCACGCCGCAATCCCTTCTCCTCCATTCTCCTCTCGGGATCTTGGGCACGCACGCACACGCGCCCTGCGTGAGTTTCAAGCCACCGGGTCCGGGACACGAACCACGGTCGACTACGTGGGAGTCCAGTAACATAGCCATTACGCTAACTGCTGGTTCCCACATCCGGTGCGTTTTTCAAGCCGCTTGGTCCAGGACTTGAAATATGCAGTTGGCCATGTGGGATCCAGCTGCCCTAACCCACACCTCCAGCTGGCCCAGTATTCTCGGTCTTCACAGTTTGCTTTTTACTAGCACAGATACCTGCTCACCTCTTCAAAATAACAGGAGATATTCCTAAGATTGCTGGTTGGATTAAGGCAGCAATGTGTTTTGTTTCTAGTAGAAAAGGAACAGGGAAAAAATGCCAAAAAACACAAAGGAAGAGGGAGAAATCTTTAAAGGGATTCTAAGACTGTGAGGAGGAAATGTCAAAGCCAAATGGCACTATTCCCACAACAGGATGGTCAGTTCACAATGCAGTAGGATTGAATGACAGGGGAGCAAAACCGAAGCCTGCACTCGTTTTAGATTGGCACACTGAGAATCACAATAGAATCATTTTTGGTCTGTAATCAGACACAGATTTCATTTAAAATGGGGAAAACCATTCTTTTCATAACAAACAGTTATTTCAAAACTGTGCAAAGAGGGAACCAGCAGTTAGCGTAATGGCTATGTCGCTGGACTCCCACGTAGTCGACCGCGGTTCGTGTCCCGGACCTGGTGGCTTAAAACTCACGCCGGGCGCGTGTGCGTGTGTGCCCAAGATCCCGAGAGGAGAATGGAGGAGAAGGGATTGCGGCGTGACCATCCCCCCTGGGGGGTGATTTCTCGCTTTCTGTCTCTATGTCTCTCTCTGTCTGTCTGGCGAGCGCACGCGCCCTACAGTGAAAATCTCTCCAAAAAAAAAAAAAAACTGTGCAAAGAAAAATTAATTTCCTCATCTACACTTCATTTATTTATTTATTTATTTGGATTTTTGCCATAAGGCATATGCAATCACCAGAGAGAGGCAGAGAGAGACGGTGAGAGGGAAAGGGAGAAATCACTCCCTGGGGGGATGACCAGACCGCATTCCCTCCCCCTCCGTTCTCCTCCTGGGATTTTGGGTACGCATGCACATGTGCCCAGCATGATTTTCAAGTCGTCAGATCCGACGTGAACTGCAGCTGGCCATGTGGAAGTCTAGTGCCTTAACCACCATGCCACCAACTGGCCCTTAGAATCATTTTTTATGCTGGCAGGCGTGCACGCAAGCATGAGAAAGGGAGCAACAGAGAGAGCACAATGGCACCTGGTCATGCTGCAATTCTTTTCCCTCCAATTCCCCATCCTATGAGGATCTGGAAATAGAACAACTATGACAATATAGTATAACACAAGTTATGTGAGCATGGTCTCTTGCTTTCAAAATATCTTACTGTGCCACACTCACACAGAGAGCAAAACCATGGGTTGGGGGTTGTATCACTGAAAGGAACTCGAAATCCACAGCACATGTTTATGAGCATACTATCTACAGGATCGTCCACAACCGAGAGTCCGGGGAAGCCCTGCGCCGACGGTTTTCGGAGCTGGAATCACGGTGTAGGGA